>NW_022059994.1:3368570-3687350 GCF_007399415.2 Gopherus evgoodei | reverse complement strand
TTCTGGGGAACCACCAGCTGCCTCTTGATCCCTCATTACTCCACTTCCCCTGAGAGAGCCCATTCTCAGTACAGGAACCCCTTCTCCCACAGGAACCTCTCCTTGCAACCTCTCCTCATGGTCTGTCCCGCACTAAGGTCAGCCAGGTCCCTTGGCCTCCATAAGGAGGGATCTTTCTGCAACTCAGCCTGGAACTCAGCAGCTGGGACAGGGATGGGGACCTGCTCTCTCTCGCTGGCTGGGTCTGAGGCCGCAGCCTCTCTGAGCCATGTCCCTGTGCGTTCCCTCCCCACCAGGTTAGGGTCCTGTGCCTTGGACAGAGTACCTTCCCCGTTGTCAGGGCGCAGTGCCCTGTGCTGACTCTGACTACAGGTCACGACCAGGGCACCCTGGGCGTTACTTGGCCAGTCCTCGAGGTCCCCCCATTAACACCTCCGTGGGCAAATGTGGGTGTACCCTCACGTCCTTGGGGCCCTCCTTGGCCCCCCATTTCAGGTGTACCCTCGCCACGGGCACCTTGAATGGGGTCCCGCCCACGCCCATCAGGGTCAGGTAGGTGTCAGGCACCATCCGATCTGAGGCCACCACCTCGGGCCGGGCCAGCGTCACCTCTGCGCCCGTGTCCCAGTACCCAGTGACCTTCCATCTATCTCCAGGGAAATGAGGCACTCTCTCCAGAGGGGCAGCCCTGTGCCCACCCTGTAAACCAAAAACTCGGAGCCTGGAGCATCGAGCCCCCCAGAGGAGCTGACCTGGGGCCCTCCTCCCTCCTTCGCAGGTGGTATGTGGCCAGCCACCCTTTCCTGCGAACGCTGCCCCTCATCTGGCTGGGTCTCTACCAAGTTAACCCGGTGTGGGGTCGGTCTGCTCAGTCTGTCCTTGAGTCTGGGGCACTGGGACCGTATGTGGCCCCTCTGGCCACACTGATAGCAGCTCATGTCCCGTTGGTCCCCTTGAACCAATCAGTTGTCCCTGATGCTGGGCGTTCCCCTTGGGAGGGGGTTCTCCCTATTCCCCCTTTGGGAGGTCCCAGGATGACTCTCTCTCTGCATCACGGTGGGCCCGTTCCTTTGAGACTCCTCCCTGCCACCTCCCGACCAGCTCTTCACAAACTCATCAGCCAGCCGCCCTGCATGTTGCGGGTTCTCTGGCTTTTGGTCCCTCAACCACAACCTCAGGTCAGATGGGCACCGCTCATACAGTTGCTCCAGTACCAGCAGTTTAACCAGGTGCCCCTTCGTCTGGGCCCCATCTGCCCACTTGCTGGTGTATCCCTCCATGCGGACGGCTAGTTGCAGATATGAGACCTCAGGGGTTTTATCCTGACTCTGGAACCTCTCCCGGTACATCTCAGGAGTCAGCCCAAACTCGCGCAGCAGGGCCTGCTTGAATAGTTCGTAGTTTCCTTTCTCCTCCTCTCCCAGTTGGTGTTACAATGCCACGGCCTTGAGGTCTAGTAAGGGGGTTAGAACCCGGAGCCTGTCTGCCGGAGCTACCTGGTGCAGCTCGCAGGCCGTCTCAAAGGCATCCAGGAAGTCATCCATGTCCTCCCCCTCCTTACACTGGGCCAGGATGCACTTATCAAAGCTCTGCGCAGTCCTGGGCCCCCCCTCACTCATCGCAGCTGGGGCCCCGCAGCCCCTCTGCCTCGCCAGTTCCAGCTCCTGATGACACTGTCGCTCTTTCTCCTCCAGTTCCCGCTGTCTTTGTCTCTCCTCACGTTCCCTCTGTCTCTCCTTCTCCTCCCAGTCATGTTCCCTCTGTCTCTCTTTCTCCTCCCGGTCATGTTCTCTCTGTCTCTCACGATCCTCCAGCTCTCTCAGTCTTAGCTCTCTCTCCCATTCCAGCCGCTTGCGCTCCACGAATGCCGAGCATCACCAGGACGATCCCCTGCTGCGGGGTGAGCTTCGCCGGGAGGATCCCCTGCTGGCCAGGGGGGTCACGGTGCCCTCGGAAGCTGCTGGGCTCCTCCCCGCTCTTCCCCTAGGCATAGGCGGGGGGGGGGGGTCTCGGGAAGCCCTCAGCCATCGGCTGACCACTCCCAGCGGGGACAGACACTGGTGTCTGCGCTGCATCTGCCAGGCTGCTTCCCTCAGAGACAGGGATCAGTTCATTCAAGCGGTCTCCCTCCTCCAGCTGGGCAATCAGCTGGTCTTTGGTGAGCCTTCCTCAGCGCAGCCCCCTCTGCTTGCAGAGCTCCACCAGGTCGCACTTAAGCCGCTTGACATACATCTTCCTGCTGGCCACTCACAGGCCGGGATGCTCGCCGCTCCCCACGGTTTCCAGGGAGAACCCCCTAGTGCACCAGCCCTTCTTGAGGTCACCACCTCTCTGCCAGGGTCGAACTGCAGACTCCTCTGCCCCTGGGACCACTCGCTGCAATCCCCCGGGGGACCCTGTTACTCCCAGAGGTTAATCATCCCTGAAGTCGTCCCTTCCTTTTACGGCTCCCCAGTCACTTACTGCAGGAAGCGTCGTCCACGGGGTGCAGTATCTCCCGCCGCTGCCACCAGTTGTCACGGAGTGTGGGGGAGTCCGGCCCTGCACCCCTCTTCCTGGGACCCACAGTGACTCTCAGCAAGCCAGTAAAACAGAAGATTTATTGGAAAACAGGATTGCAGGTTACAGCAGAGCCTGGAGGCCCAACAAGGACCCCCCAGTCGAGTCCTTCTTGGGGTTCAGGGCGCTTGGATCCCGGCATAGGATCCCCTGAATTCTCCTCACCCAGCCCAAAACCGAAACTGAACTGCCCCTCCTCCAGCCAGCCAATTCCTTTGTCCAGCTTCCCGGGCCAAGGTGCTATCCCCCTCCCCCTTACCTGGCTCAGGTTACAGGCTTAAAGATCCTGTCCCTCACCTAAAGACATCCCCAGCTCTCCCATCCCCCACACAGACAGCCCCTACTCCATCACAGTTACACATCAGGGAAAACTAAATCCTCAGTACCACTTCCAGGGCCGGCTGCAGGCACCAGATGAGGAAGCATGTGCCTGGGGCAGCACTTTTTGCTTGGGATGGCAAAAAATCTAGAGCCGGTCTGACCACTTCAAACTAATCTTATTGAGGGCGGCAACAGTTCCTCAGTACCTCTCTGCATTTGATTTTGTTACAAAATCAATAAGTTCAGATGGCATGAGCCCAAGAGGGACAGATGGTTCCACGGGCAGTCCTCCTTCAATACCCCATTAGAGATTTCAAAAGGTCTCTTGCCTCTTGATTGGCGCCTTGGGGTTCGAAGGGAAACAGTCTGCAGTAGCTGCCGCTGTCTCAGCCGGGCGTTACCATCTGAGTCATGGCACCAATAATTGTGGAAGAAGACAGAGTTTTTACTTTTAGGTTGGTTGTAACAAATCAGAGACAGTTTATTCTTAAGCAATTGCAAGAAGGGAACTACACACCCGGGCAGGGAATCTCCCTTACTCCAGGTAAGGCTCCAACAATAAACAGTTGGGGCAAGCCTTTCTACCTTTTTTTAATCGACAATAATGATTATAGCTGAACAACCTTGCCACTCGCTGAAACCAGAAAACTGGGTCTACATGAAGGTCCATCAGCGAAAGAGTGCCCTGGCTCCACGCTGGAAAGGCCCTTATCAAGTCCTGCTGACTACCAACACCGCTGTAAAGTGTCAAGAACTGACTGCCTGGACCCATGCTTCTCACTGCAAAAAGGCCTCTCCACCTCAAGAGGAGTTTACGACTGATGATCAACCTATTTCTCCTTCTGGTGCTGCTGTTTCTTTTGGACAGCAGAAAAAAAGGACAAGATAAAGTGCTAGTAACCTCTCCCTTGTCCACTGACAGAACTACCATGCATTTGGATTGTGCTAAAAAACCTAAAGCATTACAGGGTGATGTGCTAGTAATACAGGGTGATGTGCTAGTAACCTCTGCCCTGCAAAATGCTAAACCACGACTGTTCCAAGAAAGAAGTAGGAACACTCGCTGTACTGAAATCACCAACGCCCAGGGATTTCTGACCACAAAGAACATTAAAAGCTGGCAGTGGTGGGAAAAAAACAAAGTATTGTATACTAGCAAGAAGGAAATTATGGAGATGAATCTTGGAAAAGTGGTATTCATTGGATTTTGGGGTTTATTCCAAGTAATGCATGCTGTGCTTTTGGACAAATATCTTAAGGATGTGTAGCACTCCCCAGCCGGCTTTGAAATGATGAATACCAAAGACGCTTTTCTGCCACAAATGCTACCCCTACCATCTCTCACCCAGGGCCAGCTCCAGGCCACAGCGTGCCAAGCACTTGCTTGGGGCGGCACGCTGCGGGGGGCGCTCTGCCGGTCGCTAGGAGGGCAGCAGGTAGCTCCGGTGGTCCTCCTGCAGGCGTGGCTGCTGATGGTCCGCTGGTCCCATGGCTCCAGTGGACCTCCAGCAGACACGCCTGCGGCAGCTCCACCAAAGCCGCAGGGCCATCGGACCCTCCACAGAAACGCCTGCGGCAGGTCCACCAGAGCCGCTGGACCAGCTGACCCAAGCATGGGGGCACGCCGCGGGGGGCGCTCTGCCGCTCACCAGTCCCATGGCCCGGAACGACCTCCTGCAGACACGCCTGCGGCAGCTCCACCAGAGCCACAGGACCATTGGACCCTTCGCAGAAACGCTTGCGGCTGGTCCACCGGAGCCGCTGGACCTGCTGACCGTCCGCAGAAATGCCAGCGGGAGGTCCACCGGGGCCGCAGGACCGGCGAGTGGCAGAGCGTCCCCCGCTGCATGCTGCCATGCTTGGGGCAGCGAAATTGCTAGAGCCGGCCCTACTCTCACCCCTCACCACTACCACCCCTGTAATATACCCAAATACAAATATTGTATAATGAAATACAGTGGCCTTCACGTCTTAGTGATTTACTAAAATTCTGTTCAAAAAATTGATTCTTTAAAATCAAAATAAGTCATATAAGCAAACAAGTAAAAAACAAATGGGTCAATAAAAATAGAAATATAGACTATCACTACAAATAAGCCCCCAAAATCTAAAATTAAAATTAATGGGTTCTATAGCGAGGTAAATATAATGGCCGTTCCCGAAATGTGTAGTATGTTAAATGAAAAAGGCCCTTATTGTTACTTAGTCATCCAATTAGTAAATAATCAAACGTATACCCAAAAAGTCTGTTCTGCCACTGGAAATTTTACCTGTACTAAAATAATCCCAGTAACCAATAATTTAACCTGCACCATATTGCAATATACCCCTTCTCATTCTATTAATGCTAATGCCTCCCCAAAGTGTCTAAAAGTGTTTAGCCAACAAATGTGGTATGCTACTTCACCCAAAAAAAAACAAAACTAAAATAGCAAGAAACTAATTAATGCTATGCTAGGGACTATAACACGTACACTGCCCATCTCGAGTTTTCAGGTCACCTCTACATATTCTAATTGCTAAAAAGGAGCTGCCATTAGGTTAGCACAGCAAAAAACCTGGGTTTCCTCTTAAAAAAAAAAAAAAGAAGGCGGGGGGGACTTCACTAATCACCTATAAAATGGTGCCAATAGCACAGCTGCAATTTGGAATATCTATAAAGGCCAACAACATAAATTACGACAATTGGAAAAGGCCACGGGTCTTCTCATTGGAGTACAGCTAACCCAGGTACAGGCTGTAGTTGGTGACTTATGTGTTATCTCTGCCCTTCGTTTAATGACCCAGAAATTTCTGATGACGACGGTGCTAAATATCACTCAGGCTGGGAAGGCATTGCGGTGAGATCTGGCTTGTCCAGAAATTCAAGATTTCCTGAATGACCAGCTCATGGCCATTCAGAGTGATCTGGAGCATCAGGCTTTGCCTACGGTCCTTACAGACACCTCAGGAGTGTCATCTGATCTGTGGCCGTAAAGACTTTCTGGGTGGAAGTGCAGGCATTCGCAGTGCTCCTTCCAAGCATACGGATCGATTGGAGGGATGTGGGTTCCCACATACCGTATCCTGCTGGGTCCATGGGACAAATGCATGTGGGATTAAATAATTCACCAAAACATTTGGGAAATTAAACTACCTGGTATGCCTAACCGATTTGTAGTCAGTGCTCCTGGAAGAACCCCCGACATTTACATAAAAATAGGGAATCAGTGGACACTTTGGCCTTTAGAACCCCCACAGCTTCAGCGTGTACAACAGCTGAAGCCAGGGGAAGTTGTCACTGTTGTTGGAAGGGTATGGGACAAAAAACGACCCTACAGTACACCGGCTTTTCCAAGCTAATAATAGCTGCATGTATGTTGTAAGAGAAAACTTCAGTAGGCCTCCTCTTTCTCCCAGGCTTCTATTTATCCAAGGTAAGCTAACTGCATAAGTGAGTAGGAGGGCTGGAGAGGAGGGAGAGGAAAGAAACTTGCCAAAGGAGAACGAGTGTTAGAAAAGCCAGTAACCGCAGGAGTACAACCTGGGAATAACAGGAAAAGCTTCTTTTGCTATATTCTTAATAAGGCTTGTTTTTGATAAACTTCTAAGTTACTAATAAGGTTTGGAAAAGTGGGTGTGTAACTGTTTGTGGTTTTAACCTTTAAGGTTCCTTGTTATCGAGAGAGCTACCAGCATACGCTTGAAATAAAGAAGCATCAAGATGATCTGATTCAAACACAATGCATGGTTAGTTTTCCACCACAATGTCAAAGCCACCACTTTGCAAGACATACATTTTAATCTCACCACTGCTGCAGGCAATAGAGTTCTATGATCAGCCCTGAGACTCCAAATAACCCTTTAATTGAACTGCCTTAGTACCTGACCGATTCCAAAATTTACTTTCACTGCTACCAAACGTCCAGAAAATCTCTGAATTACAAGGTCGAATTCATATACTCCAATATATATATCACAAACTGAAAAGTGTACCTTTCATACAGCCTATAGGGTATCTACTTTATTTACTAATTGCATAGGCGCTAGGGGACAAGAGCCGAAAAACTGTTGTTCCAAGTCAGCCATAAAAATGTTGGCATACTGTGGGGCCATGTGGATACCGTAGCAGTGTCGCTGACTTGAAGGTATAAGTTGTCCCTAAATCTGAAATGGTTGTGGGTGAGGACAAAGTGACGAAGCTCAGTTGCCAGGTGTGCTGTGGCCTCATCAGTGATACTGTTCCTGACAGCTTGTAGCCCATCCTCATGTGGATTACTGGTGTAGAGAGCGTCTCCTCTCAGCAGGCTCAAAAAAGAGGCTCTCTCTGGGAAAACCCAGCCGTAGGGTAGCCCAGTTTGTTACTGAAATATGCCATAGTTCTGGGGAACTCCCACAGAGTAACTCCTCAGAGACTGACTGTCCCTGTTAGAAAACTCTTATTTGGCCATCCACCAATAGAAAGAAAGGAGTAAACAAAGAAACTTACAATTAATCTCTAGCATAGTGTGGAGCTCACCTGTACCATGGAGCTCCTTGACCTCATGACCCACTAAAGACTTTTCCAGTATAAAGGTTCTGAGTATAAGAAGGGGTGGGGAGAAGGGCTCTGGCCATGTCCCCTGCTCCATCTCTACTCATGGGAGCAAGATCATTTGAAAGACAATAGGAGCATCATTGAGCTGGAGGAGTGGTCCTAGCTGGAAGGCTTTCCAATTAACATGGACTGCTGAAAGCTTTGGAGTGAGAGAAATCCCTTTGCTTGTAAGGGTACGGCAACACTCCAAACCTAAGTTGACCTATATGAGGTTGACGTAGAACCACTCCAGTAATGACTGTGGTAGGTGATGTTCACACAATCCTTCTTGGGTCAGTGCGGCATGTCCTCACCAGGAGCCCTTCCACTGACCTAAGAGGAGCAGTGGGGGGAGCTGAGAGCCTGGTCTCTCCAGTCCAGTAGCAGCTCTCTCCCAGGACTGTGGCTGCCCTACAAACTCTGTGTGAAGTGCCCCCCATCTAGGCCCCATTCCCCGCTGGTCAGAACTGAGTCTAACCCATCTGTCCCCCGGTTACTTCCTCCACCATCAGAAAGTAGAAGTTGTTCCTGATGCATTCCCAGCACTTATTGCACACTTATTGCAGGTGCCTGGTTTTCAACCATGAAATCTAGTCGAAAAGGGGACCTGAGAATATCTGGTCAGATCTACTGACCGGACACCCAAAGTCGAGTTAGTTACTGCAGGTCGGGAGGCACTGGGTCATCACTCACATCAGACCCTACTCAGCTGGGGCTGCCTCCTAGCTGCCCTGGGCAGCTGCAGCTCCTGGGCCTGGCTCCACAGGCAAGTCCCTCCTGACCTAGCCAGAGAGGGGAGGAAGAGAAGTGGAGGGCGGGCAGAGCCTTGGAGGAAGAGGCGGAGTTGGGTCAGGGCCGTGGAAGGAAGAGGTGGGGCAGGGATGGGACCTCAGGAGGCAGAGGCGGGGCAGGGAAGGTTCCAGCACTCCTGCGTGAGTGTCCATTTTTAAATATTACCAAGTTGGCAACCTGAGTCGCTAGCTGAGAAGTTGTTAAAAATTTTAGCAAAGATAGAAATAACATTTTTTCACCGCAGCAGACTTACTAGCTAGCAATAAATAAATTATGATTTTCACGTTTATAGGTGTAAGGGGATTGTTGGCCTCTTACTGCAACTTAATGAGTTGGCCATAGGTTGGCCGTCTCAATTGGTTGGCCACCTCCTAATACCAAAAGAAAGGGGAAGGGGCAATGAGAAATCAAGATCCTGAGACTGACAATAGGAAGGGTCCAATGCTTTAGGTCAGCCTGATTGACAGGGCAGGCAGGCCAATGCGGAAGTCAGCAGTCCGGGGTCCTCTCCTCTCCTCTGTGTGAGTGGAGCTGGCTGGGCCAGAGCAGAGCGGGAGGTGCCAAGAAGAGTGGAGAGTTGGGCTGGAGGCAGAGCAGCAGCAGTGCTGTGGCAGAGGGAAACTGGAGCAGTGCGGAACTGGGAGCAGTGAACCAAGGGGACCCTGGGCAAGGAGATGCCCTCAGCTAAGAGGCCTTGCAGGCTAGACTGGGTGTGGTTTGAGCATTGGTCTGCTAAAGCCAGGGTTGTGAGTTCAGTCCTTGAGGGAGGCCAGTTGGGGGTCTGGGGGAAAACCAGTATTTGGTCCTGCTAGTGAAGGCAGGGGGCTGGACTCAATGACCTTTGGAAGTCCCTTCCAATTCTAGGAGATTGGTATATCACCATTTATTTATAAGTAACCCTGACAGGAAGAGACTGATTTAGGAAGAAGGGTCCTGCCACCTAGAGCCTGAGGGCATGTGGCCACCACCAGAGTAAGTGTCTGATCCGCAGCATCTCTGCAGCACAGCCAGAGCCTGGGCAGGAGGCATGGGACATGGGAGGAACAGACTGTGAACTGCCTTGGCATCCCACAGATGCTGTTTGTGGTTCTTCCTGCCCCCCACCCCCAGTGGAGTGACATGTTTTCCTTAAATCTTTCCCACTTTTCTCCTTATTTTTGTATTACTTGTTTAATAAATTGTATTTGTTCTGAACTCTGTGTAATGATCAGGGAAGCATCTGGAGTGAAGGGAACACCCCACAATGGGGATATCTGTTGTGGGTGACCACAAGAAGATTGGGGGATGAGCACCTCAGGAGCCCTGAGCCCAGCCTTAGGGTTATGGGGACCAGGGTGGAGGGGGGGGGTGTCCTTGAGGTCATGCAGGCCTCTGAGTAAAGGACTCAGATCCTTTCGCTTGCCAATTCCACCCTGGTGCCATATAACCCAGAAAAGTTCCCCACTCTAGGAGGAATATCCCCCTCTCTTACCTGTGTGCATATTTATTGGCTTCTCCTAAAGTTAGTTAGGATTATAGGGGAAAGTGTCAGAGCCGCCACCAGTGAGAGTTGCTGGCCACACTCTGAGGCCACCAAAAATTTGGTCGTGAGACCCCCTGGGCTAGATGCTCCTGATGGGCCCTTCTGCCCTTAGAGCCTGGGAGTGGAACAGGAGCCGGAGCCAGAGATGCTGCAGCGCGACCCCTGCAGCGCTAGGACCCAGGAGCGGCCGGGAGGCGGCTGTGGGGCAGCGAGCGCTGGGCTCCGGCCCGGCAGCAGGAAGTGACTCGCAGCCGCTGCGGTGACTCTGGCTCCCAGGCTCCTGGCGAGATCCCCGAGCCCCGGCGGCTGGTGCTGGGAGCCCGGAGCCCTGGCTGCAGCCGGGAGAGGGGAATCTCCAGCAGGGCCCTTCCCGCTGCTCCCCAGGAGCCTCTCCCAGGGCAGAGCCCCCAGCCCGGCCCGGCCCCTGCCCCGGGGGGCCCCGCTCGGAGGGAAGGTGAGAGAGACCCGCCCCCCCCCGTCACTCCCGGGCTGCAGGGGGCGGAGGCTAAAGAGGTGCAGGGGTGGCGGCAGGAGACGGGTGCTGGGGTTGCGGGGGGCAGGCTGGGATGGGGGCGGGGGCGCACTGAAGGGAAGATGGGGCGGTGCGGGCGGATCGGGGGGATTGTGGAGCTGAGGGGAGCGAGGCTGGAATGGGGGAAGATGTGAGTGGGGGGCACTGCGAGGGAAGGGGGGATGTGGGGAGGCGGGAGGAGAACAGAGGCAGAAACCCAGCCCCCCACTTCTGCTCCCAGCGTGTTTTTATTGTCAGACACCCCCGTGTTGATGGGGTCTCTGTCCCATGAGTTTTGGGGTCTGCCCAGGGCCCTGGTCTGATTTCTGGGCAGGATTCACATCTCAGTTCCCCGGGAGTCACTGCTGCTTTGGGCAGGCAGGGAGTGTGGATGGGCCAATGGCTCCGCCTCTGCCTGCCTGTCCCTGGGGGCTGCTGCAGGAGTCCAGGGCAGCTCATTCTTCAGGTGATGCCACCGGAGGGCTCTTGTTGTTCCTCAGGGAGAGGAGTTTACAGGGCAGTGGGGGGAAATACCCCAAAGTGGCCCCTTTAGTTCTGCTTTTTTTCTAGCATTTGGCTCAGAGATGCTGTTACTGGGAGGGTCTGAAGAGTCTGCGGAGAATCGGGGTGTGACATGGACTGAAGCCCCTTCTGTAACCTCCCCTCTCACCCCGACAGGCTGAGGAATCACGTCCATTTTTCGGTCCAGATGGGCCCATCTTCCAGAACGCAGGGAAGGGAAATGTCTGTGATGGAGCCAGCTGCGGTAGGGGATTTTCTCGGAGCTCTTGAGGAGGTGGGGGCAGGAAAGAGACCAGGTGTGATAAACCTGCTGATTTTCTGAGTGGGCCCATTGGTGATGGGGGAGGAGAGACGGGACATTTCCTCATTTCTCAAACAGGATACAACCCCCTTGCACAGGGCTGGGAACATTTTCCAGGCTCCCAGTGCTGGAGTGAGACCCCACTGGCCAGAGACTGCTGTGAAATATGCAGTGAAGCTCTTTGGATTCCTTTCCCTGTCCCTGGCTCAGAGCTCTGCTTCCCGCATCAGCCTGTGGCTCGCAGGTGTGTGGGAAATGAGAATATCCTGCCCTGCTCCGTGTGCTGGGAGGGACAAGGAGCTCTCACCTTCTCCCACCCCCGAAGCCTCCTGGCTGCTCTGAGCAGGGTGGGGGTGGGATTCTGCAACTCTGGCCCTCCCCGAGCTTCCATTTCTTTATCCTTCCTCTCACGTGACTAGTGGGATTGTGGCTGGAGCAGCAGGTAATGACTGGGTCCTTTTGGTGTTTCAGATGCGAGTGACTTTCGAGGAGGTGGCTGTGTATTTCACCCAGGGGCAGGGGGCTCTGCTGGACCTCGCTCAGAGAGCCCTCTACAGGGACGTCATGCAGGAGAACTACAAGATGGTGACCTCGCTGGGTAAGGGATTCCTGTCCCCTCAGATACTAGAAGCCGTGGAGTCTGCTTTTCTATATCTGGTCATGTTCTTCCCATGTCAGTTAGATCAGAGGTGAGTGGGTCCCATAATGCACAGCTGCCGTATGAGAGAGACTTGCATCTCCGTGCCCCCTCCAGTGGGACATGTGTGTCAAAAGCCAATGGACAAGCTAAACCATCCCCACCCCTCCAGCTTTCAAAGTGCCATAAATCTGTCATTGTCATGTCTGTGTTGTTTCTTGGCTGCACACACAATCCCTGTTCACCTCCCTCGTTGGGACTAGCTCCAGCCCTGGGGAGGGCTTTGGTCTCTGCAGGTTTAGAAAGAGGCAGGGGTTTAAGTCCAGAGCCGTGTGTGAGTCAGCAAGGCCCCCAGAGCGCACAGATCCTGAGAACGCCTAGTGAAGGTGTAGTATAATAATTCAGCTCACCTCCTCAGACAACTTCCTCTGCGCAAGAAGGCTCAGTGACCATTTTACACTCCTCCTGGATTCCATGTTCCTCCAGCAGAGCACAGGGACAGGTTCCACTCACAGTATGCCCTTTCTGACAAATACTCCGTGCACTCTGATCTGGTCTGATTTCACCCTCTGCGCAGGATTCCCCCTTCCCAAACCTGAGCTGATTGTGCGGTTGGAACGAGGAGAAGAGCTTTGGTTGCCCGATCTCCAGGGCTGCAAGGAAAGAAGGCTTCCGAGATGCAACCATACAGGTGAGGACTGACACAGAAACCATCCAGGGAATGAAGGAAAAAGTTGACAATCCCCAAATATGGTGTGAGTAAGAACCCTCAGTTCTTCCTCATTTCAGCCAGGACAGGGCTGCAGTCATCAGATATAGCTTACGCCATTCCACCCAGTCTCTTATCTGCAGAAGTTTTCTTCCCAGCTTTCCTTCCTTGTGAGTGTTTGGGTGGGATGTGGAGGAGGAGTCCAATTGCTCAGTCTGTGTTGGGTTTTCCCTTTGTGCTATTCCTCTTTCTCCCCATCACAATGATTCCTGTCTGGATTGTGTCTCTCCCAGCAGGTTCTGAGCGAGGGAGTGAGAATGAAGAAGTTCCCCAGGAAGTGGAACCGCAGGTGACCTTTGTGGAAAGAGCTGAAGGGAATTTTCCCTGGTGCTTGGAGCAGGCAAAATCCTGGGGAAGTTGGCACAGGTCAGAGAGGCTTCTGGGAAACCATCCAGGGAAGAAAGTGGATGAATCTAGTAATGGTGGGGGAGGAGACAAGGATCCCAGAGCGCAGCAGACAACTGTCAAGGAAGAGGCACCCTGGCACTACCTTCAGTGTGGGAAAGGATTCATTGTGAGCTCACAGCTTGTGACACATCAGACAATCCATACTGGAGAGAAACCCCTTCTATGCTTGGACCATGGGGAAAGCTTCCATAAGCTCTCAGGCCTTAATAACCATGGGAGAAGCCACAGTGGAGAAAAACCCTCTGAATCCCTCGAGTGCCGGAAATCTTTCATTTTGAAGACACAGATAAATAGACATCAGGCAATCCACACAGGGGAGAAACCCCACCAGTGCTTGAAGTGTGGGAAAAGTTTCATAAGAAAGTCAGACCTTGTTAAACATCAGGCAATACACACAGGAGAGAGACCCCACCAGTGCTTGGAGTGTGGGAAAAGTTTCATAAGAAAGTCAGACCTTGTTAAACATCAGGCAATCCACACAGCGGAGAGACCCCACAAGTGCTTGGACTGTGGGAAAGGTTACATACAAAGGTCAGATCTTGTTAGACATCAGGCAATCCACACAGGAGAGAGACCCCACAAGTGCTTGGAGTGTGGGAAAAATTTCATACAGAGGTCACACCTAGTTCATCATCAGGCAATCCACACAGGGGACAGACCCCACAAGTGCTTGGAGTGTGGGAAAAGTTTCATAATAAAGTCAACACTTGTTGAACATCAGGCATTACACAGAAGATTGAAACCCCACAGATGCTTCGACTGTGGGGAAAGTTTCATACAGAGGTCACATCTAGTTCGCCATCAGGCATTACACGCAGGAGATAGACCCCACAAGTGCTTGGAGTGTGGGAAAAGTTTCATACAGAGGTCACACCTAGTTCATCATGAGGCATTACACACAGGAGAGAGACCTCACAAGTGTTTGGAGTGTGGGAAAAATTTCATACAGAGGTCACACCTAGTTCGTCATGAGGCATTACATACAGGAGAGAGACCACACAAGTGCTTGGAGTGTGGGAAAAGTTTCATAAGAAAGTCAAACCTTGTTGAACATCAAGCAATCCACACAGGATCGAAACCGCACAGGTGCTTCGATTGTGGGAAAAGTTTCATACACAGGTCACATCTAGTTCGTCATCAGGCAATCCACACAGGAGAGACTCCAGAGGTGCTTGTACTGCGGGAATAGTTTCATATGGAGGTCTCACTTGATTAAATATGGAAGAATCCACACAGGATCTAAACTTCTGTGACACATAGCAAGAAAGAATTAAGCAAGTTGCATGTTATTAACTTAGATTCAACTTTTAGAGAGAGATTTTAAATGTTTGTCCACCTTAGATAAGCTAGAGTTTGACATGTAAATGTATATTTCTAAAGACTTGGAAGAAGATGGCAAGTCATATCTGAGTAACCTAGTTGCTTTCTATGAGGCGATAAGTGGCTCAGTGGATGTGTTATTCCTTGACTTTTGCGCTGTATAAGTAGGGGCATTGCCAGCAGATTGGGGGAGGTGATGGTTCCCTTCTATTGGAGAGGCCTCCTCTGGAATATTGTGTCCAGTTTTGGGCCCCACACTACAAAAAGGATGTGGAAAAATTGGAAAGAGTCCAGCGGAGGGCAACAAAAATGATTAGGGGGCTGGAGCACATGACTTATGAGGAGAGGCTGAGAGAACGGGGATTGTTTAGTCTACAGAAGAGAAGAAAGACGAGATTTGGTAGCTGCTTTCAACTACCTGAAAGGGGGTTCCAAAGAGGATGGATCTAGACTGTGCTCATTAGTACCAGATGACAGAACAAGGAGTAATGGTCTCAAGCTGAGTGAGGAAAGTTTCGGTTGAGTATTAGGAAAATCTTTTTCACTGGGAGGATGGTAAAGCACTGCAATGGGTTACTTAGGGAGGTGGTGGAATCTCGTTCTTTGGAGGTTTTTGAGGTCAGGCTTGACAAAGCCCTGTCTGGGATGATTTAGTTGGGGATTGGTCCTGCTTTGAGCAGGGGGTTGGAGTAGATGACCTCCTTAGGTCCCTTCCAACCCCGATATTCTATGATCCCAAGATGGGTAGCTGTATTAGTCTATGTTTAGCTCTGCAAAGTGTTCCTGTGTTCTGTTAAATCAGGGATCAGTAATTCAGAGATTATACTAGTCACCCATGCCACCTTCCCAGTTCTATCTCAGTGTCATTGAATTCGCTGGGGGCAGGGTCTGAAAGATGGAGGGAATATTTATAGCTGAAATCACCAAAATGTGTTTTACAAGGTTAATGTCAATGGGATCTGTTCCGCTCTCCTGCTCGGACATTTTCTCTGGGGGTCCCGGAGATGGAAAGGAGCAGGTGTTACCATCTTGGCTACCAATCCCCACGGTGACTCTCTACACTAGCAATTCTCATACTGTGGGCAAAGCCTCCCAATGGAGGGACAGGAATTTGTCAAGGGAGGTGTGATCAGTGTGGGTTGTTTGTTTGTTTTAAAAAAAGCACTGGCTGTCATCCCCAAGTGGCTGGGGCTGATGAAGAAGGAACAGGCCCATGTGGGAGGTGGGGATAAATGCTCAGGCTCTCAAACCCTGGTGGAGCAGCAGCACAGAAGTAGGGGTTTCACTGGGGTGATAAGTCTGCTGTGGACAGCGATATTGAGGAATATCACTTTTCATGTGGCCACCCTCACTTCTGTGCTGGTATTGGAGGGCTTCAGAGCTGGTCGCATCGCCAGCATGTACTCTGCCATTAGAGCTGGGTGGCGATAAATGTGCTTTTGAGGGTGGGGAGCATAATGACTAAAGACACAAAGAAGGTGAGGCAGCGAGGGGGGCTGATGAAAAGCGTTTGAGAACCACTGGCCTACACTATTATGGTCACCATGTTCATAAAATGATAAATCTTCTCCTGCTGAATATGACAGACATCTTTTAATGTGTCTATCAGCACTGTCCATGGAGCTCGGAGAGTTTGCTGTATGTTTGTTATATGCTGTAAAGCTGGAAAACGCCCACAGACAACGTCCCCAGAGACAGTGGCACCTGCACACCAGCTAGCTGCTAAGTGGCCAGTAATTGCTCAACTGGCCCTTCACCAGCTGTGGAGCCGGGAACAAGAGAGTTACAATTCACCGGAAGGACGGCTGGATGCTCACTTAGGTCACAGACTGATTGTCACCTGCCCCCAAGCTGGGGAATGAACCTCAAAGAGGAGAATGGTACAAAAGCACGGGAGAGAATTGCCTCTGTTTTCACCTCTCCTCTCCCATCTTTTCAGAAGGCAAGAATAAGAGTTGAAAGGCAACAGGAGCCGTGGAGTGGGGAGGACGGACCAAGGCTGGAAGGAAATCCAACCTGTGTACTCAGAACTGTGAACTGCCTGCAAGAGCGGGCGGGGTGCAAAAACCTCCTTGCTTCACATTTTCCTTAAATTGGTAAAATTTAGGATTTAAAATGCATTTTAGAACTTTGTAGTTTTAACCAGTTCTGACCTTTGACATCCTTCTCCCTTGTAATCCCTGAGAACCCCCTTGCTCCAGTTAGTAAAGTAGTTTTAGTGTTTTGTCTGGACCTGTGTATTTTCATTGAAGTGTTTGGGGGATTTGGCTGGAGAGAACAAGGCTGTGGCCTAACCCGGCCCCTCTGTGGGGGTGACCCACTAATGACTGAGATTATCCATCCCAGTAACCGGACTGAGCTGTCCAAGATGCACTTTCCTGCGGTGCAAGGTGGGAGGAGAAAACTGGCTGATGTTGTTGTGTCGATTGGGAAGTTCCTGAGTGTGTAGCTAGTCGCACTCAGTTCAGTGCAGCCAGGAGTGACTTTGAAGGCTGGTGGCTGTGTGTGAGCAGAGTGTGGAGGGGTTTGTTGTTCACCCAGGGAAGCAGCAGGGTGGATTTGATTTAAATCATTAGTCTAGAAGACTCGATTTAATCATGGTTTTCTACCTAAAAATATATTCTTCTTAGTTGTTATAACCTTAGTATATATTCTTTACAACGCAGAGGTAGATGTAGATTCCATTTTTGTTAGGTACACACTATACATTTTTAAACCGTGATTTATTTTGAAAACTTTTCAGATGAGTTTTACAGCTGTATCAGACAATGATTGTTTGGTCATTTCATTTCATTTCATTTGGTTATTTCATTGTTTGGTTATTTCATTCATGCCATCCTGTGTTAGGAGGAGAACATCACCAGACAGACATATAAATAAAGGAAGTCTGATTTTCTTGATTTTTTTTTTTAAAGTCATTGATTTTTATTCACCCTGGGATGGAGAATTAGGCAGTTCAACTGTCCAGATTGTACCCTGAGGTATGTCTCTTTTTGTGGCTGGGTGGAGGCAATTTCCACCAGGAATCATTCTGCAGAGACCACTGCCAAGAAGTTGTGGAAAGTCCTGTTTAGTAGATACGGGACTCCAAAAGTAATTGGTTCATATGATGGGGCACATTTTATAGGAAAAGTAATTATAAAAATGTTAAAAGTTTTAGGACTGTCTAACCAGATAGTTAAGGTTTAATGTCTCTTTTACCTGTAAAGGGTTAACAAGCTCAGTGAACCTGGCTGACACCTGACCAAAGAACCAATCAGGAGAGAAGATACTTTCAAATCTTGGTGGAGGGAAGTCTTTGTTTTGTGCTTTTTGTTCTGCTCTTTGTTCTCTCTTGGGATTAAGAGAAGCCAGACATGCAACCAGATTTCTCCAATCTTACTGAAACAGTCTTTCAGGTTCGAGATAGTAAGTAATAGATTGAAAGCGGATTAGATTTATGTTTGCTTTGTTTATTTGCAAACGTGTATTTTGCTGGAAGGATTTTACCTCTGTTTGCTGTAACTTGTATTTTATGCTAGGAGGAGGGAGTCCCTCTAGTCTATATGGCTGAAGACCCTGTAAACATTTTCCATCTTGATTTTTTACAGAGATAATTTTTACTTTTTTCTTTCTTTAATTAAAAGCTTTTCTTTTAAAAACCTGATTGATTTTGTCTTTGTGTAAGACCCTAGGGGACTGGGTCTGAACTCACCAGGGATTGGTGGGGGGGAACGTGAATTTCCTGTCTGTTTTAAGATTCAAGGAGTTTCAATCACAGTATCTCTCCGGGTAACCCAGGGAGGAGGGAAATTTTAATTTCTCTTTGTTTTAGGATCCAAGGAGTTTGGATCAGTGTCTCTCTCAGGAAGAGTCTAGGAGGGGGAGAGCAGAGGGGGGAAAAGGTTATTTCCTCTCTGTTTTAGAATCCAAGGAGTTTGGATCAGTGTCTGTCTCAGGAAGAGTCTGGGAGGGGGAGAGAAGCGAGGGGAAAGGTTATTTCCTCTCTGTTTTAGAATCCAAGGAGTTTGGATTAGGGTATATCTCAGGGTTCCCCAGGGAAGGTTTTTGGGGGATAGAAAGTGTACCAAACACTATATTTTGGTTGGTGGCAGCCTCTCAGATCTAAGCTAGGAATTATGCTTAGAAGGGACATGCAGGTCCCCACTTTCTGGATGCTAAAGTTCAAAGTGGAAAAGAGACCCTGACAAGGACTAAAGCAACAACTACCTATCCCCCACCATCCTCAATCATCAGGGACAGTAGAAAGGATGGATCAGACTGTCAAGCAAGCCCTTTGCAAAGTGGTGCACGTTACTGGCAAAGGTTGGGACAATAAATTACCAGTGGTATTGGCAGCCATCCGGAGCAATGATGGATTGGATACTGACTACCAGCCGGATCACATTGTCTTTGGAAGGTCTATGAGCTTATGGAACCCTTTAATGTGGAACCCTTTATTATATGAAGGAGGAGGAGTCTCTGTTGTCCTGGGCCTTCATCTGCAACTCCAAGGAGACAGTCTTGGGCAGGAAGCCAAGATCCAAGGGATGCCATTTTTTCCAGTTCTTAAACTGTTTTAAAGCCGTCCCGCTGGTGTTATTTCCTTTCTTGCCGATTCCTCATTTTTTTCCAGGGACATGACAAAACTGTTTATAAAAAACTGTTCTTTTTGACAATTCTCCCTTCCGTTCTCAGTTTGGTTGCCAAAATGCAAATCATGAACTCAGGTCGAAACACACTCCAGCCACACTAGGTCCATGGATATATGGGTTATATATGTACATATCCCAACATTGCCTGCATCTCCCAAGGGGGCTCAGTGACCCTGTTTCCATCCTCTGGAATTGAATTATCCCTCAGCTGGCTGGCTGAGGGCTCTGGCTCTACCCAGCACCCCCTCCCTTCCTCCCCAGAGCTCAGAGCTGCGCGGAGCCCTTCCCTGCCTGTGGTGGGGGTCCTAGAGACCAGCCAGATCCAGGGGAAAAAGTTTGTAGCATGTGAGTGAGCAGGGCTGGGGGAGTCAGGCCCAGCAGGGGGGTTGAGCAAGTCTGGGAACAGGCTGTGGAGGCTGGGAAGAGGGATATTGGAGCAGAGCTTGGTAGAGCCGAGCGTGGGACTTTGTGAAGTGAAGGAGGAGGAATCGGGCTGGGGATGGCTGGGGCGAGCCAGACTGGGAAGGGAAGAGAGCAAGGAGGGATGTCTTTGTCTGACTCAATGAGCTAGCCGTCATAGACGCTGACTTGTTGCTAAAACATGCCGTGGTGTAGACAAGCCCTGTATGAATAAGGACAGAGAGAAAAGGCTGGTGCCTGAAGAGAATTCCTGTTCTTACTACACTGCGCACCCCAAGCTCTGCTGGTTCAGGCCTAGAGGGAAATGTTCCATTTTAGGGAGAATGAAAGGCCATTTGGGAGGTGATGGCCCAGAGACCTGGCAGGGAAGGGCCCTGTGAGGGCTGGACTCTGCCACTGGTATCAGCTATTTTGGGTCCTGGCTGACATGCCAGCCACCATGTAAAATGTTTCCCTGTGGCCTTTTGACATGCACACAGAGGTATGTCACTGCCAAGTCCCTCTCCTAGGAGGGGAGGGGAGGGGGAAGTCTGCAGGGTGATCGCCCACCTCCATGCAGCCAGGGGCCAATGCTTTCCACTGCCATTCTGGAGCCTGCACATATATGTACTGACCAGGGCCCAGGGGGCCATCCACAAAGAAGGCAGCTATGTAGGGCACCAGGAAGTTTGGGGCACCAAAGCTGCTGCTCTTGCTTTGCCCCACCCCGCCTCTTCCTGCCCCAACCCTGCCCTCACTTCCCCCCTTCCCCAAAGCCCCTCCCCTTGCTTTGCCCCACCCCACCTCTTCCTGCCCCTGCTCCACCCCAGCCCTACCCCTGAGGACTCTGCAGCAGGGCCTGGCCTACACTCACTGGTGGCAAGAAGGACAGAGACCTGGCCCCAGCCGTTCCCCCGGTGAGTGCTGGGGGGTGGTTCCTCCCTGTCTCCCATGCTAACCCCCTGTGGAGGCCTGGGGCTTCCCCCCCAAGGAGGTCTATTCCACCCCCCACAGGGGGGTTGTGTAGGGGCCCAGGATATCTAGGGACGGCCCTGGTATTGACAAAATGGACTGAATTTTAAAGTATTGTGTACAGAATTTTTAATTTTTTGGTGTTGAAAGCCCTAGGGAATATGGCGTGCTGGACAGTTGTGGGGTGGGGGGATGTGAGGGGGTGCTGGGCAGTGTGAGGGTGTGGGTGGGACGCCACTGGGCATGAGGGTTGCTGGGCATAAGGTGGTGGGGGGACCTGGGAAGGACAGCGGTGTGGCAGACACACAGGCAGCGCAGCGCTGGGGTTGGTTGCACAGGTGGCAGGGAAGTGCAGGGGTTAAGGTGAAAGTGGCACAGTGGAACGGTTGGAGTGAAGGTGACAAAATGTAGGGGTTAGGGAACAGTATCGGAGTTAGGGGGGAGAAGGGTTAGTGGCAAAGGGGATGCAGGATGTGGATCCCACAGGGGCTATGGGAAAAGGCCCTGAGGCCAGACCTGCACCTTGGTGGATATGAGGGTGGGTTTCTGCTTTCACTCTTCCCCTCGTCCATCATTTTCCTTCCCCCCCTCTCCCTTACTTCCTCTCTTCCTCCTTTTGGTTCTCTCTCCCACAAGTCCCGCTCAGCCAGCCCAGCCAGCTCCAACTTTTGCACCAGTGCTGCTGGGTGACCAGATGTCCCAAATGTATAGGGACAGTCCCGCTATTTGGGGCATTGTCTTATATAGGTGCCTATTACACCCCATCCCCGACCTGTCCTGATTTTTTACACTTCCCGTCTGGTGACCCAGTGCTGGTAACATGCGCCCAAGGATGCTGCACTGGACGCTATTCAGCGCTAGGACCCAGAAGCACTGGGCTCCGGCCCGGCAGCAGGAAGTGACTCGCAGCCGCTGCGGTGACTCTGGCTCCCAGGCTCCTGGCGAGATCCCCGAGCCCCGGCGGCTGGTGTTGGGAGCCCGGAGCCCTGGCTGCAGCCGGGAGAGGGGAATCTCCAGCAGGGCCCTTCCCGCTGCTCCCCAGGAGCCTCTCCCAGGGCAGAGCCCCCAGCCCGGCAGGGCCCCTGCCCCGGGGGGCCCCGCTCGGAGGGAAGGTGAGAGAGACCCGCCCCCCCGGCACCCCCGGGCTGCAGGGGGCGGAGGCTAAAGAGGTGCAGGCGGGGGGAGCGGAGTGGGGGCAGGAGGCGGGTGCTGGGGATGCGGGGGGCAGGCTGGGATGGGGTCGGGCGCACTGAAGGGAAGATGGGGCGATGCGGGGATATCGGGGGGATTGTGGGGCTGAGGGGAGCGAGGCTGGAATGGGGGAAGATGTGAGTGGGGGGCACTGCGAGGGAAGGGGAGATGTGGTGGAGACTGATGGGGGACAGAGGCAAAGACCCAGCCCCACCCCTCCCCTCTGCTCCCAGTTTGTGTTATTGTCAGACACCCCCGTGCTGGCGGGGTCTGTGTCTCACGAGTTTTGGGGTCTGCCCAGGGCCCTGGTCTGATTTCTGGGCAGGATTCACATCTCAGCCCCCCAGGAGTCGCTGCTGCTTTGGGCAGGCAGGGAGTGTGGATGGGCCAATGGCTCCGCCTCTGCCTGCCTGTCCCTGGGGGCTGCTGCAGGAGTCCAGGGCAGCTCATTCTTCAGGTGATGCCACCAGAGGGCTCCTGTTGTTCCTCAGGGAGAGGAGTTTACAGGGCAGTGGGGGGAAATCCCCCAGAGTGGCCCCTTTAGTTCTGCTTTTTTTCTAGCACTTGGCTCAGAGATGCTGTTACTGGGAGGGTCTGAAGAATCTGGGAAGAATCGGGGTGTGACATGGACTGAAGCCCCTTCTGTAACCTCCCCTCTCACCCCGACAGGCTGAGGAATCACGTCCATCTTTCAGTCCAGATGGGCCCGTCTTCCAGGACACAGGGAAGGGAAATGTCTGTGATGGAGCATGCTGCGGTAGGGGATTTTCTCAGAGCTCTTGAGGAGGTGGGGGCAGGAAGGAGACCGGGTGTGATAAACCTGCTAATTTTCTGAGTGGGCCCATTGGTGATGGGGGAGGGGAGACAGGACATTTCCCCATTTCTCAAACAGGATACAACCCCCTTGCACAGGGCCGGGACCATTTTCCAGGTTCCCAGTGCTGGAGTGAGACCCCACTGGCCAGAGGCCACTGTGAAATATGCAGTGAAGCTCTTTGGATTCCTTTCCCTTTCCCTGGCTCAGAGCTCTGCTTCCCGCATCAGACTGTGGCTGGCAGGTGTATGGGAAATGAGAAGATCCTGTCCTGCTCCATGTGCTGCGGGGACAAGGAGCTCCCACCTTCTCCCATCCCCTGAAGCCTCCTGGCTGCTCTGAGCAGGGTGGGGGTGGGATTCTGCAACTCTGGCCCTCCCAGAACTTCCATTTCCCTATCCTTCCTCCCACGTGGCTATTGGTATTGTGGCTGGGGCAGCAGGTGCTGAGTGAGGGACTCTTGTTGTTTCAGATGCCGGTGAGCTTCGAGGAGGTGGCTGTGTATTTCACCCAGGGGCAGGGGGCTCTGTTGGACCCCGCTCAGAGAGCCCTCTACAGGGACGTCATGCAGGAGAACTACGAGATGGTGACGTCTCTGGGTAAGGGAGTCCCATCACCTCAGATACTAGATGCTGTGGGGTCTGCATGTCTGAATCTGGTCATTCTTCCTGTGTCAGTTAGATCAGAGGTGAGTGGGTTCCATAATGCACAGCTGCCATGTGAGAGAGACTTGCATCTCTGTGCCCTCTCCAGTGGGACATGGTTGTCAAAACCCAATGGAGAAGCTAAACCATCCCGGCCCCTCCAGCTTTCAAAGGGGAATCATTGTCCTGTCTCTGTGTTGTTTCTTGGCTGCACACACAATCCCTGTTCATCTCCCTCCTTGGGAGTAGTTCCAGCCTAGGGGAGGGCTCTGGGCTCTGCAGGTTTAGAAAGAGGCAGGGGTTTAAGAGCCGTGTGTGAGTCAGCAAGGCCTCCAGAGCGCACAGATCCTGCGAATGTCTAGTGGAAGTGTAGTAATAATTCAGCTCACCTCCTCAGACAACTTCCTCTGCGCAAGGAGGCTCAGTGACCATTTTACACTCCTCCTGGATTCCACGTTCCTCCAGCAGAGCACAGGGTCAGGTTCCGCTCACAGAATGTCCTTTCTGACAAATACTCCACCAGTGCTCCATGCACCCTGATCTGGTCTGATTTCACCCTCTGCGCAGGATTCCCCCTTCCCAAACCTGAGCTGATTGTCCAGCTGGAACGAGGAGAAGAGCCTTGGTTGCCCGATCTCCGGGCCTGCAAGGAAAGAAGGCTTCCGAGATGCACCCATACAGGTGAGGACTGACACAGAAACCATCCAGGGAATGAAGGAAAAAGTTGAGAATCCCCAAATATGGTGTGAGTAAGCACCCTCAGTTCTTCCTCATCTCAGCCAGGACAGGGCTGCAGTCATCAGATATAGCTCATGCCATTCCACCCAGCCTCTTAACTGCAGGAGTTTGCTTCCCAGCTTTTGTCCTCTGTGAGTGTTTGGGTGGGATGTGGAGGCAAGTCCAATTGCTCAGTCTTTGTGTTGGGTTTTCCCTCTCTGCTCTTCCTCTTTCTCCCCAGCACAATGACTCCTGTCTGAATTGTGTCTCTCCCAGGAGGTGCTGAGCGAGGGAGTGAGAATGAGGATGAGAATCATCATGAGGAAGTTCCCATTGAAGTGGAACCACAGGTGACCTTTGTGGGAAGAGCTGAAGGGAACTTTTCTCAGTGCTTGGAGCAAGGGGAATCCTGGGGAAGTTGGCACAGGTCAGAGAGGCTTCTGAGAAACCAGCTAGGGAAGAAAGTGGATGAAACTAATAACAGTGGGGGAAGAGAGGAGGATCCCAGAGCGCAGCAGACAAATCCCAAGGAAGAGACACCTTGGCACTATCTTCAGAGTGGGAAAGAATTCATTGTGAGATCACAGCTTGTGACACAAACAATCCACACAGGGGAGAAACCCCACAAGTGCTTGAACTGTGGGAAAAGCTTCACAGAGAGGTCAAACCTTGTTAAACATCAGGCAATCCACACAGGAGTGAGACCCTACAAGTGCTTGTACTGTGGGAAAAGTTTCATAAGAAAGTCAAACCTTGTTAAACATCAGGCAATCCACACAGGAGAGAGACCCCACAAGTGCTTGGACTGTGAGAAAAGTTTCATAAGAAGGTCAACCCTTCTGGAACATCAGGCATTACACACAGGAGAGAGACCCCACAAGTGCTTAGACTGTGGGAAAAGTTTCATAAGAAAGTCAAACCTTGTTGAACATCAGGCAATCCACACAGGAGAGAGACCCCACAAGTGCTTAGAGTGTGGGAAAAGTTTCATAAGAAAGTCAAATCTTGTTGTACATCAGGCATTGCACACAGGGCAGAGACCCCACAAGTGCTTGGAGTGTGGGAAAAATTTCATACAGAGGTCACACTTAGTTCATCATCAGGCAATCCACACAGGAGAGAGAACCCACAAGTGTTTGGACTTAGGGGAAAGTTTCATACAAAGATCAAACCTTGTTCAGCATCAGGCAATCCACACGGGGGAGAGACCCCACAAGTGCTTGGACTGTGGGAAAGGTTACATACAAAGGTCAGACCTTGTTAAACATCAGGCAATCCACACAGGGGAGAGACCCCACAAGTGCTTGGAGTGTGGGAAAAGTTTCATAAGAAAGTCAACCCTTGTTGAACATCAGGCATTACACACAGGAGATAGACCCCACAAGTGCTTGGAGTGTGGGAAAAGTTTCATAAGAAAGTCAAGCCTTGTTGAACATCAGGCATTACACACAGGATTGAAACCCCACAGGTGCTTGGACTGTGGGAAAAGTTTCATACAGCGGTCACATCTAGTTCGTCATCAGGCATTACATGCAGAAGAGAGACCCCACAAATGCTTGGAGTGTGGGAAAAGTTTCATACAGAGGTCACACCTAGTTCATCATGAGGCATTACACACAGGAGAGAGACCTCACAAGTGTTTGGAGTGTGGGAGAAATTTCATACAGAGGTCACACCTAGTTCGTCATGAGGCAATCCACACAGGAGAGAGACCCCACAAATGCTTGGAGTGTGGGAAAAGTTTCATAAGAAAGTCAAACCTTGTTGAACATCAAGCAATCCACACAGGATCGAAACCCCACAGGTGCTTCGATTGTGGGAAAAGTTTCGTACAGAGGTCACATCTAGTTCGTCATCAGGCAGTCCACACAGGAGAGACTCCAGAGGTGCTTGGACTGCGCGAAAAGTTTCATATGGAGGTCTGACTTCATCAAACATGGAGGAATTCACACAGGATCTAAACTTCTGTGACACATGGCAAGAAAAGATTAAGCAAGTTGCATGTAATTGACTTAGAATCAACTTTTAGAGAGAGATTTTAAAAGTTTGTCCACCTTAGATAAGCTAGAGTTTGAAATGTAAGTGTTTATTTCTAAAGACTTGGAAGAAGATGGCAAGTCATGTCTGAGTAACCTAATTGTTTTCTATGAGGAGATAAGTGGCTCAGTGGATGCGTTATTCCTTGACTTTTGCGCTGTATAAGTAGGGTCATTGCCAGCAGATTGAGGGAGGTGATGGTTCCCTTCTATTGAACATTGGTGAGACCTCATCTGGAATATTGTGTCCAGTTTTGGGCCCCACACTACAAAAAGGATGTGGAAAAATTGGAAAGAGTCCAGCGGAGGGCAACAAAAATGATTAGGGGGCTGGAGCACATGACTTATGAGGAGAGGCTGATAGAACGGGGATTGTTTAGTCTACAGAAGAGAAGAAAGATGAGATTTGGTCGCTGCTTTCAACTACCTGAAAGGGGGTTCCAAAGAGGATGAATCTAGACTGTGCTCATTAGTACTAGATGACAGAACAAGGAGTAATGGTCTCACGTTGAGTGAGGAAAGTTTCGGCTGAGTATTAGGAAAATCTTTTTCACTAGGAGGATGGTAAAGCACTGCAATGGGTTACTTAGGGAGGTGGTGGAATCTCGTTCCTTAGAGGTTTTTGAGGTCAGGCTTGACAAAGCCCTGACTGGGATGATTTAGTTGGGGATTGGTCCTGCTTTGAGCAGGGGGTTGGAGTAGATGACCTCCTTAGGTCCCTTCCAACCCTGATATTCTATGATCCCAAGATGGGTAACTGTATTAGTCTATGTTTAGCTCTGCAAAGGGTTCCTGTATTCTGTTAATTCAGGGATCAGTAATTCAGAGATTATACTAGTCACCCATGCCACCTTCCCAGTTCTATCTCAGTGTCATTGAATTCGCTGGGGGCAGGGTCTGAAAGATGGAGGGAATATTTATAACTGAAATCACCAAAATGTGTTTTACAAGGTTAATGTCAATGGGATCTGTTCTGCTCTCCTGCTCGGACATTTTCTGTGGGGATCCCGGAGACGGAAAGGAGCAGGTGTTACTATCTTGGCTACCAATTCCAACGGTGACTCTCTACACTAGCAATTCTCAAATTGTGGGCAAAGCCTCCCAATGGAGGGACAGGAATGTGTCAAGGGAGGTGTGATCAGTGTGGGTTGTTTTCTTTAAAAAAAGCACTGGCTGTCATCCCCAGGTGGCTGGGGCTCATGAAGAAGGAACAGGCCCATGTGGGAGGTGGGGATAAATGCTCAGGCTCTCAAACCCAGGCGGAGCAGCAGCACAGAAGTAGGAGTGTCACTGGGGTGATAAGTCTGCTGTGAACAGCGATATTGAGGAATATCACTTTTCATGTGGCCACCCTCACTTCTGTGCTGCTATTGGAGGGCTTCAGAGCTGGTCGCATCGCCAGCATGTACTCTGCCATTAGAGCTGGGTGGCAATATATGTGCTTATGAGGGTGGGGAGCGTAATGACCAAAGACACGAAGGTGGGGCAGGGAGAGGGGCTGATCAAACGTGTTTGAGAACCACTGATCTACACTATTATGGTCACCACGTTCATAAAATGATAAATCTTCTCCTGCTGAATATGATAGACACCTTTTAATGGGACAATCAGCACTGTCCATGGAGCCCAGAGTGTTTGCTGTATGTTTGTTACATGCTGTAAAGCTGGAAAACGCCCACAGACGAGGTCCCCAGAGACAGTGGCACCTGCACACCAGCTAGGTGCTAAGTGGCCAGTAATTGCTCACCTGGCCCTTCACCAGCTGTGGAGCCAGGAACAAGAGAGTTACAATTCACCGGAAGGACGGCTGGACGCTCACTTAGGCCACAGACTGATTGTCACCTGCCCCCCGGCTGGGGGGTGAACCTCAAGGAGGAGAGTGGTACAAAAGCACGAAAGAGAATTGCCTCCATTTTCACCTCTCCTCTCCCATCTTTCCAGAAGACAAGAATATGACTTGAAAGGCAACAGGAGCCGTGGAGTGCGGAGGACGGACCAAGGCTGGAAGGAAATCCAACCTGTGTACTCAGAACTGTGAACTGTCTGCAACAGCAGGTGGGGGGCACAAACCTCCTTGCTTTACATTTTCCTTAAATTAGTAAAATTTAGGATTTAAAATGCATTTTATAACTTTGTAGTTTTAACCAGTTCTGACCTTTGACATCCTTTTCCCTTGTAATCCCTGGAAACCCCTTTGCTCCAGTTACTAAAGTGGTTTTCTTGTTTTGTCTGGACCTGTGTGTTTTCATTGAAGTGTTTGGAGGATTTGACTGGAGAGAACAAGGCTGTGGCCTAATCCGACCCCTCTGTGGGGGTGACCCACTAATGACTGAGGGTACATCTACACTATGGGATTATTCCAATTTTACATAAACCGGTTTTATAAAACAGAGTGCATAAAGTCAAGTGCACGCGGCCACACTAAGCACATTAATTCGGCGGTGTGCGTCCATGGTCCGAGGCTAGTGTCGATTTCCGGAGCGTTGCACTGTGGGTAGCTATTCTATAGCTATCCCATAGTTCCCACAGTCTCCCCCGGCCCTTGGAATTCTGGGTTGAGATCCCAGTGCCTGATGGGGCAAAAATCATTGTCGCGGGTGGTTCTGGGTAAATGTTGTCACTCATTCCTTCCTCCGGGAAAACAACGGCAGACAATCATTTCGCACCCTTTTTCCCTTGATTGCCCTGGCAGACGCCATAGCACGGCAACCATGGAGCCCATTCAGATTTTTTTTTACTGTCATCGTATGTGTACTGGATGCCACTAACAGAGGCATTACTGCAGCGCTACACAGCAGCATTCATTTACTTTTGCATGATAGCAGAGACGGTTATCAGTTGTTCTGTACTGTCTGCTGCCATTGTAAATTGGCAGTAAGATGATGGTTATCTGTCGTTCTGTACTGTCTGCTGCTATCATGGGTGCCCCTGGCTGAGGTCGGCTGTGTGCGCAAAGGCAAAACTGGGAATGATTCCCCGAGTCAATCCCTCCTTTATAATTTCTAAAAATAGAATCAGTCCTGCCTAGAATATGGGGCAAGTGTGCTAGAGAACCTGTGTATCAGAGAGCACAGCTGCTCTGTGTCAGATCCTGGCAGAAATGATGAGCTACATGCCATTCACGAGGGGTGCCCCTGCAACAACCCCACCCATTGCTTCCCTCCTCCCCTGACCTTCCTGGGCTACTGTGGCAGTGTCCCCCCCATTTGTGTCATGAAGTTATAAAGAATGCAGGAATAAGAAACACTGACTTGTTAGTGAGATAAAATGAGGGGGAGGCAGCTTCCCGGTGCTATGACAGTCCAGGCAGGACATTAAGCGGTGCGGAGGAGAGGAACCCAGCATCCCGCTGCTATGATAGTCCAGGCATGACAATCTTTTCTTTACACAGGAAAGGGAGGGGGCTGATGGAGCTCAGCCCCCAGTTGCTATGATGAGGACGGTTACCAGCCGTTCTGTACCATCTATTGGGAATAACCAGGAATCATTCCTATTTTTACCCAGGCGCCCCCAGCCGACCTCACCTGAGGCAAGCCAGGAGCACTCACGGGCTGATGGTGACGACGGATATCAGTCATATTGTACCGTCTGCCACCAGGGAGGGAGAGGAGCGGATACTGCTCTTCACTGCTGCAGCATCGCATCTACCACATAAGATGACATAGGGTGACATTGAAAAATGTCAAGAAACGATTTCTTTCCCTTTTCTTTCACGGGGGGAGGGGAGAGTAAATTGACGAGCTATTTCCTGAACCACGCCGGATAATGTGTTTGAACCTACAGGCATTGGGAGCTCAGCCAAGAATGCAAATACTTTTCAGAGACTGCTGGGGACTGTGGGATAGCTGGAGTCCTCAGTTCCCCCTCCCTCCCTCCATGAGTGTCCATTCGAGTCTTTGGCTTCCCGTTATGATTGTCACGCAGCGCTGTGTAGCCTGTAGATTTTTTTTTCAAACGCTTTGGCATTTCGTCTTCTGTAACGGAGGTTTGATAGAACAGATTTGTTTCCCCATACAGCAATCAGATCCAGTATCTCTTGTATGGTCCATGCTGGAGCTCTTTTTGGATTTGGGACTGCATTGCCACCCGTGCTGATCAGAGCTCCACGCTGGGCAAACAGGAAATGAAAATCAAAATTTCGCGGGGCTTTTCCTGTTTACCTGGCCACTGCATCTGAGTTCAGATTGCTGTCCAGAGCAGTCACAGTGGTGCACTGTGGGATACCGCCCGGAGGCCAATACCATCGATTTGCAGCCACACTAACCCTAATCCGATATGGTAATACAGATTTTAGCGATACTCCTCTCGTCGGGGAGGAGTACAGAAACCGATTTAAAGAGCCCTTTATATCGATATAAAGGGCCTCGTAGTGTGGACGGGTACAGCATTAAATCAGTTTAACGCTGCTAAAATCGGTTTAAACACATAGTGTAGACCAAGCCTGAGATTGTCCATCACAGTGACCAGACTGAGCTGTCCAAGATGCTCATTCCCACGGTGCAAGGCTGGGAGGTGAAAACTGGCTGATGTTGCTGTGTCGTTTGGTAAGTTCCTGAGTGTCTGGCTAGTCGCACTCAGTTCAGTGCAGCCAGGAGTGACTTTGAAGGCTGGTGGCTGTGTGTGAGCAGAGTGTGGAGGGGTTGGTTGTTCACACAGGGAAGCAGCAGGGTGGATTTGATTTAAAGAACTAGTCAGGAAGACTCCATTTAATCATGGTTTTCTACCTAAAAAGATATTCTTGTTGGTTGTTATAACCTTAGTACATATTCTTCACAATGCAGAGATAGATGTAGGTTTCATTTATGGAAGCTACACACTATACATTTTTAAACCGTGAATTATTTTGAAAATTTTTCAGATGAGTTTTCCAGCTATATCAGACAATGAATGTTTGGTTATTTCATTTCATTTAATTTCATTTGGTTGTTTCATTGTTTGGTTATTTCATTCGTGCCATGTTGTATTAGGAGGAGAACATCACCAGACAGACATTTAAACAATAGAAATCTGATTTTCTTGGTTATTTTTTTTAAAGTAATTGATTTTTATTCACCCTGGGATAAAACATGCCCTGGGATGGAGGATTAAGCAGTTCAACAGTCCAGATTGTACCGTGGGGTATGTCTCACACCCGCTGTCTCCTGGGACCCACATGGCACCGTTGGGCTTTCATCATCCTGATCCTGAAAGGGAAGCTGAGCAGGGCAAAGCAGAGAAGAGGAACCAGCCGACATCCTCAACTGCTTCGGCTTCGGCTAAATCCTGAACTTCCCCTGGGATGTGCAACTTGAGGTTCTGCCGCAAGCCTTCCCCTCACGCATCTGTTTCCTTCCCAATGGTCAGGGGTGAAAGTAACTTAAAGGACTTAGCGATATGCCGGAGTCCTGAGCAGAGGGAGGGGCCTCAACCGGATTTGGTGGGGTCTTTAAATCCCTGGGCCCTTTACACTGAGATTTAAAGGGCCCAGGACTCCGACTGCCGTAGCAGTGGCTGGGAGCCCCAGGCTCTTTAAATCATGGCAGGAGCTGTGGCAGCAGCCGGGAGCCCCAGGGCTCCGGCAGTGATGTAAACGGCCCAGGGCTCTGCAGCAGTAACGGCGGCCAGAGCCCCTGGCCCTTTAAATCGCTGTCAGAACCCTGCTGCCAGAGCCCTGGGGTAGCAGCAGCAGCCGGGAGTCCCAGGATTTGGGCGGTGATTTAAAGGGTCCAAGGCTCCGTAATACAGGAGGCTGAACCTAAAGCTGGGGAACCTGGAGTATGAAATGGGGTTCTGCAGTGAATAAGAAAACAGGAGAGGAAAAGTGGGTACCTGCAAAACCTTAAAGAGAAGAGATCATTAACCTGTGTCAGTCTATGGCCCACCAGGTAATAGAAAATACTCTCTTTTAAGGTAAAAACACTTTGGAATACGGCCTAAGGTGCGAGAGGATGTAGAAAATTTGGTTAAACACTGCATAAGGTGTGCAGCAGACGGGAATAGACCACCGAATTTGGGACCCTGGTGGCTCCAAAGACTGGCGGGGCCATGGAGTAGAATACAGGTTGATTATATTAAGAGCCAAAGAGGGAATCAGTATTTATTAGTGATGATAGATTCTTTTTGTGGGTGGGTGGAGGTAATTTCCACCAGGAAACATTCTGCAGAGACCACCGCCAAGAAGTTGTGGAAAGTCCTGTTTAGTAGCTATGGGACTCCAAAAGTAATTGGTTCAGATGATGGAGCACATTTTATAGGAAAAGTAATTATAAAAATATTAAAAGCTTTAGGAATAAAGCAACAACTACCTATCCCCACCATCCTCAGTCGGCAGGGTCAGTAGAAAGGATGGATCAGACTATCAAGCAAGCACTTCACAAAGTGGTGCACATTACTGGCAAAGGTTGGGACAATAAATTACCAGTGGTGTTGGCAGCCATCCGGAGCAATGATGGATTGGATACTGACTATAAGCCATATCACATGGTCTTTGGAAGGTCTATGAGCTTGTGGAACTCTTTAATGTGGAATCCTTTATTAGATGGAGAAGGAGTCTCTGTTGTCCTGGGCCGTCCTCTGCAACCCCAAGGAGACAGTCTTGGGCAGGAAGCCAGGATCCAAGGGGTGCCGTTTCCTCCAATTCTTACACAGTTCTAAAGCCATCCTACTGGTGTTATTTCCTTTCTTGCCGATTCTCCATTTTTTTCCAGGGACATGACAAAACTGTTTTTTTGTAAACAGTTCTTTTGGACCAATTCTTCCTTCTGTTCTCGCTTTGGTTGTCAAAATGCAAATCGTGCATACTCCAGCCACGCTAGGTTGCAAGACCTATAACATGTTACATGGATATATGGGTTATATATGTACGTATCCCAACATTGCCTGCGTCTCCCAAGGGGGCTCAGTGACCCTGTTTCCATCCTCTGGAATTGAATTATCCCTCAGCTGGCTGGCTGAGGGCTCTGGCTCTACCCAGCACCCCCATCACCTCCTCCCCGGAGCTCAGAGCTGCAGGCAGCCCCTCCCTGCCTGTGGTGGGGGCCCTAGAGATCTGCCAGAGCCAGGGGAAAAAGTTTGTAGCATGTGAGTGAGCAGGGCTGGGGGAGTCAGGCCCAGCAGGGGGGTTGAGCAAGTTTGGGAACAGGCTCTGGAGGCTGGGAAGAGGGATGTTGGAGCAGAGCTTGGTAGAGCCGCGCGTGGGACTTTGTGAAGTGAAGGAGGAGAAACCGGGCTGGGGATGGCTGGGACAAGCCAGACAGGGAAGGGAAAAGAGCAAGGAGGGGTGTCTTTGTCTGACTCAGTGAGCTAGCAGTCATAAACGCTGACTTGTTGCTAAAACTCGGCATGGTGTAGACAAGCCCTGTGTGAATCAGGGCAGGAAAAAAAAGGCTGGTGCCTGAAGAGAATTCCTGTTCTTACTACGCGGCGCACCCCAAGCACTGCTGGGCTGTTCAGGCCTAGAGGGAAATGTTCCATTTTAGGGAGAATGAAAGGCCATTTGGGAGGTGATGGCCCAGAGCCCTGGCAGGGAAGGGCCCGGTGAGGGCTGGACTCAGCCATTGGTTTCAGCTATTTTGGGTCCTGGCTGACATGCCAGCCACCATGTAAAATGTTTCCCTGTGGCTTTTTGACAGGCACACAGAGGTATGTCACTGCCAAGTCCCTCTCCTAGGAGAGGAGGGGGAAGTCTGCAAGGTGATCTCCCACCTCCATGCAGCCAGGGGCCAATGCTTTCCACTGCCATTCTGGAGCCTGCACATATATGTACTGACCAGGGCCCAGGGGGCCATCCACAAAGAAGGCAGCTATGTAGGGCACCAGGAAGTTTGGGGCACCAAAGCTGCTGCTCTTGCTTTGCCCCACCCCGCCTCTTCCTGCCTGTGCTCCACCCCAGCCGTGCCCCTGAGGACTCTGCAGCAGGGCCTGGCTTACACTCACCGGTGGCAAGAAGTACAGAAACCTGGGCCCAGCCGTGCCCCCGGTGAGTTCTGGGTGGTGGTTCCTCCTTGTCTCCCAAGCCAACCCACCTGTGGAGGCCTGGGACTTCCTCCGCATGGAGGTCTCCACCCGCCCCACAGGGGGGTTGTGTGGGGGCCCAGAATAGCTAGAGAGGGCCCTGGTATTGACAAATAAAATGGACAAAATTTTAAAATATTGTGTACAGAATTTTTAATTTTTGGTGCTGAAAGCCCTCGGGAATATGGCATGCTAGACAGTTGTGGAGTGGGGGGGCTGTGATGGGGTGCTGGACAATGTGTGGAGTCTGTGGGTGGGAGGCCACTGGGCATGAGGGTTACTGGGCATAAGGGGATGGGGGGACTGGGGAAGGACAGCAGTGTGGCAGGCACATGGGCAGAGCAGGGCTGGGGTTGGGGGTGCAGGTAGCAGGGAAATGCAGGGGTTAAGGTGAAAGTGGCACTGTGAAGACGTTGGGGGTAACGGTGAAAATATGTAGGGGTTAGGGGCACAGTGTAGGAGTTAGGGTGCAAAAGGGGAGAAGGGTTAGTGGCAAAGGGGGTGCAGGATGGGGATCCAAGAGGGGCTAAGGGAAAAGGCCCTGAGGCTGGCCCTGCACCCTGGTGGATATGAGGGTGGGTTTCTGCTTTCACTCTTCCCCTCATCCATCATTTTCCTTCCCCCCCTTTCCCTTACTTCCTCTCTTCCTCCTTTTGCTGCTCTCTCCCACAAGTCTGGCTCAGCCAGCCCAGCCAGCTCCAACTTTTGCACTAGTGCTGGTAGGGTGACCAGATGTCCCAATTGTATAGGGACAGTCCCGCTATTTTGGACTTTGTCTTATATAGGTGCCTATTACCCTCCATCCCCAGCCTGTCCTGATTTTTCACAATTGCTGTCTGGTGACCCGGTGCTGATAGCTTGGGCCCAAGGATGCTGCATTGTGCTGGGTTGATCGCTAGGACCCAGGAGTGGCCCGGAGGCGGCTCTGGGGCAGTGAGCGCTGGGCTCAGGCCCAGCAGTAGGAAGTGACTCATAGCCGCTGCGGTGACTCTGGCTCCCAGGCTCCCAGCGAGATCCCCGAGCCCCGGCGGCTGGTGTTGGGAGCCCGGAGCCCTGGCTGCAGCCGGGAGAGGGGAACCTCCAGCAGAGCCCTTCCCGCTGCTCCCCAGGAGCCTCTCTCAGGGCAGAGCCCCCAGCCCGGCCCGGCCCCCAGAGGTGTAGCGAGCGCCCTCCGTACCCTCCGACAGGAGGGGGCCCCGCAAGGAAGGGGCCCCCTAAAAGTGGCAAAAAAAATGTAAGGTATAACTAGGTAAGTGACATTTATTGACGCTATTGCACAATCCATGTCGGTTTTACTGACAAAACTGTGAAGTCATTATGATACATCATAATGCTATTGGCTACATCAGTTGTCTGTCGGTCAGTTTCGAATTTTAGTTGGACCCATTCAAAGAATGTGTATTTGCATTCATAATGGCGGTCGGCGGATAAATGTTATTAATTTAGTTGTTTAGTTTTTTATCGTTTCCAATGCAGAAGCGTGCATTGTGATTTCTAAGAGAATGTATAAGAGCGGAGCTAGTAAACGAAAGGCAGCAAAAGATGCCGAGAAGGAACTTGAGAAAATTCCAAAGTTGTCAACGTATTTTGCGCTGCAATCCAACGTACAGGTACAGGCACATGAAACAGACAGCGCTAGCAGCGACGAATTGTATCCAGAAGTGCTTCAAGTGAGGTCGAAGGTGAAGCCAGTTGTTCTACCAAACAAACTGTGACAGATATTCCAGCTGCTGCTGGGAAAGAAGTATCTGAATCTGAACCACTGATTGATGATCCAGGAGATTGGCCGTCTATAATTTCGGACAGGCAAGTGTGTGACGTTGCACGTGGCCCACTGCAGCAGAATGAAAGTTACGAATTTCCATTTAACGAGGAAAGACGGAGGTTCACAAGTACTCATTTCTATCGAACCATGGCAAATGACGAGAAAATAAGATGTTCATGGTTAATATACTCAGTTCAGAAAGATGCCATTTTTTGTTTTTGTTGTAAATTATTTGGCACTGGCGACGTACCGCTACGTCATGGAACATCTGCTTGGAAAGCACTGTCAAAAAGACTTCAGCAGCATGAAACAGGCAAAGGTCATCAAGACTGTATGGTGAAATGGTTTGACCTTCGGTCAGGCATAGTAAACCGTACATCTATTGACCAACTCGAATTGCAGACTTTTCTGAAAGAAAGAGATTTCTGGAGAAATGTTGTCAAATGCATGGTTGATGTCGTTATTTTCTTGTTCCAAAGAAACTTGGCATTTTGAGGAAGTAATGAAAAGCTCGGCGATCCTTCGAATGGCAACTTTTGGGGACTGTTTGAATTGCTTGCAAAGTATGATACTGTCCTCAGCGAACTTTTACAGAGGATTAAGAAGGCAAAGATACATGTTCAGTACCTCAGTCCGCAGATCCAAAATGAGCTGATTCAATTTGTTGCCAGTAACATTCAAGAGGCCAACATAGCGCAGCTTAAAAAAGCAAAATATTATTCAGTTATTTTGGACTGTACTCCCGACGTGTCACATGAAGAACAGATGTCTGTGGTGTTACACTTTGTTGAATGCAACGGTGAAGATGGTGTCAATATTTGTGAAGCGTTTGTTGGTTTTCTTAATGTTCATGATACAACTGGCGAGGGCTTATTGGAAGCGTTTCTTGAAAAGGCAAACAACTTAGGAATAGACATTGCTGACATGAGAGGCCAAGCTTATGATAACGGCGCAAATATGAGAGGAAAGAATAAAGGAGTTCAAGCCCGCATCCTAGAAATAAATGACCGTGCCTTGTATGTACCATGTGGAGTTCACACTTGGAATCTTGTGATCTCAGACTCGGCAAAGTCATCGAAATATGCCGTTGACTTTTTCGGTCTGATTAACAGAATATATGTTACCTTTTCTTCTTCACCTTCACGTTGGGATATACTTCAAGAACATATGCCAATATCTGTTAAAGGGTTATCGGACACTCGTTGGGAGTCGAGAACTGATGCTGTGAAGCCATTGCATTATCACCTTGAAGAATTGTGCAATGCTTTGTCATCTTTGCGAGAATATGCCCTCGAAAAGAAAGGTGGCAATACAACAACAGAAGCCGGTGCGCTTTTAGACCATGTTACTACGTGGCCTTTTGTTCTGACTGTGTACACGTGGTACGATATACTATTTCACGTCAATAAAATCAGCAAATTAATTCAGTTACCAGATGTGTCAATTGACGTACTGCAGGCAGAAGTTGGTGCTACAATGAAGGTTTTGGAAGACTATCAAAATACAGGATATAACTCTGTGGTCACAAATGCACGTGAAATAGCAGAGCATATGGGTGCTGAGCAGGTGTTTCCAGAAACCAGGGTGTGACGTAAGAAGAGAATGTTTGATTATGAATGTGCTGATGATTCGAGTCATCTTTCTGCCGAAGAAAAATTCAAATCGCAGTTCTTTCTTGTTCTCACTGATCAGGCCATATCTTCTGTTTCATCGCGATTTGACCAACTCGTGGAGTGGTATAAGTTGTTTGGATTTCTGTACAACGCTAACAGCCTGAAGCAGTGTCACAGAGAAAATGAACTGGAGAATCACAGCAAAAATTTTGACAGAAAAATGGGAGACATTGATGCCAACGAACTCATAATGGAATTGAATCGTTTTATTTATGTCATCGAGAAAGAGAGAGGACTTGTCACGGCAAACAATTTTTTAATGTACATATACAAGAACAGCCTTCAGGAGATATATCCGAATCTTTGCATTTGCATCAGAATTCTTCTGACCACACCAGTTACTGTCGCTAGTGCTGAAAGAAGCTTCAGCAGAATGAAACTGATCAAGAATATCCTGCGCTCAACCATGACAGATGACAGGCTTTCTGCGCTTGCAGTTATCTCAATCGAAAACAAGATTGCCAGATCTCTGGACTATGACACATTGATTAACCAATTTGCGGAGAACAAGTCTCGAAAGAAGCGCTTTGCGTAAATACGGAATACATGTACACTGTAGGCCTATGTATACATAATATGAACCCTGTATATTGTATAAAATAAATACAGCATTCCAGTTTCTGCATTGTAAGGGGCCCCGGACATATGTTCAGAGAGGGCCACGTTCTTTGTTGCTACGGCCCTGCCGGCCCCTGCCCCTGCCCCGGGGGGCCCCGCTCGGAGGGAAGGTGAGAGAGACCCGCCCCCCCCCCAGCACCCCCGGGCTGTAGGGGGCGGAGGCTAAAGAGGTGCAGGGGGTGAGGGCAGGCGGGGGGAGCGGGGTGGGGGCAGGAGGCGGGTGCTGGGGATGCTGAGGACAGGCTGGGATGGGGGTGGAGGTGCACTGAAGGGAAGATGGGCCGATGCGGGAGGATTGAGGGGATTGTGAGGCTGATGGGAGTGAGGATGGAATGGGGGAAGATGTGAGTGGGTGGCACTGTGAGGGAAGGGGCTGTGGGGGAGACTGGTGGGGGAGAGAGGCAAAAACCCAGCCCAACACCCTCCCACCCTGCTCCCAGTGTGTGTTATTTTCAGACACCCCCGTGCTGGCGGGGTCTGTGTCTCATGAGTTTGCGGGTCTGCCTAGGGCCCTGGTCTGATTTCTTGGCAGGATTCACATCTCAGCCCCACCGGAGTCGCTGCTGCTTTGGGCAGGCAGGGAGTGTGGATGGGCCCATGGGCTCCGCCTCTGCCTGCCTGTCCCTGGTGGCTGCTGCAGGAGTCCAGGGCAGCTCATTCTTCAGGTGAAGCCACCAGAGGGCTCCTGCTGTTCCTCAGGGAGAGGAGTTTACAGGGCAGTGGGGGGAAATCCCCCAAAGTGGCCCCTTTAGTTCTGCTTTTTTTCTAGCATTTGGCTCAGATATGCTGTTAATGGGAGGATCTGAAGAGCATGGGGGTAATCGGGGTGTGACATAGACTGAAGCCCCTTCTGTAACCTCCTCCATCGCCCCTCTCGTCCCGACAGGCTGAGGAATCACGTCCATGTTTCGGTCCAGATGGGCCAGTCTTCCAGGACGCAGGGAAGGGAAATGTCTGTGATGGAGCCAGCTTGGGTAGGAGATTTTCAGGGAGCTCCTGGGAGGGCGGGGGCAGGAAGGAGACCGGGTGTGAGAAATCTGCTAATATTCTGAGTGGGCCCATTGGTGATGGAGGAAGGGAGACAAGCCATTCCCCCATTTCTCAAACAGGATACAACCCCGTTGCACAGGGCTGGGAACATTTTCCAGGCTCCCAGTGCTGGAGTGAGACCCCACTAGCCTGAGGCTGCTGTGAAATATGCAGGGAACCTGTTGGGATTCCTTTCCCTGCCCCTGGCTCAGAGCTCTGCTTCCCGCATCAGCCAGTGGCTGGCAGGAGTGTGGGAAATGAGAAGACCCTGCCCTGCTCCGTGTGCTGGGGGGACAAGGAGCTCTCACTTTCTCCCACCCCCTGAAGCCTCCTGGCTGCTCTGAGCAGGGCGGGGGTGAGACTCTGCTACTCTGGCCCTCCCAGAGCTTCCATTTCTTTATCCTTCCTCCCACGTGACTAGTGCGATTGTGGCTGGAGCAGCAGGTAATGACGGAGCCTTTTGGTGTTTCAGATGCCGGTGAGCTTCGAGGAGGTGGCTGTGTATTTCACCCAGGGGCAGGAGGCTCTGCTGGACCCCGCTCAGAGAGCCCTCTACAGGGACGTCATGGTGGAGAACTATGAGATGTGACCTCACTGGGTAAGGGATTCCCGTCCCCTCAGATACTGGAAGCCGTGGGGTCTGTGTGTCTCTATCTGGTCAGGTTCTTCCCATGTCAGTTAGATCAGAGGTGAATGGGTTCCATAATGCACAGCTGCCGTGTGAGAGAGAGTTGCATCTCCCTGCCCCCACCAGTGAGACGTGGTTGTCAAAACCCAATGGACAAGCTAAATCATCCTCACCCCTCCAGCTTTCAAAGGGGCATAATCCAGCATTGTCCTGTCTGTGCTGTTTCTCGGCTGCACGCACAATCCCTGTTCATCTCCCTCCTTGGGACTAGCTCCAGCCCTGGGGAGGGCTCTGGGCTCTGTAGGTGTAGAAAGAGGCAAGGGTTTAAGTCCAGACCCGTGTGTGAGTCAACGAGGCCTCCAGAGAGAACATATCCTGGGAACGCCTAGTGAGGGAGTAGTAATAATTCAACTCGCCTCCCCAGACATTTTCCTCTTTTCCCAAGGGGGCTCAGTGACCATTTTCCCATCCTCTTGGATTCCACGTTCCTCCAGCAGAGCACAGAAACAGGTTCTGCTCACGGAATGTCCTTTCTGACAAATACTCCACCAGTGCTCCATGCGCCCTGATCTGGTCTGATTTCACCCTCTGCGCAGGATTTCCCATTCCCAAACCTGAGCTGATAGTCCAGCTGGAACGAGGGGAAGAGCCATGGGTGCCCGATCTCTGGGCCTGCAAGGAAAGAAGTGTTCCAAGATGCACCCATACAGGTGAGGAGTGTCAGAGAAACCATCTAGGGAATGAAGGAAAAAGCTGAGTATCCCCAAATATGGTGTGAATAAGCACCCTCAGTTCTTCCTCGTTTCAGCCAGGACAGGGCTGCAGTCATCAGATATAGCTCACACCATTCCAGGAATTTGCGTCCCAGCTATCCTTCCTTGTGAGTGTATGGATGGGATGTGGAGGAGGAGACCAATTGCTCAGTCTTTGTGTTGGGTTTTCCCTTTGTGCTATTCCTCTTTCTCCCCAGCAAAATGACTCCGGTATAGATTGTGTCTCTCCCAGCAGGTGCTGAGCAAGGGAGTGAGAATGAGGATGGGAATCATCATGAGGAAGTTCCCAGGGAAGTGGAACCGCAGGAGACTTTTGTGGAAAGAGCTGAAGGGAATTTTCCCCAGTGCTTCGAAGACGAAGAATCCCTGGGAAGTTGGCACAGGTCAGAGAGGCTTCTGGGAAACTATCCGGGGAAGAAAGTGGGTGAATCTATTAATGATGGGGGCAGAGAGGAGGATCCAGGAGTGCACCAGACAAATCCCAAGGAATAGACACCTTGGCCCTACCTTCCGTGTGTCCCTGCCTGCAGGTATATGGGATCTTGGGGAGCAATTACCACACAGGTGGGGTGCAAAATAAACTTTATTAAGAAAATGCAAAAACAGGGAAAATTTAATAGTGAGGGGTATGGGGTTTGTTAAGGTAGGCAATTGGGGAGGGAGTTCTTTTAGCATAGTATAGGGGGTTTCAATAGTGGGGTACAATACAGTGGGGTACAATACAGTTGGGTACAATACAGTTGGTAACCAACTAACACTGAAGTATAAATGTAACAGGTAGCTAACAATTTCTAGGTAAAGGGTATAACCAACTAACAGTTATGGGTAAAATGTGTTAAATAACCAACAACTCTAGGTAAAAATGTGTCACAGTGGTGTAAATATAAAATGTGAGGTGTGTGAGAGAGAAAAAGGGTAACCAATGGGGTTTTATGCTAGACTTCAGTAATACAATTGAGGTTTGGCAGCAGTAGGAGCGGGGTGAACACGTGGGGGAAGGGATTAAAAGAGAGAGAGAGAAAGGCAGTGGTAGAGGAATGAGGTTAGGGGATGGGGGAAGAGGAGCACGTGGTGGAGCAGAAACCAAAGATAGAGGCGCTACAGTGGGAGATTTAAACTCAGGGAGACACAGAGAGCAGACAGGCTGCAAGTTTAAACAGCAGAGAGACTGCAATAAGTGACTAGGGAGCTCGGGGGGGGGGGGGAATTGGGGCGGTGGGAAGACAAATTCAAAAGGTAAAAACCTTATCTATCCCCTAACTTAATCAAACTTATATAAAATGACAAGCAGCTACAGAATACAACCAGGCAATGATTTTCTAAACTTATCTTAACCAACAATTAGGCAACACAACAAATATCACAGAAACTTACAAGCTCTACAATCTTAACAAACTATGACTTATTAAAAAAAAACAAGACCTATGGTGCACCTTATGCTATGGGGAGGTTACAGAGGGCAGAGTGGTATGTATCCAGGACCCAGCTCCCAAGGAAGCCAAGGGATGGTGGCTACAGCGGTGGATACAGCTGAAAGCAGAGAGCCCCAAGGCAAAGCCCACAGGAGCAGAGCTTAGCAGTGGCAAAGAGCCCTGTAGTTTAAGAGAGGTTTTAAGACACAGACCAAGGTTTAGCTTGAGTCTGTGTGCTGGGGAAACAGAGCCAGCAGCTAAAATAATAGAATAAAAGTATAGAAAGTTTTACAGAGGGATTCTTACCAGTCCCCAAGGCAGCAGCAAAGGCAGAAGCAGCAGCAACATCAGAAGAGGCAAGGAGGGTTCGGTACAGTCTCAATAATCAGGAGATCTCTCAGGTAGCAATTCGTTCTTCGTGGGGGGGGGGTTTCAGAAACGGGGGTACGCTCAAAAATAAAACGAGAGCAGCGAAAGGACCCCCCAGAACCCCTGGCTGATCAGACCAGGCAGCAATGCAGGAACCTTTCTGAGGTGTGTTTCAAAAATGTCTGGTTTTAAAGGCAAACTTGGGCAGTTTCCCACCAGTAATCCTGATAGGCTCCCTCTGTCACAGGGGAGGGGGCACAGGGGAAAAACTGAAGGTAAGCCCAGAGACATGCCTGGACATAGTCCTGTGCAATAGGTGACTCAAGAGCACATGAGACTATGACTCATGCCCAGGATCTTAAAACCACAATAGGCCTTGCAGCTCTGGACATTGCCTACCCTACACCAAGCCCAGGTTCAACGAGGTGATAACAGGACTAACCCTTTGAAAAGGGCAGTGGTCCCATTTAGCATGCAGCACAAGTGGCCATCCCTTTGAGAAGGGCAATGGCTCTTGTTAAACAACTTAAGGGGCCCTCCCTTTGAGAAGGGCAGTGGCCCTGGTAAACAACTTAACAGCCAGGGAAGGGCGGCCACAGGAGAACAGAAAACAAAATGGAGTCTGGGGAAACAAAATGGAATAGGGGAATAGCTGTAACGGACATGCCCCCCTGGCCGACCTGAACAGGCTGTGAGGGGGATGTCCCATGCAAAGACCAAAAAAAAGAAAAAAAAAAAAAAGAGAAAAACAAAGGTTTTACAAGTCATCGTCTTCGTAGTATGGAGGTGGTGGTTTGCTGCTGTCCAAGGGGATGGAGGAATACCTCACCTGCAAAGGCAGGGCTGACACAACCTTATGAATTAGCTGCTTGACCACTGCTATCCCCAACAGAAAGGCCACAAGAACAATAGCCACAGTAATAAGCCACTGCTTGATGGACTGAGCCCAGGTCCCCAACCCCCAGCTGGACCACTGAGCTTGCCACCAATCCCACTGCTTACGCTCTTTACGAATCTGGACGGCGAGGGAGGATAGTTGGTCAGCCACGGCTGAGACATTGTTCCACCCAGGCTGAAGGCGCAGGCAACATTGTCCTTTAAAGCGAGGATCAAGGTCCTACAAGGCGACACAAAAGTCCTTCTGTAGGATGGTCTGGATCAGAAGACGGTTCTGCTCGGCGTAGTTGGCTAGGATAGTGAGGGCGTCGCTGGTTCGACGAAGTCCTTCTGCTGTGATGTTGGTGAGGGCCTCCAGACCAAGCGACAGTCCACGGATTTGCTGTAAAGTTAAACTGTATGAGAGGGGGTTAAACTGTATGTACCCTCCTATGACCATCTCGGTGGCTGACTTGAGTCGCTCCCATGCGGTGGCTGTTCGTCGTTTGCGTGGCGAGGAGAAGAAGGGGCGACGGTGGTGAAAGAGCCCTCCTCCCTTTACGACGAGTTGCCCGATGGCACATACCCCCTTTGGGAATGCGGGTAGAGCAGTCAGGGCAATGTTGTTCCCACAGAGCCACACTTGTCCTGGGGAAGAGGGTAAAAACTGGTCATGGATGGAGCTTCGCTGGGGGGATTTCTGGCCAGGTGGTATATCGACCTCCATCCATAGTAGGTGGGCGGCTCTGACCTGTCTCAGTTCTACATGGGTCTGAGCTGTGGATAAGTATTGGGTGGGCTTAAACACTGTACTTGTTGAAAGATGATTAATAAACCTGGTGAACTCAGTGCGGTATCTTGAGCTTCCTTTCTTGGGGTTTGAGTTAGGCCGAGGTCCTATGAACCATTGGGTGCAATTGGGATACTGCCCCAACGGAGTGGGATTGGAGAAGCCAAAGAACACGATGCAGGGGGCTGCTGGGAGTAGTCCTGTCACCGCAACAGGGGCGAATGAGTTGGGTCTTCGGTCGTCGCTGGTGGTGTTGCACGTGAACAGAGGCCAATGAACCCAGTTTGTGTTGTTGCAGGCTGAAGCTGGATGCTGTGGAGTCAGGTTCGTGAGGGGGAGGAACTCCCAGAGGAAGGGGGACCCTCCCTCTGAGGCCTTTGGTCTTGTACAGGCAACGCAATGGTGTGATGGGGGGACATCTGACAGGTTCCCGATGAGGACCTCCTGTAGGGCGTAGGCTCTCAACCAGGCAGCCAGAGGGTTTTCCCGAGGCGGGGTGGCAATCATGGTGACTGATTCCTACGGAGACATAAAAGAAAGGTGGCCCCTCTTAGGGCCTGTTATGACCGAACACTAAGCCAGTTGTGGTGGACCAGGTCAGGCTTGCCCCGTCCATCTATTTGAATATGATAGGTGTTAGGGAACCGGCCAGGTGTGATGATGGTGGCTGCTAGTGGAGTGCAGGTTCCCTGGGCATTGGGAATAGAGACCCACACTGGCTGAGAAATACTATAGGCAGGTTTCCAAGGTTCCCGTGGTTTAGGAGCAATTTCTGGCCATCGGCTGTATGCTGTATTAAGGGAAATGAGGGCTTGAGGCAGGACCCGGTCCCACCCCTTGTAATCAGGGGTGCTAAGTATGGCCCGAATCTGGGTCTTCAGCATTCCGATCCGTCTCTCCATGACTCCGTTGCTTTGGGGGTGATATGGCAGGTGGGTGTGAAGACGCACCCCCCACTGGGACACCGTCTGGTCTATAGCTTTACTGGTGAACGGTGGCCCTCCATCGGTCTGGATCTCTTCAGGTGCCCCCCAGGCAGCAATTACCTGGAGAAGGGCTACAGAAACAGCTGGTGCAGTAGATCGCCTGAGGGGAGAACACATTAACTGACAAGACCCTAGGTCAACTATTACAAGCCCCTTTGGATACTGTTTGGCCCCCGGGAGGGGGCCAATGAGGTCCATCTGCCAGGTTTTACCTGGGCTAAAGTGCTCAGGGCTATAAGCACCATGAGCATAGACAGGCTTGTTAGTGACTCGTGCCTGTTGGCAGCTCAGACACCCTTGAACAGCTTGGGTGCACTGCTGCCTAGACACGCTCGATGTTCGTCTCCCTTGGTCAGTCAACAGCTGATGTAGGGCACGGGCAGGCAGGTGCCCCCACTCTTTATGAAGCCAGGTGATGAAGGGATCACTGCAAGAGATAATGTTAACCTGGGATATGTTACACTTATATTCTCGGAGTTGTAGATCCAGGCTGGAATGAAGAGGGTTACTGTCAGACCTGTGTGAAGGACAATGAGTAACAAACCATGGCAGCTTGGACTGTGCTGCCAGTTGAGTAATCTGTGCCCATATTTCTTCATGAGCGGTGGGCCGTCCTTCTCCCATCAGGATGGACACGCAGTAGCTTGAGTCCACTCCCAGGACCACGCGTGTTTTCGGGTAGGCTGCCACAATGTGAGAGGCTGCCAGTAGGACGCCTTCTGCTTCGGCCTTCTGAGCTGAGCTGGACAAATCTAAGGGTTTAACTTTGAGGGTGTTACAGGTAGCACACAGCATTCCTGCTCGGGGAGAAGGCGATGTGGCCCCATCAGATACAATCCAAGGGGCATAGGCACTCAGTTGGGCAATAGCCCCCGGCTCAGTGGGAGCTGCAGTGGAGGAGGACTTGAGGGCCCAATGTCCAAATACCTCCTGGGCCTGGTAAACGAGTCGCTCCCAGGTAGCAGGGGCTCCCTGGAACTGGGGGGCCGGTGTGAAGGTGAGGTATGGGAGAAGCTCCACATGAGGCCCCTTTAGGGTGCCTGTGGCAGATTTACCCCATGGGAGAGCATACTGGACAGCAAGCATGGCAATGCCCACAGGCCCATAACGATATTCGGGTCCTGACAACTTCCGGGCCTGATTGTGGACAGGGAGGTCCTCTTGGGACACAGTTACGGCCACATGGTCTGAGGACACAGTGAGGGTAATCTCAATAGGGTTGGTGGGATTCCATTGAGCCAAGGTGGGCCCAGAGCCCAACCAGGCAGCCAGGGAAGACACCGCCTGCTCGGCCTCTGGTGTCCAAGGGGTTTTAATGTTCCTGGCATATTGCTGCAAAACAGATAGTTGTGGCAACAAAGCAGCAGGGAGAAACTGTCTGTGATAGTTAATTACACCTAACACATGCTGCACTTCACGTCTGGGGGGAGCTACCCCCAAGGGGAAAGAATTCGTGAGTGGGTGGTAAGTTAAGTGGCGTAGCTGTCCCTTTTCTACAGTAAAACCTAAAAACTGAAAGGTAGAAGTAGCAGTGAGGACACTTTTAGGCAAACTGAGGTTCCACCCATCGGTGGATAAAGCGGCCTGAACCTGTTCAGTGACCTTTTGTGCTTCAGTTGGTATGGTGCCAGTTATAAGAATGTCGTCCACGTAATAGACAACATGAATGTTGGGGAGGGATGGTACCTTCTCTAATGTGCGGGTTAGGGCCTCACTGGCACAGGCAGGTGAGTTTTTGTACCCTTGGGGACACGCTTGCCATTGGTACTGGGCTCCCTGGTAAGCGAAGTTTAACAATCCCTTGGGGTCATAGAGGGGGATCTGATAAAACATATCTTTTAGGTCTATTGTACAGGCCCATTGGTTAGTGTCGTCCAGTAGGATGCGTTCTATAGTGGGGATATCCCATTTGGCGGCGAATGCTACTGATCGTATGTGTTTGTTAGCGGCGCGATAATCTATAACCATCCTGTACTCATTGGTTTTGTGTGGTTTTGGGATTCCCCATGCACTGGACAAGTATTTGCTCGCTGACACACGCCGAATCTTGTTATCATTAAGCAATGTTTCAATGAGCTGGGCAATGTGTGGTTGACCTTCTGGGGCTGTGGGTATGGGTCTGTATTTCCAGGGTGTGGGGTTGAGAAGTTCAGTTTCATGAGGGGCACTGGCACCCGATAGGGTGACTGGTAGTGCATCAAGCACGGCTTTGGCCAGTTTAAAACGCCGTAGCTCCCGAACCCCAAGGAGTGACATGGGTCCCACTAGGGCCCGAAATGTTACTGGTGTGTGGCCTATGGATGCGTGTACCTTTACTTCTGCACGGGGTTCTGTGCTGTTGAGGCCTTGCACATAAATGGTGTGTCCTGTGGGGGTGTGAGGGACGTGAGGAGGAACAATGGACACCTGTGCCCCCGTGTCCAGCAAAAAGGGGATGACGAGACCCTTGTCAAAAACTAGCGGATAATAGGGGCGGGGGTCCCCTTGCCGGGTGCTGGCTGCCGCCAAGCACCCGGCCATTACCCGTTTTTTGGCTGGGAAGGTTCTGAGCGCTCTTCCCATCCCAGAGCTATGGCCAAGGCTCTTTGCTGCTCACTATTGAGCTTACGTACAACCTCCTTAGTGAGGCCCTTGTACAATAAGAACCCAAAAATTTTGCGTTCTGTAAATGAATGCTGTGAGTACTGGAGCGTGGGTTGTGAACTGGCGTGTGGGGGGTGTGGACTGGCGTGTGGGGGGTGTGGACTGGCGTGTGGTGGGGGTGGACTGATGGGTAGAGCTTGGGCTGAGGGCCATCTTATTTTCTCGAGGGCTTCATAGAGTCGCCCAATGGGGCGCCTAGCATACCCCCTTAGCCACAGAACTGCCCCAGTGTCAGGGGTGGTACTGCTATCCATGGCTAAGTCAATGGCAGCTTCGTCTGTGGGTATCTCGGTGGGGTCAATAACGTGTCTGAAGGCATTGACCTGGTTAATCTGAGCCTGAGTAAGCCCCAGAGGTTGTTGGGTAGGGGACCACAGCATGATGGACCCCCCTGCGATGGCACATCTGAGGGAAGAGATGTCCTTGACGCTTCCTCTGGGGACTTGGATCCCTTGAAGGGAGTGCTGTAAATGGAGGAAGGCCAGTGCTGGGGCGGTCAGGGGCCATGCAGTGTTAGATATTACCAGGCTCCCTGAGAGACCCCTGGACCAGCTACTGGTCCTGGCTAATACTATGCCCTCTTCTCTATCCACTAACTCATGTCCGTTTTCCAGAGCCAGGCGGCCTAGCCACAGTAGTGGTGGCTCATTGGCCCCCCTAGCGGTGTCCGAGATGAACTCCTTCATCTCTGCTTTGGAGCGAGGTCAGAGTTCTGTCACCTGTGTGGTATTGCCCTGGTTATCAATCTTTATACGACTGATGGATACCGGCAGGGCTTCACCAGAGGTGACAGTGGGTGCAGGTTCATGGGCTTGGGCCTCTAGAGGGGCTGAAGGTATGGCTGGGTATAGTGGGGTTTTCTTGAGGGGAGATGAGGCCTCTGGGTGGGTATATGGGGGTGGTTTTTCAGGGGATTTATTGGGACTGGGCAGGCTAGAGGTCAGCGGTGGTCCCTCCTGGCTAGCCTGGCTAGTGGCCTCCTTGGCTGAGGTCATTAGGGCCCCATGGAAAACAGTTAGTTTATCAAGGGCCTGAGCCAGGATCTCATAGGTAACTGTGGCTACCTTTTGGGGCTTATATATGTCATGCCACAGTTTCTTGGGCTTTCGAATTTCATCCAGCTTCTGCACCAGTTCTGTTAATATCTGGTGGGTGGGGGACCCCTGCAAAATTCGAGGTTCAGGGGCGAGCTTAGATGGAGCCCCCCCGCAGGCTTTCACAACCCTTCCCACCTCTCTCCAGAGGCGGGTGGGATCTGAATCTGCGGCTGGCTCTCCTGCCTTAGTGCAGACTGGCCGGAGGCTGGAATCAGCAGGGCTGGCCCTGAATGTGGGGTGGCAGGTTAAGAGGCACCCCACATCAGTGAGCCCCAGGTGGATGGTATACACCCTGGAGCTCTGGCCTTTGCCAATAGTACAGACCCATTCTAGGGCCTTAGGCTGCTGTTTACTTTGCAGCAAGTGGTATTGTAGGTGGTTGGTCTGATCTTCCTCTGTCCCAGAGGTCTTGGCCTCTTTCCAGGGACAGGGAGGGCAGTAATTGTTACCCCAAGATCCTGTTCGTGACGCCATGTCCCTGCCTGCAGGTATATGGGATCTTGGGGAGCAATTACCACACAGGTGGGGTGCAAAATAAACTTTATTAAAAAAATGCAAAAACAGGGAAAATTTAATAGTGAGGGGTATGGGGTTTGTTAAGGTAGGCAATTGGGGAGGGAGTTCTTTTAGTATAGTATAGGGGGTTTCAATAGTGGGGTACAATACAGTGGGGTACAATACAGTTGGTAACCAACTAACACTGAAGTATAAATGTAACAGGTAGCTAACAATTTCTAGGTAAAGGGTGTGTCACAGCAGCATATAACCAACTAACAGTTATGGGTAAAATGTGTTAAATAACCAACAACTCTAGGTAAAAATGTGTCACAGTGGTGTAAATATAAAATGTGAGGTGTGTGAGAGAGAAAAAGGGTAACCAATGAGGTTTTATGCTAGACTTCAGTAATACAATTGAGGTTTGGCAGCAGTAGGAGCGGGGTGAACACGTGGGGGAAGGGATTAAAAGAGAGAGAGAGAGAGAGAGAGAAAGGCAGTGGTAGAGGAATGAGGTTAGGGGATGGGGGAAGAGGAGCACGTGGTGGAGCAGAAACCAAAGACAGAGGCGCTACAGTGGGAGATTTAAACTCAGGGAGACACAGAGAGCAGACAGGCTGCAAGTTTAAACAGCAGAGAGACTGCAATAAGTGACTAGGGAGCTCGGGGGTGGGGGGGAATTGGGGCAGTGGGAAGACAAATTCAAAAGGTAAAAACCTTATCTATCCCCTAACTTAATCAAACTTATATAAAATGACAAGCAGCTACAGAATACAACCAGGCAATGATTTTCTAAACTTATCTTAACCAACAATTAGGCAACACAACAAATATCACAGAAACTTACAAGCTCTACAATCTTAACAAACTATGACTTATTAAAAAAAAACAAGACCTATGGTGCACCTTATGCTATGGGGAGGTTACAGAGGGCAGAGTGGTATGTATCCAGGACCCAGCTCCCAAGGAAGCCAAGGGATGGTGGCTACAGCGGTGGATACAGCTGAAAGCAGAGAGCCCCAAGGCAAAGCCCACAGGAGCAGAGCTTAGCAGTGGCAAAGAGCCCTGTAGTTTAAGAGAGGTTTTAAGACACAGACCAAGGTTTAGCTTGAGTCTGTATGCTGGGGAAACAGAGCCAGCAGCTAAATAAAATAAAATAAAAGTATAGAAAGTTTTACAGAGGGATTCTTACCAGTCCCCAAGGCAGCAGCAAAGGCAGAAGCAGCAGCAACATCAGAAGAGGCAAGGAGGGTTCGGTACAGTCTAAGTAATCAGGAGATCTCTCAGGTAGCAATTCGTTCTTCGTGGGGGGGGTTTTCAGAAACGGGGGTACGCTCAAAAATAAAACGAGAGCGGCGAAAGGACCCCCCAGAACCCCTGGCTGATCAGACCAGGCAGCAATGCAGGAACCTTTCTGAGGTGTGTTTCAAAAATGTCTGGTTTTAAAGGCAAACTTGGGCAGTTTCCCACCAGTAATCCTGATAGGCTCCCTCTGTCACAGGGGAGGGGGCACAGGGGAAAAACTGAAGGTAAGCCCAGAGACATGCCTGGACATAGTCCTGTGCAATAGGTGACTCAAGAGCACATGAGACTATGACTCATGCCCAGGATCTTAAAACCACAATAGGCCTTGCAGCTCTGGACATTGCCTACCCTACACCAAGCCCAGGTTCAACGAGGTGATAACAGGACTAACCCTTTGAAAAGGGCAGTGGTCCCATTTAGCATGCAGCACAAGTGGCCATCCCTTTGAGAAGGGCAATGGCTCTTGTTAAACAACTTAAGGGGCCCTCCCTTTGAGAAGGGCAGTGGCCCTGGTAAACAACTTAACAGCCAGGGAAGGGCGGCCACAGGAGAACAGAAAACAAAATGGAGTCTGGGGAAACAAAATGGAATAGGGGAATAGCTGTAACGGACACCGTGTAGGAAAGAATTCATTGCGAGCTCACAGCTTGTGACACATCAGACAATCCATACTGGAGGGAAACTCCTACAATGCTTGGACCATGGGGTCAGCTTCAGTAAGCTCTCAGATCATAATAACAACGGGAGAAGTCACAGTGGAGAAAAACCCTCTCAATCCCTCGAGTGGCGAGAAATGTTTCATTTAGAAGACACAAATAATTAGACATCAGGCAATCCACACAGGAGAGATACCCCACAAGTGCTTGGACTGTGGGAAAAGTTTCATAAGACGGTCACACCTTGTTCAACATCAGAGAATCCACACGGGAGAGAGACCCCACAAGTGCTTGGAGTGTGGGAAAAATTTCAAACAGAAGTCTCAGCTCGTTTATCATCAGGCAATCCACACAGGAGAGAGACCCCACAAGTGCATGGACTGTGGAAACGGTTACATACAAAGGTCAGACCTTGTTAAACATCAGGCAATCCACACAGGAGAGAGACCCCACAAGTGCTTAGACTGGTGGAAAAGTTTCTTAAGTAGGTCTCACCTTGTTCAACTTCAGGCAATCGACACAGGAGAGACTCCAGAGGTGCTTGGACTGTGGGAAAAGTTTCATATGGAGGTCTGACCTCATTAAACATGGAAGAATCCACACAGGATCTAAACTTCTGTGACACATGGCAAGAAAGGATTAAGCAACTTGCATGTAATTGATTCGCTGGGGGTAGGGGCTGAAAGATGGAGAGAATGTTTATAGCTGAAATCAACAAAATGTGTTTTGGAAGGTTAATGTCAATGGGATCTGTTCCGCTCTCCTGCTCGGACATTTTCTCGGGGGATCCCGGAGATGGAAAGGAGCAGCTGTTACCATCTTGGCTACCAGTTCCCACAGTGACTCTCTACACTAACAATTCTCAAACTGTGGGCAGAGCCTCCCAATGGAGGGACAGGAATGTGTCAAGGGAGGTGTGACCTCTGTGTGGTCTTTGTTTGTTTTTTAAAGAGCACTGGCTGTCAGCCTCAGGTGGCTGGGGCTCATGAAGAAGGAACAGGCCCATGTGGGAGGTGGGGATAAATGCTCAGGCTCTAAAACCCAGGTGGAGCAGCAGCACAGAAGTAGGTATCAGTGGGGTGATAAGTCTGCTATGAACAGCGATATTGAGGAATATCACTTTTCATGTGGCCACCGTCACTTCTGTGCTGCTGGTGAAGGGCTTCAGAGCCGGGCACATCGCAGCCACCACGTTTACAAAATGATAAGTCTTCTCCAAAGTATGTCCTGTGAGGTATCATAGGGAAAGTCACCGCCTGCTGAATATTATTGTCCCGTTAAAATGTGTCTATCAGTACTGGCCATGGAGCTCGGAGAGTTTGCTGTATGTTTGTTACATGCTGTAAAGCTGGAAAACACCCACAGATGAGCTCCCCAGAGACAATGGCACCTGCATACCAGCTAGGTGCTAAGTGGCCAGTAATTGCTCAGCCGGCCCTTCACCAGCTGTGGAGCCAGGAGCAAGAGAGTTACAATTCACCGGAAGGACGGCTGGACGCTCACTTAGGCCAGGGACTGATTGTCACCTGCCCCCCGGCTGCGGGGTGAACCTCAAAGAGGAGAGTGGTATGAAAGCAAAAGAAAGAATTGCCTCCATTTTCACGTCTCCTCTCCCATCTTTCCAGAAGGCAAGAATATGAGTTGAAACGCAACAGAGGCCATGGAGTGGGGAGGATGGACCAAGGCTGGAAGGAAATCCAGCCCCTGGGTACTCAGAACTGTGATCTGCCTGCAACAGCAGGTGGGGGGCACAAACCTCCTTGCTTTACATTTTCCTTAAATTGGTAACATGTAGGATTTAAAATACATTTTATAATTTTGTAGTTTTAACCGGTTCTAACCTTTTATATCTTTCTCCCCTGTAATCCCTGAAAACCCCCTTGCTCCAGTTACTAAAGTGGTTTTAGTGTTTTGTCTGGACCTGTGTGTTTTCATTGAAATGTTTGGGGGATTTGACTGGAGAGAACAAGGCTGTGGCCTAATCCGGCCCTTCTGTGGAGGTGACCCACTAATAACTGAGATTGTCCAGCACAGTGACCAGACTGAGCTGTCCAAGATGCACTTTCCCGCGGTGCAAGGCTGGGAGGAGAAAACTGGCTGATGTTGCTGTGTCGTTTGGTAAGTTCCTGAGTGTCTGGCTAGTCGCACTCGGTACAGTGCAACCAGGAGTGACTTTGAAGGCTGGTGGCTGTGTGTGAGCAGAGCGTGGAGGGGTTTGTTGTTCACACAGGGAAGCAGCAGGGTGGATTTGATTTAAAGAATTAGTCAGGAAGACTCCATTTAATCATGGTTTTCTACATAAAAAGATATTCTTGTTGGTTGTTATAACCTTAGTACATATTCTTCACAATGCAGAGATAGATGTAGGTTTCATTTTTGGAAGGTACACACTATATATTTTTAAACTATGATTTATTTTGAAAACTTTTCAGATGAGCTTTACAGCTATATCAGACAATGAATGTTTGGTTATTTCATTTCATTTAATTTCATTTGGTTGTTTCATTGTTAGGTTATTTCATTCATGCCATGTTGTATTAGGAGGAGAACATCACCAGACAGACATTTAAATAACGGAAATCTGATTTTCTTGATTTTTTTTAAAGTCGTTGATTTTTATTTATCCTTGGATAAAACATGCCCTGGGATGGATAATTAAGCAGTTCAACAGTCCAGATTGTACCATGGGGTATGTCTCACACCCGCTGTCTCCTGGGACCCACATGGCACCGTTGGGCTATCTTCATCCTGACCCTGAAAGGGAAACTGAGCAGGGCAAAGCAGAGAAGAGGAACCAGCCAATATCCTCAACTGCTTCGGCTAAATCCTGAACTGTCCCTGATATGTGGGACTTGAGGTTCTGCCGCCAGCCTTCCCTCCACACGTCTGTTTCCCTCCCAGTGGTCAGGGGTGAAAGTATCTGAAAGGACTTAGCGATATGCCGGAGTCCTGAGCAGGGGGAGGGGCCTCAACCAGAATTGGTGGGGTCTTCATATCCCGGGGCCCTTTACATTGAGATTTAATGGGCCCGCGACTCTGGCTGTGGTAGCAGTGGCTGAGAGCCTCGGGCTCTTTAAATCATAGCAGGAGCTGCGGCAGCGGCCAGGGGTCCCGGGGCTCGGGCAGTGATGTAAACGGCCCAGGGCTCTGCTGCAGTAATGGCGGCCAGAGCTCCTGGCCCATTAAATCGCTGCCAGAGCCCTGCTGCCAGAGCCCCAGGGTAGCAGCAGCAGCTGGGAGTCCCAGGATTTGGGCGGTGATTTAAAGGGTTCAGGACTCTGTAATACAGGAGGCTGAACCTAAAGCTGGGGAACCTGGAGTATAAAAGGGGGTTCTGCAGTGAATAAGAAAACAGGAGAGGAAAAGTGGGTACCTGCAAAACCTTAAAGAGAAGAGATCATTAACCTGTGTCAGTCAATGGCCCACCGGGGAATAGAAAATACTCTCTTTTAAGGGAAAAACACTTTGGAATACGGCCTAAAGTGCAAGAAGATGTAGAAAATTTGGTTAAAAACTGCGTAAGGTGTGCAGCAGATGGGAATAGACCACCGAATTTGGGACCCTTGTGGCACCAAAGACTTGCAGGGCCATGGAGTAGAATACAGGTTGATTATATTAAGAGCCAAAGAGGGAATCAGTATTTATTAGTGATGATAGATTCTTTTTCTGGTTGGGTGGAGGCAATTTCCACCAGGAATCATTCTGCAGAGACCACCACCAAGAAGTTGTGGAAAGTACTGTTTAGTAGCTATGGGACTCCAAAGTAATTGGTTCAGATGATGGAGCACATTTTATAGGAAAAGTAATTATAAAAATATTAAAAGTTTTAGGAATAAAGCAACAACTACCTATCCCCACCATCCTCAGTCGGCAGGGTCAGTAGAAAGGATGGATCAGACTATCAAGCAAGCACTTCGCAAAGTGGTGCACGTTACTGGCAAAGGTTGGGACAATAAATTACTAGTGGTGTTGGCAGCCATCCGGAGCAATGATGGATTGGATACTGACTACCAGCTGTATCACATTCTCTTTGGAAGGTCTATGAGCTTGTGGAACCCTTTATTATATGGAGGAGGAGGAGGAGTCTCTGTTGTCCTGGGCCTTCATCTGCAAGTCCAAGGAGACAGTCTTGGGCAGGAAGCCAGGATCCAAGGGGCGCCATTTCCTCCAATTCTTACACAGTTTTAAAGCCGTCCCACTGGTGTTATTTCCTTTCTTGCCGGTTCTTCATTTTTTTCCAGGGACATGAAAAAACAGGTTTTTTATAAGCAGTTCTTTTTGACCAATTCACCCTTCAGTTTTGCATTTTGGTTGCCAAAATGCAAAACATGCATTCATGTTGAAACACACTCCAGTCGCACTAGGTCGCAAGACCTAATACATGTTACATGGATATATGGGTTATATGTGTACATATCCCAACATTGCCTGCGTCTCCCAAGGGGCTCAGTGACCCTGTGTGATGTTATTGATATAATCTGGGACCATATAGAATACAGTTTCAACCAAGGTCCTGTAGTGTCACCAAATCTTATGTAAAGGGGGTCGTATAAGGTGTCTAAAACCAGGTTATGAGTTGCTAGTTATAATTATGCTGTCTATATATATGTATCATTTTGTAGTTGAAGTTATAAGTATTGGCTCTATACTGTCTGTATTTCAAATTTGGGCTGTGCTTCTGGGAAACATGCCAGACAAGTTGGTGTTAGCTCTGTCTAGCCTGCTTGATGGCCCATTAAGAACCATCAGCTATACAACTGACCCATTGAGAAAAGGCAGATAGGCCTTGTAACTCAGCAAAGTATGCAGGGACTTGCCCATGTGACTCTAGACTCCATTTTGCTGTAATTTTCCACAATAAGGACAAAGAGGTTCTTACACCTGGAAAAGCCTATATAAGGCTGATGCCTCATCTCCATCTTGTCTTCAATCCTGCTTCTTACCTCTGGAGGAACTTTTCTACAAACTGAAGCTCTGAACAAAGGACTGAGGACCCATCCCAGCGGGGGATGTACTCCAGAGACTTTATTTGAACCTGCAGTTTACTCCATCACTGCTACAAGCCTGGACTAAGAACTTTGGCATTACTGTATATAATTGATTCCATTTAACCAATTCTAGCCCTCATCTCTACCTTTTTCCTTTATGAATAAACCTTTAGATTCTAAAGGATTGGCAACAGCGTGATTTGTGGGTAAGATCTGATTTGTATATTGACCTGGGTCTGAGGCTTGATTCTTTGGGATCAAGACGACCTTTTTCTTTTATTGGGGTGTTGGTTTTCATAACTATTTATCCCCAGGACGAGTGGCACTGGTGGGGAGACTGGAATGTGTAAGGAAATTGCTTGTTTGACTTGTGGTTAGCCAGTGGGATGAAACCAAATTCCTCTTTCTCTGGCTGGTTTGGTTTGCCTTAGAGGTGGAAAAGCCCCAGCCTTGGGCTGTAACTGCCCTGTTTAAGCAATTGGTCCTGAATTGGCCCTCTCAGTTGGCTGCTGCTAGAACCGTTTCATCACACCCTGTTTTCATCCTCTGGAACTGAATTACCCCTCAGCTGGCTGAGGGCTCTGGCTTTACCCAGCACCCCCCTCCCCTCCCCCCAGGAGCTCAGAGCTGCGCGGAGTCCCTCCCTACCTGTGGCAGAGTCCCTATGAGACCAGCCAGAGCCAGGAGCAAAAGTTTGTAGCATGTGAGTAAGCAGGGCTGGGGGAGTCAGGCCCGGCAGGGGGGTTGAGCAAGGCTGGGAACAGGCTCTGGAGGCTGGGAAGAGGTGGGTTGGAGCTAAGCTTGGTAGAACCGGGCATAGGACTTTGTGGAGTGGAGGAGGAGGAACCAGGAGAGGATGGCTGGGGCGAGCCGGCCTGGGAAGGGAAATGGGCCGGGGGGGGGGCGGTGTCTTTATATGACTCGGTGAGCTAGCAGCCATAGGTGCTGACTCCATGAGTGCTCTGGGACTGGAGAACCCACAGGGAAAAATTAGAGGGTGCTGTGCACCCACCAGCAGCCAAGCTCCCTGCCTCAGCTCACCTCACCCCCATCTCCTCCCATGAGCTCGCCGCATCTCTGCTTCTCCTCTCAGACAGCTGTTTCGTGGTGTAAGAAGCTCCGGGACGGAGGGGGGAGGAGTGGGAATGTGGCGTGCTCAGGGGAGGAGGCGGGGAAGAGGAGGGGCTGGGACAGGGATTTTGGGGAAGGGGTTGGAATAGGGGCAGGAAGGGGGTGGAGTTGGGGTGGAGACTTTGGGGAAGGGGTTGGAATGGGGGTGGGGTAAGAAGGGGGTCCAGCACCCACCAGCGCCAGCAGAAGTCGGGGCCTATGCTAGCAGGGAATGTGCTGGGGCTTCCTGGGGAGCAGGCTGGTGCCTCCAGAGGGAGCAGATGTTCCAAGCCTGCCCCATTCTGCATCTGCACATCTCTCGCCTGTGCCCGCTGCTCTGCAGGCAACTCCCTGCAATCTCCTTTTCACGCTGCCTCCCTGTGCTCTGAAGTTTAAGCCCAGATGCCGAGGATCCTCTTTGGCCTTTTCTCTCCCCTTCCTTCCCCAGCAGGGATCAGCAGCAGATGTGGGCTGGGAGGAGGGAGAGGTATACCCATAACCTGGCTGGGGAGGAGGGAAAGTTAAAGGAAAAGAAAGAAAGTGGCTTTTGCTTTTCTTGCTCATGGGTGGGGTGGGATAGTTCAGTAGTTTGAGCGGTAACCTGCTCAGCCCAGGGTTGTGAGTTCAATCCTTAAGGGGGTCATTTAGGGATTTGGGGCAAAATTTGTCTGGTCCTGCTTTGAGCAGGGGGTTGGACTAGATGACCTCCTGAAGTCCATTCCAACCCTGATATTCTATGATTAACAAAATGCCTCTGTCAAGAGGAAACTGAAATTAAAACAAAAAGCAGGGAATGTACCCATAGGCACCAACTTTTCCTGGTGCTAGGGGGTGCTCAAGCCCCCTGGCCCAACCTCAACTCCACCACTGCCCCCCCACCACACCCCCATTCCAACTCCTGTCCCAAAGTCCCTGCCCCAACTCCACCCCCTCCCAGCCCCTATTGGACTCCTTCCCCAAATCCATGCCTCAGCCCCCGCTCTTCCCCATTCTCTCCCAGCACTTGCTGCCATGAAACAGCTGTTTTGCAGCAGCAAGAGCTGGGAGCTGGGTGGAGAAGCAGAGCCACAGGACGCTCAGGGGAGGAGGCAGAGGCAGAGCAGAGGTGGAGGTGAGCTGGGGTCAGGAGGTGGGCCAGAGAGCTGCCAGTGGATGCAGAGCACCCACCAAGTTTTCCCCACGAGTGCCCCAGCCCCAGAGCACCCATGGAGTCAGTGCCTATGGTTGTACCTGGAGCAGAAAAGCAGCAATCAGGGCTGCAGAATGCAAGGGAGGGAGCAACTTCTTAGCTGGGAAAGATGGATTCACTCTTAAGAAGGCTGGAGTAGCTGAACACTTTTATTTAGGGGAAAAGGACATGTTTTGTTTTATTTTCTTGAGGATCCAAGTATCTGCAGCTCTGTCTCTCCAGCTGAAAGCATTTTGAATGAGGGAGAGTTCTAAACAGCGTAGAGTCGAGTGCAGGGTGACCAGACGTCCCGATTTCATCAGTACTGTCCCGATATTTACTCATTTGTCCCACATCCCAACTGAACTTCGGTCAGGATGCAAATTCTCCCGATATTTTGCCCTCGCACACCCCCTCTACCCCATCGCTGCCTCGACACCACCCCTCTCTCTCCCATTGGATCCCTCCCCAAATTCCTGCCCTTGCCCCACCCCCAGCCCTGCCCCCTCACTACCCCATTGGATCCCTCCCCAAATTCCCACCCTGGCCCCGCCTTTTCCCCAAGGACGCCACATTCCTCCCCCTCCTCACCCCTCCCTCCCAGGCTTGCGCTATTCAGCTGTATGGCGGCGCAAGTGCTAGAGGGAAGGGGGAGAAGCAGGACGCAGCAGCCAGCTCAGGGGAGATGGCGGCGCAGCCGAGGGGAGCTGGTGCAGAGGGACAGGGCCGGCTTTAGGAACTGTGGAGCCCAATTCAAACAGTTTTGATGGGGCCCCAGCAGGGATGACTTTTAAAAAAGTGTAAAAAAACACGTGGGGCTTGTACTCAGCAGGGGGTGCTCGAAGTCTTCGGCGACGAGTCCTTCACTCGCTCCAGGTCTTCAGCGGCACTGAAGGACCCACTGCCGAAGTGCCGCTGAAGATCCGAAGCGCCACCAGGTGAGTAAAAATTAAAAAGGCGCCTATAGCCAAGGAAGGGATTCTCACTGGGCGCGGGGCCCAATTCGGGGGAATTAGTGGAATAGGCCTAACGCCTGCCCTGCAGAGGGGTGGCGGGTGAAGCTGCCGGTGGGTGCTATGCTCCAGCGGCACTTTTGCTTCTGTTTTTGTTTTTTCCTCTGCCGCCAGCTCTTGCTTTTTTGTTTTTTTGGTTTTTTTGCTCCACCAGCACCCCGCTATCCCGCCCGCATCCTGATATTTCATATCTCTCATCTGGTCACCCTAGTCAGGTGGGATTTTAAAGGACCCTTCAAGAATGCAGCACGTGCTTCCTCACCTATGGGAAAGACCTTCAAAAACTGCCTTAAATCATCCTAACCAAGAGCCACTCTTCAAATGAGGCTTGGCCGGCACTGTTGAAACCGTGTGCCAAGTTACCCAGTACAGTCCCACAGAACCACGTGTGGCAACCAGGAATGGGCTTGTCTACGCTGCTACATTGCCGAGAAAGCTCTTGTCTTTCCCGGGTACTTTAAAAAACTCCCCTCCCCCATCCGAAAGACAAAAGTTTTGCCGCAGCAAGTGGCAGTGTGAACACAGCTTTGTCAGCAGCGCGAACGCCGCTTGTGGGGCTGGAAGTATTTTGCCGACAAAGAGCATTTACACACGCCGGCTTTTAGCGACCAGGCTGTATGGACACAGCCTGGTCCCTAGAACACGCCGTGGTGTAGACAAGCCCTGTGTGAATCAGGGCATAAAGAAAAGGCTGGTGCCTGAAGAGAATTCCTGTTCTTACTACGCTGCACACCCCAAGCACTGCTGGGCTGTTCAGGCCTAGAGGGAAATGTTCCATTTTAGGGAGAATGAAAGGCCATTTGGGAGGTGATGGCCCAGAGCCCTGGCAGGGAAGGGCCCAGTGAGGGCTGGACTCAGCCATTGGTATCAGCTATTTTGGGTCCTGGCTAACATGCCAGCCATCATGTAAAATGTTTCCCTGTGGCCTTTTGGCATGCACACAGAGGTATGTCACTGCCAAGTCCCTCTCCTAGGAGGGGAGGGAGAAGTCTGCAGGGTGATCGCCCACCTCCATGCAGCCAGGGGCTAATGCTTGCCACTATCAGTCTGGAGCCTCTCTATATATGTACTGACCAGGGCCCAGGGGTCCATCCACAAAGTAGGCAGCTATGTTGGGCACCAGGAAGTTTGGGGCACCAAAGCCGCTGCCCTTGCTTTGCCCCACCCTGCCTTTTCCTGCCCCAGCCCTGCCTTCACTTCACCCCTTCCCCAAAGCCCCTGCCCTTGCTTTGCCCCACCCCACCTCTTCCTGCCCCTGCTCCACCCCAGCCCTACCCCTGAGGACTCTGCAGCAGGGCCTGGCATACACTCACCGGTGGCAAGAAGGACAGAGACCTGGCCCCAGCTGTCCCCCCCCCGGTGAGTGCTGAGAAGTGGTTCCTCCCAGTCTCCCAAGCCAAACCCCTGTGGAGGCCTGGGGCTCCCCCCCCATGGACGTCTGCCCCCACTACAGGGGGGTTGCGTAGGGGCCCATAATAGCTAGGGACAGCCCTGGTATTGACAAATAAAATGGACAAAATTTTAAAATATTGTGTACAGAATTTTTAATTTTTTCGTGTTGAAAGCCCTCAGGAATATGGTATGCTGGAGAATTGGGGGGTGAGTGGCTGTGACGGGGTGCTGGACAGTGTGGGGAGTCTGTGGGTGGGAGGCCACTGGGCATGGGGTTGCTGGGCATAAGAGTGTGGGGGGACCTGGGCAGGACAGCAGTGTGGCAGGCACATGGGCAGAGCAGGGCTGGGGTTGGGGTCACAGGTGGCAGGGAAGTGCAGGGGTTAAGGTGAAAGTGGCACTCTGGAGAGGTTGGGGTGAAGGTGAAAAAATGTAGGGGTTAGGGACACAGTGTAGGAGTTAGGATGCAGAAGGGGCAAAGATTAGTGGCAAAGGGGGTGCAGAATGGATAGCCTGCATGGGCAAAGGGTATAGGCCCTGAGGCTGGCTCTGCACCCTGGTGGATATGAGGATGGGTTTCTGCTGTCACCCTTCCCCTCATCCATCATTTTTCTTCTCCCCCCCCCCCGCCATCTTTACTTCCTCTCTTTCTGCTTTTGCTTCTGTCTCCCACAAGTCTGGCTTAGCCAGCCCAGCCAGCTACAACTTTTCCACCAATGCTGGTAGGGTGACCAGATTGGATATATGGATTATAATACAATATACCCAATTGTATAGGGACAGTCCCGCTATTTGGGGCTTTGTCTTATAAAGGTGCCTATTACCACCCATTCCCGGCCTGTCCTGATTTTTCACAATTTGTGTCTGGTCACCCAGTGCTGGTAACATGTGCCCAAGGATGCTGCACAGGATCCTATTCAGCGCTAGGACCCAGGGGCAGCCGGGAGGCGGCTCCGGGGCAGCGAGCGCTGGGCTCCGGCCCGGCAGCAGGAAGTGACTCGCAGCCGCTGCGGTGACTCTGGCTCCCAGGCTCCTGGCGAGATCCCCGAGCCCCGGCGGCTGGTGCTGGGAGCCCGGAGCCCTGGCTGCAGCCGGGAGAGGGGAATCTCCAGCAGGGCCCTTCCCGCTGCTCCCCAGGAGCCTCTCCCAGGGCAGAGCCCCCAGCCCGGCCCGGCCCCTGCCCCGGGGGGCCCCGCTCGGAGGGAAGGTGAGAGAGACCCGCCCCCCCGGCACCCCCGGGCTGCAGGGGGCGGAGGCTAAAGAGGTGCAGGCGGGGGGAGCGGAGTGGGGGCAGGAGGCGGGTGCTGGGGCTGCGGGGGGCAGGCTGGGATGGGGGCAGGGGCGCACTGAAGGGAAGATGGGGCTATGCAGTGGGATCGGGGGGATAATGGGGCTGAGGGGAGCGAGGCTGGAATAGGGGAAGATGTGGGTGGGGAGCACTGCTAGGGAAGGGGAGGCGGGAGGGGAACAGAGGCAAAAACCCAGCCCCACAGACCCCCACCCTGCTCCCAGCGTATTCTTATTGTCAGACACCCCTGTGCTGGCGGGGTCTGTGTCTCACGAGTTTTGGGGTCTGCCCAGGGCCCTGGTCTGATTTCTCAGCCCCACCAGAGTCGCTGCTGCTTTGGGCAGGCAGGGAGTGTGGATGGGTCAATGGGCTCAACCTCTGCCTGCCTGTCCCTGGGGGCTGCTGCAGGAGTCCAAGGCAGCTCATTCTTCAGTTGATGCCACCAGAGGGCTCCTGCTGTTCCTCAGGGAGAGGAGTTTACAGGGCAGTGGGGGGAAATCCCCCAAAGTGGCCCCTTTAGTTCTGCTTTTTTTCTAGCATTTGGCTCAGAGATGCTGTTACTGGGAGGGTCTGAAGAGTCTGGGGAGAATCGGGGTGTGACATGGACTGAAGCCCCTTCTGTAACCTCCCCTCTCGCCCCCCCAACAGGCTGAGGAATCATGTCCATCTTTCAGTCCAGATGGGCCTGTCTTCCAGGACGCAGGGAAGGGAAATGTCTGTGATGGAGCCAGCTTGGGTAGGGGAATTTCAGGGAGCTCTTGAGGGGCTGGGGGTGGGGGCAGGAAGGAGACCTGGTGTGAGAAACCTGCTGATTTTCTGAGTGGGTCCATTGGTGATGGGGGAGGGGAGACGAGACATTCCCCCATTTCTCAAAAAGGATACAACCCCCTTGCACAGGGCTGGGAACATTTTCCAGGCTCCCAGTGCTGGAGTGAGACACCACTGGCCTGAGGCTGCTGTGACATATGCAGGGAAGCTCTTTGGATTCCTTTTCCCGTCTCTGGCTCAGAGCTCTGCTTCCCGTATCAGCCTGTGTCTGTCAGGTTTGTAGGAAATGAGAAGACCCTGCCCTCCTCCGTGTGCTGGGGAGACAAGGAGCTCTCACCTTCTCCCACCCTCTGAAGCCTCCTGGCTGCTCTGAGCAGGGTGGGGGTGAGACTCTGCTACTCTGGCCCTCCCCGAGCTTCCATTTCTTTATCCTTCCTCCCCTGTGACTAGCAGGATTGTGGTTGGGGCAGCAGGTGCTGAGTGGGGGACTCTTGTTGTTTCAGATGCCAGTGAGCTTCGAGGAGGTGGCTGTGTATTTCACCCAGGGGCAGGGGGCTCTGCTGGACCCCGCTCAGAGAGCCCTCTACAGAGATGTCATGCAAGAGAACTACGAGATGGTGACCTCGCTGGGTAAGGGATTCCCGTGTCCTCAGATACTAGAAGCCATGGGGTCTGTGTGTCTCTATCTGGTCCTGTTCTTCCCATGTCAGTTAGATCAGAGGTGAGTGGGTTCCATAATGCACAACTGCCATGTGAGGAAGAGTTGCGTCTCCGTGCCCCCTCCAGTGGGACGTGGGTGTCAAAACCCAATGGACAAGCTAAATCATCCTCACCCCTCCAGCTTTCAATGGGGCATAATCCAGCATTGTCCTGTCTGTACTGTTTCTTGGCTGCACACACAATCCCTGTTCACCTCCCTCGTTGGGACTAGCTCCAGCCTTGGGGAGGGCTCTGGGCTCTGCAGGTTTAGAAAGAGGCAGGGGTTTAAGTCCAGAGCCGTGTGTGAGTCAGCAAGGCCCCTAGAGCGCACAGATCCTGGGAACGCCTAGTCAGTGTGTGGTAATAATTCAACTCACCTCCCCAGACAACTTCCTCTGCACAAGGAGGCTCAGTGACCATTTTACACTCCTCCTGGATTCCACGTTCCTCCAGCAGAGCACAGGGTCAGGTTCCACTCACAGAATATCCTTTCTGACAAATACTCCACGCACCCTGATCTGGTCTGATTTCACCCTCTGCACAGGATTCCCCCTTCCCAAACCTGAGCTGATTGTCCGCCTGGAACAAGGGGAAGAGCCTTGGTTGCCCGATCTCCAGGCCTGCAAGGAAAGAAGGCTTCTGAGATTCACCCATACAGGTGAGGAGTAACACAGAAACCGTCTGGGAGATGAATGAAAAAGCTGAGAATCCCCAAATATGGTGTGAGTAAGCACACTCAGTTCTTCCTCATTTCAGCCAGGACAGGGCTGCAGTCATCAGATATAGCTCACACCATTCCACCCAGCCTCTTATCTTCAGGAGTTTGCTTCCCAGCTTTCCTTCCCTGTGAGTGTTTGGGTGGGATGTGGAGGAGGAGTCCAATTGCTCAGTCTCTGTGTTGGGTTTTCCCTCGATGCTATTCCGTTTTCTCCCCAGCACAATGACTCCTATCTGGATTGTGTCTCTCCCAGTAGATGCTGAGCGAGGGAATGACAGTGAGAAGGGGAATCATCATGAAGACATTCCCTGGGAAGTGGAACCTCTGGGGACCTTTGTGGAAAGAACTGAAGGGAATTTTTCCCAGTGCTTTGAACAGGAAAAATCCTGGGGATGTTGGCACAGGTCAGAGAGGCTGCTGGGAAACCACCCAGGGAAGAAAGTGAATAAATCTACAAACAATGGGGGAGGAGAGGAAAATCCTGGCGCGCAGCAGACAAATCCCAAGGAAGAGACACCCTGGCACTACCTTCAGTGTGGGAAAGGATTCACTGTGAGATCACAGCTTGAGACACAGACAATCCATACTAGAGAGAAACCCCTTCAATGCTTGGACCATGGGGAAAACTTCAATAAGCTCTCAGATCTTAATAACCACAGGAGAAGCCACAGTGGAGAAAAACCCTCTCAATCACTCGAGTACGGGAAATGTTATATTTCGAAGACACAAATAATTAGACATCAGTTAAGCCACACAGGGGAGAGACCCCATAAGTGCTTGGAGTGTGGGAAAAGTTTCATAAGAAGGTCACACCTTGTTCTACATCAGGCAATCCACACAGGAGAGAGACCCCACAAGTGCTTGGACTGTGGGAAAAGTTTCACAGAGAGGTCAAACCTTATTAAACATCAGGCAGTCCACACAGGAGTGAGACCCTACAAGTGCTTGGACTGTGGGAAAAGCTTCACAAGACAGTCGAACCTTGTTAAACATCAGGTAATCCACACAGGAGAGAGACCCCACAAATGCTTGGACTGTGGGAAAAGTTTCATAAGAAAGTCAACCCTTGTTGAACATCGGGCATTACACACAGGAGTGAGACCCCACAGGTGCTTGGATTGTGGGAAAAGTTTCATACAGAGGTCACACTTAGTTCGTCATCAGGCACTACACACAGGAGAAAGACCCCACAAGTGCTTGGAGTGTGGGAAAAGTTTCATACGAAGGTCAGACCTTGTTTATCATCAGGCTATCCACACAGGAGAGAGACCCCACAAGTGCTTGGACTGTGGGAAAAGTTTCATAAGAAGGTCACACCTAGTTCGTCATCAGGCATTACACACAGGAACGAGACCCCTGAAGTGCTTGGATTTAGGGGAAAGTTTCATACAAAGATCAAAGCTTGTTCAACATCAGGTACTCCACGCAGGAGGGAGACCGCACAAGTCCTTGAACTGTGGGAAATTTTTCACAGAGAGGTCAAACCTTGTTAAACATCCGGCAATCCACACAGGAGAAAGACCCCACAAGTGCTTGGACTGTGGGAAAAGTTTCATAAGAAGGTCACAGCTTGTTAAACACCAGGCAATCCACACAGGGGAGAGACCCCACAAGTGCTTGGACTGTGGGAAATGTTTCACAGAGAGGTCAAACCTTGTTAAACATCAGGCAATCCACACAGGAGAGAGACCCCACAAGTGCTTGGACTGTGGGAAAGGTTTCATACAAAGGTCAGACCTTGTTAAACATCAGGCAATCCACACAGGAGAGAGACCCCACAAGTGCTTGGACTGTGGGAAAAGTTTCATAAGCAGGTCACACCTTGTTCAACATCATAGAATTCACACAGGAGAGAGACCCCACAAGTGCTTGGACTGTGGGAAATATTTCACAGAGAGGTCTAACCTTGTTAAACACCAGGCAATCCACACAGGAGAGAGACCCCACAGGTGCTTGTACTGTGGGAAAAGTTACATACAAAGGTCACACCTTGTTGAACATCAGGCAAACCACAGAGGAGAGACTCCAGAGGTGCTTGGACTGCGGGAAAAGTTTCATACGGAGGTCTGACCTCATTAAACATGGAAGAATCCACACAGGATCTAAACTTCTGTGACACCATGGCAAGAAAGGATTTAGCAACTTGCATGTAATTGATTCACCGGGGGAAGGGGCTGAAAGATGGAGAGAATGTTTATAGCTGAAATCACCAAAATGTGTTTTGCAAAGTTAGTGTTAGTTGGATCTGTTCCGCCCTTCTGCTCGAATATTTTCTGTGGGGATCCCGGAGATGGAAAGGAGCAGGTGTTACCATTTTGGCTACCAATACCCATGGTGACTCTCTACACTAGTAATTCTCAAACTGTGGGCAGAGCCTCCCAATGAACGGACAGTAATGTGTCAAGGGAGACATGACCTCTGTGTGGTCTTTGTTTGTTTTTTAAAGAGCACTGGCTGTCAGCCCCAGGTGGTTGGGGCTCGTGAAGAAGGAACTGGCCCGCCTGAGAGGCGGGGATAAATGCTCAGGCTCTCAAACCCAGGTGGAGAAGCAGCACAGAAGTAGGGGTGTCACTGGGGGGATAAGTCTTCTGTGAACAGCGATATTGAGGAATATCACTTTTCACGTGGCCATCCGCACTTCTGTGCTGCCACTGGAGGACTTCAGAGCTGAGCACATCGCCAGCCCCACGTTTACAAAATGATAAATCTTCTCCAAAGTATGTCCTGCGAGGTATCATAGGAAAAGTCATCTTCTGCTAAATATTATTGTCCCATTGAAATGTGTCTATCAGCACTGTCCGTGGAGCTTGGAGTGTTTGCTGTTTGTCTGTTGCATGCTGTAAAGCTGGAAAACAGCCACAGATGAACTCCCCAGAGACCATGGCACCTGCACACTAGCTAGGTGCTAAGTGGCCAGTAATTGCTCAACCAGTCCTTCACGAGCTGTGGAGCCAGGAACAAGAGAGTTACAATTCACCAGAAGGACGGCTGGACGCTCACTTAGACCACAGACTAATTGTCGCCTGCCCCCCAGCTGGGGGGTGAACCTCAAAGAGGAGAGTGGTACAAAAGCACAAGGGAGAATTGCCTCCATTTTCCCCTCTCCTCTCTCATCTTTACAGAAGGCAACAAGATGGCTTGAAAGGCAACAGGGGCCTTAGACTGGGGAGGACAGACTAAGGCTGGAAGGAAATCCAGCCTGTGTACTCAGAACTGTGAACTGCCTGCAACAGCAGGTGGGGTGCAATAACCGCCTTGCTTCACATTTTCCTTAAATTGGTAAAATTTAGGATTTAAAATGCATTTTATATTTTTATAGTTGGACCCGGTTGTGACCTTTCACATCTTTCTCCCTAATAATCCCTGAAAACCCCCTTGCTCCAGTTACTAAAGTGATTTTAGTGTTTTGTCTGGACCTGTGTGTTTTCATTGAAGGGTTTGGGGGATCTGACTGGAGAGAACAAGGCTGTGGCCTAGTCCGGCCCCTCTGTGGGGGTGTCCCACTAATGACTGAGTTTGTCCAGCCCAGTGACCAGACTGAGCTGTCCAAGATGCACTTTCCTGCGGTGCAAGGCTTGGAGTTGAAAACTGGCTGATGTTGCTGTGTCGTTTGGTAAGTTCCTGAGTGTCTGGCTAGTCGCACTCAGAACAGTGCAGCCAAGAGTGACTTTGAAGGCTGGTGGCTGTGTGTGAGCAGAGCGTGGAGGGGTTTGTTGTTCACACAGAGAAGAAGCAGGCTGGATTTGATTTAAATCACTACTCAGGAAGACTCCATTTAATCATGATTTTGTACATAAAAATGTATTCTCGTTGGTTTTTATAACCTTTATACATATTCTTCACAATGCAGAGATAGATGTAGAATTAATTTTTGGAAGGTACGCACTATACATTTTTAAACAGTGATTTATTTTGAAAACTTCTCAGATGAGTTTTCCAGCTATATCAGACAATGAATGTTTGGTTATTTCATTTCATTTAATTTCATTTGGTTGTTTCATTGTTTGGTTATTTCATTCATGCCATGTTGTGTTAGGAGGAGAACATCACCAGACAGACATTTAAATAACAGAAATCTGATTTTCTTGGTTTTTTTTAAAAGTCATTGATTTTTATTTATCGTGGAATAAAACATGCCCTGGGATGGAGAATTAAGCAGTTCAACAGTCCAGATTGTACCCTTGGGGAGTGTCTCACACCCGCTGTCTGGTGGGACCCACATGACACCGTTGGGCTTTCATCATCCTGATCCTGAAAGGGAAGCTGAGCAGGGCAAAGCAGAGAAGAGGAACCAGCCAACATCTTAACTGCTTCAGCTTCGGCTAAATCCTGAACTGCCCCTGGGATGTGAGACTTGAGGTTCTGCCGCCAGCCTTCCCCCCACACGTCTGTTTCCTTCCCAATGGTCAGGGGTGAAAGTAACTTAAAGGACTTAGCGATATGCCGGAGTCCTGAGGAGGAGGAGGGGCCTCAACCAGAATTGGTGGGGTCTTTATATCCCTGGGCCCTTTACATTGAGATTTAAAGGGCCCAAGACTCCGGCTGCCATGGCAGTGGCTGGGAGTCCCAGGTTCTTTAAATCATGGCAGGAGCTGTGGCAGTGGCCGGGAGCCCCGGGGCTCTGGCAGTGAGGTAAATGGCCCAGGGCTCTGCTGCTGTAGTGGCAGCGAGAGCCCCTGGCCCTTTAAATTGCCACCAGAGCCCTGCTGCAGCAGCCCCAGGGTTGCAGCTGCGAGCCCCAGGATTTGGGCAGTGATTTAAAGGGCCCAGGGCTTCAGCCAGTGCCAGGAGCCCTGAGCCCTTTAAATCACTGGCCTGGGGAAGCTGCCCCCTGCTGGTGAGGTCAGCGGTGTACCGGCTCTTGCCAGTATGCTGGACCAGACCAGCTCATTTTTACCTCTCCCACTGGTCTAAACCATTATTCCACCCCCACTTCTGCTCTCTCTCTCTCCTCTTGCCTTCTCTCTCTCCCATACAAATCTGGCCCAGCCACCTGAGACACCCAGATGTTTTGCACCAGTGCTGGTAGCCTGTGACCAGAGAGGCAGGTTAGGGCAAGGCCTTAGCCAGCCCAAGGCGGAGAAAAGTTTTTCAAGTCTCAGATGTGCTGATCAGTCAGCGACCGGAGCCCGAGTTTGTCCTGCAGGGAGGCTGCAAGCGAGACTGAATGCTGACAGGAGACGTTTCTACAGAGGACTGGGAGAAGCTGCCTGAGCCCAAGTGAAGTGGGTCCCCTGGGGGCAGGGTCTGGGGCAGAGGCGGCTGCAGTTGGCGGATTGATCGCTAGGACCCAGGAGCAGCCGGGAGGCGGCTGTGGGGCAGCGAGCGCTGGGCTCCGGCCCGGCAGCAGGAAGTGACTCGCAGCCGCTGCGGTGACTCTGGCTCCCAGGCTCCTGGCGAGATCCCCGAGCCCCGGCGGCTGGTGCTGGGAGCCCGGAGCCCTGGCTGCAGCCGGGAGAGGGGAATCTCCAGCAGGGCCCTTCCCGCTGCTCCCCAGGAGCCTCTCCCAGGGCAGAGCCCCCGGCCCGGCCCCTGCCCCGGGGGGTCCCGCTCGGAGGGAAGGTGAGAGAGACCCGCCCCCCCGACACCCCCGGGCTGCAGGGGGCGGAGGATAAAGAGGGGCAGGCGGGGGGAGCGGAGTGGGGGCAGGAGGCAGGTGCTGGGGATGCGGGGAACAGGCTGAGATGGGGCAGGGGCGCACTGAAGGGAAGATGGGGCGATGCAGGGCGATCGGGGGGATTATAGGGCTGAGGGGAACGAGGCTGCAATGAAGGAAGATGTGAATGGGGGGCACTGCGAGGGAAGGGGGTGTATGGGGTAGTGGGAGGGGAACAGAGGCAAAAACGCAGCCCCCCCCTGCTCCCAGTGTGTGTTATTGTCAGACACCCCCGTGCTGGCGGGGTCTGTGTCTCATGAGTTTGGGGGTCTGCCCAGGGCCCTGGTCTGATTTCTGGGCAGGATTCACATCTCAGCCCCACCGGAGTCGCTGCTGCTTTGGGCAGGCAGGGAGTGTGGATGGGCCAACGGGCTCCGCCTCTGCCTGCCTGTCCCTGGGGGCTGCTGCAGGAGTCCAGGGCAGCTCATTCTTCAGTTGATGCCACCAGAGGGCTCCTGCTGTTCCTCAGGGAGAGGAGTTTACAGGGCAGTGGGGGGAAATCCCCCAAAGTGGCCCCTTTAGTTCTGCTCTTTTCCTGGCATTTGCCTCAGAGATGCTGTTAATGGGAGAGTCTGAAGAGTCGGGGGGAAATTGGGGTGTGACATGGACTGAAGCCCCTTCTGTAACCTCCCCAATCGCCCCTCTCGCCCCGACAGGCTGAGGAATCGCCTCCATGTTTCAGTCCAGATGGACCCATCTTCCAGGACGCAGGAAAGGGAAATGTCTGTGATGGAGCCATCTTCGGTAGGAGCTTGTCAGGGAGCTCCTGGGGCGGGCAGTGGGGGCAGGAAGGAGACCTGGTGTGAGAAACCTGCTGATTTTCTGAGTGGGCCCATTGGTGGTGGGGGATGGGAAAAGGGACATTCCCCCATTTCTCAAACAGGATAGAACCCCCTTGCACAGGGCTGGGAACATTTTCCAGGCTCCCAGTGCTGGAGCGAGACCCCACTAACCTGAGGCTGCTGTGAAATACACAGAGAAACTCTTGGGATTCCTGTTCCTGTCCCTGGCTCAGAGCTCTGCTTCCTGCATCAGCCTGTCTGGAAGGAGTGTGGGAAATGAGAAGATCCTGCCCTGCTCCCTGTGCTGGAGGAACAAGGAGCTCTCACCTTCTCCTACCCCCTGAAGCTCCTGGCTGCTCTGAGCAGGGTGGGGGTGGGATTCTGCTACTCTGGTGATCCCAGAGCTTCTATTTCTTTATCCTTCATCCAGCGTGGCTATTGGGCTTGTGGCTGGGGCAGCAGGTAATGACTGGGGCCTTTTGGTGTTTCAGATGCGAGTGACCTTCGAGGATGTGGCTGTGTATTTCACCCAGGGGCAGGGGGATCTGCTGGACCCCGCTCAGAGAGCCCTCTACAGGGATGTCATGCAGGAGAACTACGAGACGGTGACCTCGCTGGGTAAGGGATACCCGTCCTCTCAGATACTATAAGCCGTGGGGTCTGTGTGTCTCTATCTGGTCAAGTTCTTCCCGTATCAGTTTGATCAGAGGTGAGTGGATTCCATAATGCACAGCTGCCATATGAGAGAGAGTTGCATCTCCGTGCCCCCTCCAGTGGGACATAGGTGTCAAAACCCAATGGAGAAGCTAAACCATCCCCACCGCTTCAGCTTTCAAAGGGGCATAAATCCGTCATTGTCCTCTCTGTGTTGTTTCTTGGCTGCACACACAATCCCTGTTCACCTCCCTCGTTGGGACTAGCTCCAGCCCTGGGGAGGGCTCTGGGCTCTGCAGGTTTAGAAAGAGGCACGGATTTAAGTGCAGAGCTGTCTGTGAGTCAGCAAGGCCCCCAGAGCGCACAGATCTTGGGAAAACCTAGTGAGTATGTAGTAATAATTCACCTCCCCAGACAGCTTCCTTTGCTCAAGGGGGCTCAGTGACCATTTTCCCATCCTCTTGGATTCCACGTTCCTCCAGCAGAGCACAGGGACAGGTTCCGCTCACGGAATGTCCTTTCTGACAAATGCTCCACCAATGCTCCATGCACACTAATTTGGTCTGATTTCACCCTCTGCGCAGGATTTTCCATTACGAAACCTGAGCTGATTGTCCAGTTGGAACGAGGGGAAGAGCCGTGGGTGCCCGATCTCCAGGCCTTCAAGGAAAGAAGGCTTCTGAGATGCCCCCATACAGGTGAGGACTGACACAGAAACCATCTAGGGAATGAAGGAAAAAGTTGAGAATCCCCAAATATGGTGTGAGTAAGCACCGTCAGTTCTTCCTTGTTTCACCCAGCTCAGGGCTGCAGTCATGAGATATAGCTCATGCCATTCCACCCAGCCTCTTATCTGCAGGAGTTTGCTTCCCAGCTTTCCTTCCCTGTGAGTGTTTGGGTGGAATGTGGAAGCGGAGTCCAACTGCTCAGTCTGTGTGTTGGGTTTTCCCTTTGTGCTATTCCTCTTTCTCCCCAGCACAATGACTCCGGTCTGGATTGTGTCTCTCCCAGCAGGTGCTGAGCGAGGGAGTGAGGATGAGGACGGGAATCATCATGAGGAAGTTCCTGGGGAAGTGGAACCACAGGGGACCTTTGTGGAAAGAGCTGAAGGGAATTTTCCCTGGTGCTTGGAGCAGGCAGAATCCTGGGGAAATTGGATCAGGTCAGAGAGGCTGCTGGGAAACCACCCAGGGAAGAAAGTGGATGAATCTATTAACGGTGGGGGAAGAGAGGAGGATCCCAGAGTGCAGCAGACAAATCCCAAGGAAGAAACACCCTGGCACTACCTTCAGTGTGGGAAAGAATTCATTGTGAGATCACAGCTTGTGACATATCAGACAATCCATACTGGAGAGAAACCCCTTCAATGTTTGGACCATGGGGAAAGCTTCAATAAGCTCTCAGATCTTAATAACCACGGGAGAAGCCACACTGGAGAGAAGCCCTCTCAATCGCTCAAATGTGGGAAATGTTTCATTTCGAAGACACAAATAATTAGACATCAATTAAGCCACACAGGGGAAAGACCCCATACGTGCTTGGATTGTGGGAAAAATTTCATAAGGAGGTCACACCTTGTTCAACACCAGGCAATCCACACAGGAGAGAGACCCCACAAGTGCTTGGACTGTGGGAAATGTTTCACAGAGAGGTCAAACCTTGTTAAACATCAGTCAATCCACGCAGGAGAGAGACCCCACAAGTGCTTGGAGTGTGGGAAAAAATTCATACAGAAATCACACCTAATTCGTCATCAGGCATTACACACAGGAGTGAGACCCCACGAGCGCTTGGACTTAGGGGAAAGTTCCATAAGACGGTCTGACCTTGTTCAACATCAGGCAATCCACACAGGAGAGAGACCCCACAAGTGCTTGGATTGTGGGAAAAGTTTCATAAGAAGGTCACACCTTGTTCAACATCAGGGAATCCACACAGGAGAGAGACCCCACAAGTGCTTGGACTGTGGGAAAAGTTTCATAAGAAGATCACTGCTCATTTATCATCAGGCAATCCACACAGGAGAGAGACCCCACAAGTGCTTGGACTGTGGGAAAGGTTACATACAAAGGTCAGACCTTGTTCAACATCAAGCAATCCACACAGGAGAGAGACCCCACAAGTGCTTGGACTGTGGGAAAAGTTTCATAAGAAGGTCACAGCTTGTTCAACATCAGAGAATCCACACAGGAGAGAGACCCCACAAGTGTTTGGACTGTGGGAAATGTTTCACAGAGAGGTCAAACCTTGTTAAACATCAGGCAATCCACACAGGAGAGAGACCCCACAAGTGCTTGGACTGTGGGAAAGGTTACATACAAAGGTCAGATCTTGTTAAACATCAGGCAATCCACACAGGAGAGAGACCCCACAAGTGCTTGGACTGTGGGAAATGTTTCACAGAGAGGTCAAACCTTGTTAAACATCAGGCAATCCACACAGGAGAGAGACCCCACAAGTGCTTGGACTGTGGGAAAGGTTACATACAAAGGTCAGACCTTGTTAAACATCAGGCAGTCCACACAGGAGAGAGTCCCCACAAGTGCTTGTATTGTGGGAAACGTTTCAGAAGAAGGTCACACCTTGTCTATCATCAGGTAAGCCACACAGTAGAGACTCCAGAGGTGCTTGGACTACAGGAAAAGTTTCATATGGAAGTCTGACCTCATTAAACATGGAAGAATCCACACAGGATCTAAACTTCTGTAACACATGGCAAGAAAGGATTGAGCAACTAGCATGTAATTGATTCGCTGGGGGTAGGGGCTGAACGATGGAGAGAATGTTTATAGCTGAAATCACCAAAATGTGTTTTGCAAGGTTAGTGTTAATTGGATCTGTTCCACTCTCCTGCTCGGACATTTTCTGTGAGGATCCCAGAGACCGAAAGGAGCAGGTGTTACTATCTTGACTACCAATCTCCACAGTGACTCTCTACACTAACAATTCTCAAACTGTGGGCAGAGCCTCCCAATGGAGGGACAGGAATCTGTCAAGGGAGGCTTGACCTCTGTGTGGTATGTGTTTGTTTTTTAAAGAGCACTGGCTGTCGGCCCCAGGTGGTTGGAGCTCATGAAGAAGGAACAGGCCCATCTGGGAGGTGGGGATAAATGCTCAGGCTCTCAAACCCAGGTGCAGAAGCAGCACAGAAGTAGAGATTTCACTGGAGGGATAAATCTGCTGTGAACTGCGATATTGAGGAATATGACTTTTCACGTGGCCACCCTCACTTCTGTGCTGCTGTTGGAGGGCTTCAGAGCTGGTCGCATTGCCAGCAAGTACTCTGCCATTAGAGCTGGGTGGCGATATATGTGCTTGTGAGGGTGGAGGCGTTAATGACCAAAGACACAAAGAAGTCGGGGCAGGGAGGGTGGCTGATGAAACTCATTTGAGAACCATTGGTCTATACTATTATGGTCACCACACTTACAAAATGATAAATCTTCTCCAAAGTATGTCCTGTGAGGTATCATAGGGAAAGTCATCGTCTGCTGAATATTAGACACATTTTAATGGAACAATATCAGCACTACCCATGGAGCTCAGAGAGTTTGCTGTATGTTTGTTACATGCTGTAAAGCTGGAAAATGCCCACAGATGAGCTCCCCAGAGACAGTGGCACCTGCACACCAGCTTGGTGCTAAGTGGCCAGTAATTGCTCAGCTGGCCCTTCACCAGCTGTGGAGCTGGGAACAAGAGAGTTACAATTCACCGGAAGGACGGCTGGACGCTCACTTAGGCCAGGGAGTGATTGTCGCCTGCCCCCCGGCTGGGGGGTGAATCTCAAAGAGGAGAGTGGTACAAAAGCACAACGGAAAATTGCCTCCAGTTTCAGCTGTCTTCTCCCATCTCTACAGAAGGCAAGGATATGATGAATATGACTTGAAAGGCAACAGGGGCCGTGGAATGGGGAGGACAGACTGAGGCTGATAGGAAATCCAGCCTGTGTACTCAGAACTGTGAACTGCCTGCAACAGCGGGTGGGGTGGGAAATCCTGTTTGCTTCACATCTTCCTTAGCTTGGTAAAATTTAGAATTTAAAATGCATTTTATAATTTTATAGTTTTAACCGGTTGTGACCTTTCACATCTTTCTCCCTCGTAATCCCTGAAAACCCCCTTGATCCAGTTACTAAAGTGGTTTTCTTGTTTTGTCTGGACCTGTATGTTTGGGCGATTTGACTGGAGAGAACAAGGCTGTGGCCTAATCCAGCCCCTCTGTGAGGGTGACCCAGTAATGCCCGAGTTTGTCCAGCCCAGTGACCAGACTGAGCTGTCCAAGATGCACTTTCCCAGGGTGTAAGGCTAGGAGTGGAAAATTGGCTTATCTTGCTGTGTCGTTTGGTAAGTTCCTGAGTGTCTGGCTAGTCGCACTCAGTTCAGTGCAGCCAGGAGTGACTTTGAAGGCTGGTTGGTGTGTGTGAGCAGAGCGTGGAGGGGTTTGTTGTTCACACAGGGAAGCTGCAGGGTGGATTTGATTTAAATCACTAGTCAGGAAGACTCCATTAATCATGGTTTTCTACATAAAAATGTATTCTTGTTGTTTGTTATAACCTTAGTACATATTCTTCACAATGCAGAGATAGATGTGTACCTTCCAAAAATGCATCCTACAGTATACATTTTTAAGCAGTGATTTATTTTAAAAACTTTTCAGATGAGTTTTCCAGCTATATCAGACAAGGAATGTTTGGTTATTCCATTTCATTTAATTTCATTTGGTTATTTTATTGTTTGGTTATTTCATTCGTGCCATGTTTTATTAGGAGGAAAACATCACCAGACAGATGTTTAAATAACAGAAATCTGACTTTCTTGGTTATTTTTTTTAAAAGTCATTGATTTTTATTTATCCTTGGATAATACATGCCCTGGGATGGAGAATTAAGCAGTTCAACAGTTCAGATTGTACCGTGGGGTATGTCTCACCTGCTGTCTGGTGGGACCCACATGACACCGTTGGGCTTTCATCATCCTGACCCTGAAAGGGAGGCTGAGCAGGGCAAAGCAGAGAAGAGGAACCAGCCGACATCCTCATCTGCTTCGGCTTCGGCTAAAACCTGAACTGCTCCTGGGTTGTTAGACGAGGTTCTGCCGCCAGTCTTCCCCCCACACATCTGTTTCCTTCCCCATGGTCAAGGGTGAAAGTAACTTAAAGGACTTAGCAATATGCCAGAGTCCTGAGCAGGGGGAGGGGCCTCAACTGGAATTGGTGGGGTCTTTAAATCCCTGGGCCCGATACATTTAGATTTAAAGGGCCCGGTACTCTGGCTGTGGTAGCAGTGGCTGGGAGCCCCAGGTTCTTTAAATCATGGCAGGAGCTGCGGCAGCGGCCGGGAGACCCGGGGCTCCGGCAGTGATGTAAACGGCCCAGGGCTCTGCTTCAGTAGCGGCAGCCAGATCCCCTGGCCCTTTAAATCGCTGCCAGAGCCCTGCAGCCGGAGCCCTGGGGTAGCAGCAGCAGCCAGGAGCCCCAGGATTTGGGCAGTGATTTAAAGGGTCCAGGGCTCCATAAAACAGGAGGCTGAACCTAAAGATGGGGAACCTGCAGTATGAAAGGGGGTTCTGCAGTGAATAAGAAAACAGGAGAGGAAAAGTGAGTACCTGAGAAACTTTAAAGAGAAGAGATCATTAACCTGTGTCAGTCTATGGCCCACTGAGAAATAGAAAATACTCCCTTTTAAGGTAAAAACACTTTGGAATACGGCCTAAGGTGCGAGAGGACATAGAAAATTTGGTTAAAAATTATATAATGTGTGCAGCAGATGGGAATAGATCACTGAATGTGGGACCCTTGTGGCACCAAAGACTTGTAGGGCCATGGAGTAGAATACAGGTTAATTATTTTAAGATCCAAAGAGAGAATCAGTATTTATTAGTGATAATAGATTCTTTTTGTGGCTGGGTGGAGGCAATTTCCACCAGGAATGATTCTGCAGAGACCACCACCAAGAAGTTGTGGAAAGTACTGTTTAGTAGCTATGGGACTCCAAAAGTTATTGGTTCAGATGATGAAGCACATTTTATAGGAAAAGTAATTATAAAAATATTAAAAGCTTTAGGAGTAAAGCAACAGCTACATATCCCCTACCATCCTCAATCGTCAGGGACAGTAGAAAGAATGGATCAGACTATCAAGCAAGCCCTTCGCAAAGTGGTGCACGTTACTGGCAAAGGTTGGGACAATAAATTACCAGTGGTGTTGGCAGCCATTCGGAGCAATGATGGATTAGATACAGACTACCAGGCGTGTCACATTCTCTTTGGAAGGTCTATGAGCTTGTGGAACCCTTTATTATATGGAGGAGGAGGAGGAGGAGTCTCTGTTGTCCTGGGCCTTCATCTGCAACTCCAAGGGGACAGTCTTGGGCAGGAAGCCAGGATCCAAGGGTTGCCATTTCCTCCAATTCTTACACAGTTTTAAAGCCGTCCCCGCTGGTGTTATTTCCTTCTTTTGCCGATTCTTCATTTTTTTCCAGGGACATGACAAAACTGGTTTTTTATAAACAGCTCTTTTTGACTAATTCACCCTTCAGTTCTCACTTTGGTTGCCAAAATATCATATCATGCACTCATGTCAAAACACACTCCAGCCACACTAGGTCGCAAGACCAATAACATGTTACATGGATTTTATGTGTACATATCCCAACATTGCCTGCATCTCCCAAGGGGGCTCAGTGACCCTGTTCCCATCCTCTGGAATTGAATTATCTTTCAGCTGGCTGGCTGAGAGCTCTGGCTCTATCCAGCGCCTCCCTCACCTCATGGGAGCTCAGAACTGCGCAGAGTCCCTCCCTGCCTGTGGCGGGGGTCCTGTGAGACCAGCCAGAGCCAGGAGCAAAAGTTTGTAGCGTGTGAGTGAGCAGGGCTGGGGAAGTCAGGCCTGGCAGCGGGATTGAGCGAGGCTGGGAAGAGCGGGGTTGGATCCAAGCTTGGTAGAGCCGAGGATGGGACTTTGTGGAGTGGAGGAGGAGGAACTAGGCTGGGGATGGCTGGGGCTAGCCAGACTGGGAAGGGAAAAGAGCAAGCAGGGGTGTCTTTGTCTGACTCGGTGAGCTAGCAGCCATAGACGGTGGCTCCTTGGGTGATTTTGGGCTAGAGCACCCATAGGGAAAACTTGGAGGGTGCTCTGCACCCACCTGCAGCCAAGCTCCCTGCCCCAGCTCAGGTTGCCTCCGCCTCCTCCCTTGAGCACAGTGAGTCTCTGCTTCCCCTCTCAGCGCTTGCCACCGTAAAACAGCTGTTTCGTGGTGTAACAAGCTCCGGGGGGTGGGGGAAGGAGTAGGAATGTGGTGTGCTTAGGGGAGGAGGTGGGGCTGGGACAAGGATTTGGGGAAGGGGTTGGAATAGGGGCAGGAAGGGGGTGAAGTTGGGGCAGGGACTTTGGGGAAGGGATTGGAATGGGGGCGGGGTAAGGGGGGGTCGAGCGTCCACCGGCGCCAGCAGAAATCGGCACCTATGCTAGCAAGGAATGTACTGGGGCTTCCTGGGGAGCAGGTTGGTGCCTCCGGAGGGAGCAGCTGTTCTGAGCTGCCCCACTCTGCATCTGCACCTCTCCCATCTGTGCCCCCTGCCCCGCGGGCAACTCCCTGCAATCACGCTGCCTCCCTCTGCTCTGAAGTTTAAGCCCAGATGCTGAGGATCCTCTTTGGCCTTTTCTCTCCCCTTCCTTCCTCAGCGGGGATCAGCAGCAGGCTGGGAGGAGGGAGAGGTACACACATAACCTGACTGGGGAGGTGTTATCAGATTTGCCGAAAACTTTGGGGTACGCTCATTTATTTGGGTTACTCTTCTGGGGAAGGGGATTCTGTAATTCTATCAATGTACTGCTTGTGTCACTTGTGTTTTCATATGAAGCTCTACTTCTCCCTTCTGCAAGTCCCCTCTCAATGGAGCTACCCTGCAGTACCTAGGTTCCCGAGGGCTCGGTTACTCCAGCCCCAGAATCGTATGAACACCTCCACCTCCACACACAGGGCCGGCTGCAGACACCTGCCCACCAAGCACATGCTTGGGGCGGCACCTTGGGAGGGGGCGGCACTCCGGGTTTGTTTTTGGTTTTTTTGGGTTCGGCTACGCGGCGCTGGGGGTGGTGGGGCTTGGGAGGCGGGGCACTGTGCTGGGTGGGCGGGGACTTGGGCGGTGCGGCGCTCGGCTGGGGCAGGCTTCAGCGGCCCCGCGCTCAGGGGGGCAGGGACTTAGGCGGCGCAACACTCGGGAGGGCGAGGACTTGGGCAGTGCAGTGCAGTGCTTTGAAGGGGCGGGGGACTTGGGCAACACGACACTTCAGAGGGCGGGGACTTGAGCCGCGTGACACTCGGGGGCGGGGACTTGGGCAGCGCGACGTGATACTCGGGGGCGGATTGGGCGGTGCAACGCTTGGGGGCGGGGACTTGGGCAGTACAACGCTCGGGGGGTGGGGACTTGGGTGATGTGACGCTCAGGGGGGCAGGGACTTGGGTGACACTTGGGGGGCGGGAACTTGGGTGGTGCGATGTTCAGGGGGGCAGGGACGTGGGCGACGCGACGCTCGGGGGCAGGGACTTGGGAGATGCTGGGGGGGCTAGGACATGGGTGACACGCCGCTCGGGGGGGCAGAGACTTGGGCGATGCAATGCTTGAGGGTGGGGACTTGGGCGGTGTGATGCAACGCAACACTCGGGGCGGGGGCCGGCGCTCTTTGTATTCGTTTGGGGTGGCAGAAATGTTAGAGCCGGGCCTGCCCACACACACATTAACAGAGCAAGTCTGAGCAGATTGGGTCAATCAGCACTGTCAAGCTGTTACCCTTATGTGTCCCAGATTCAGCAGGTCCCTGTCCCCACTCTCATAACACAATTGTCTGGCAGTAACCTACTTGATGAGCAAACCCCACAGTATTCTAGGCGCTGCAGGGATCTTTAGCTTAGGTAAAAGAAGCGTTGCTGCAGAGTAAATGGGGGAAGCTAAAAACACAAAAGAGTCAAGTTCATCAAGAAGGAGAAGCAACCAGCTGAACCATAAAAGTTACTTACTGAATAATAGTGATAACTGCACAAGGAGCCTAAACCAACATAACCTACATTATTACAGGTTAATACCTAAGGTAGAAAGGAAAATGAAGAGGGCGGGGGAATCTCACTGCTCCCTGAAGCTTGAACTGGTTGAGGTTACCAGATGATGGTGATAGCTGAGGGTCCTGTGGGCAGGAGACAGGCATAGTCCCCAACACGATCAGTCAGGAGAATATGGAGTCCCAGTGGAACTGCTGCAGAGTTTGGATCTAAGCATTAGAAGAACACTGACTGGAGGGTGATTGGGGATTTTTGTAGAGAAATTACAATGGTTGAAGGGAGAACACTAGATTTGTTCATAGGTAAGCTGATGACTTAAGGGTTTTCTTTAGGCTAGACAATAGGAGCTGATCACCCTTGGCTATGGGTGGTGTTTTCTTCCAGGGAACTCACAATGCAACTAGGCTGCTTCACTATTTGGATATCAATTAAGGATTCATTGCTAGAATTGGTCTGATAATTGCTGAGCTGGGTGTGTGCAGATGTCGGTTTATTAGCATCTAGAGCAGAAATTCCTATGATGCAGTGCTTCCCTGCTTTTTTTGGTCCCAGAATTCAGTGTGGTTCTCTGTTCTCCATTCTGTATGTAAACTGAGATGTCTTCCTGTCCCATCTTTCATGATGCAGCTGAGGCTAGGGGAGTTGTCTCTGATCTCCCCTCTGTATGCTAATGGAGATGTCTAAATCTTGTCACCCATGTCAGGAGGGGTCTAGGTGTGTCTCCCAATGCCCGTCACTGCTCTCTGCAAGTTTTTTCCTCTGATGGGTTTTGGTTTAAGCAGAGGCTGGGGGAGTGGGGTGTCTTTCATGAGTCAGGCTGGATACAGCACCCTGGTTCCCCAAGAACACAGAGGTGTCTGGTATCAGACATTATGCTAAAAGAAAGAATTCTAAATATGGGGAAATAACATTTGATGTTGAGGACACTGTTCTGTTATTGAATGCTAGAAAGAGAACAAGAAAAGGAGGAGTACTGGAAACTAGGTATCGGAGACCATACAAAATTGAGGGTAAGAGAGTGAAATTACAAACCATTTCAGGGAAACGGTTAGGAACCATGTACAGTATCGAACATTTAAAACCATTTGAAGCGCCACCAACATTAGCTGCTGAAAGCACATCAGAGGGAAAAATCGGAACTGAAATTGGAGTTGGTAACACTGAACCAGAAACACCCACAGAAGAGGTTAGAAAAGTGGATGGCACTGTATCTCACGACAGCAAAAAAACCCACAGAGGTCGCAGCAACGGAAGAAGAGGCGTATATAGGGCAAGATGTTTCAAACAATACAAGTGATGCTGATGACCATTTTGATGACATGCTTATGGAGGAGGTGGAAGACAAACAATGGATTCTGCAAGGTAATTGGTTACCGCACCTTTCTTAAACAGATTAGCATACTTCATAAATGGAACTTTGTTAAAGGTTTTCATGTACAAAGTGGCTGCATTCACAGTAGTAAAACAGAGAGATATGGGATTTCCCTTCCCAAGTTGGTTGTGTCAACCCAGCCCCAGTGAGGATATCTTTGTATGTCACTATGATGGTAGCCTGAACGTCACTGTGATATGTTGCTCTCCAGCCTGCGCTCTGGGCCATGTGCTTTATATAAACGCGTACATCAGGGATGTGCTCTTGAGCTGGTTGGCTCACTTTACTTCTCAGCTTCCAAATCTGTCCAGATACATTAGCCAGCCCATGACATGTTCCTTTCCAGCCTGCTTGGCTGTTGACTGCCTATAAGCATGTAACTCGGGAGCTGGCTGGTCACAATGCCCAACAACTTTCAGACATGCCAGGATGCAACACTAGCAAGAAACTTTATGTGCTGAATGGCTGAAATGTGGAATAGCTTTGTCTGGTTGCACATCACTCCATAACCTACAGAGATAAATCGTGTCAAGGCAGCAAACCTTTAAAAACAACAACATAGATAATTAATTTCATTTCATTAAACCCAAATACAAAGCACACTGAACTACCAAAGTTCCCCTGCATGGCTCTGCTGCAGGATTTGAGTCACATCGCTTCAGTTCCCCACCACACATCCCACCACATTAGCTCTCAGAACAATTGGGAGGAGGGATAGCTGAATGGTTTGAGTATTGGGCTGTTAAACCCAGGGTTGAGAGTTTAATCTTTTAAGGGGCCACTTAGGGATCTGAGGCAAAATCAGTACTTGGTCCTACTACTGAAGGCAGGGGGCTGGACCTGATGAACTTTCAGGGTCCCTTCCAGTTCTGAGACAGGTATCTCTCCAATTGCTTACACTTTCCCCTGGGGCTTACCCTTACCCTTACACTTTCCACTGGGGCTTAGAGACCATGGTTCTAGTCTTCATTTTGACTTCAGTGACCTTGTGAAACGTCTGTTAACTTATTAGCAAAATGGGCGGCAATGGTGTCCAATACTTGACTGTCTTCTAGGGCTGGGAATAGGTCATGATCAGTCACAGGCCTGGGAGGTGCCTGCAAACACAAACAGCACTCGATAGGCGATTTGTACTCAATGTTTATAGCTTGTTTCACTTTACCCCAGGCCATGTTATTTGTCCTGGTTGTTGGAGATCTCCCCAGCCTCCTCCCCAAGATTACTACAATTCTCAGGGTATGGCTACACTTACAGTTGTGCAGCGCTGGGAGTTACAGCTGTCTTCGTACAGCTGTGTAGGGAAAGCGCTGCAGTGTGGCCACCTTTGCAGCATTTGCAGCGCTGTTGGGAGTGGTGCATTGTGGGGAGCTATCCCAGCGTTCAAGTGGCTGCAACGTGCTTTTCAAAAGAGGGGGGTGTGGGGGAGAGAGAGAGAGTGGATTTTTGGAGCTGTCAGCTCCCTGCCTTGCAAGTTCTAAGGACGGAACATACACATCACCAACCTGCAATCCATTTAGAAGTTTCGAGCCCTTCCCCCACCCCTCTCTTATTCACTAAATGCAAATGATGCACTCCTAAATAGCCTTCAGACCACATAAACAGCTGCTCAACACAGATTCCCCCCCCCCCTCTGCCATGTGACTTCTGTCTTCAAGCAAACAGCTGTGAACCTTCCAAAGCAATTCCCCTGCCTGCCTCCGCTCGCTTGCTCGCTGGAGCGAACACCAGCTGTGTTTGGTTTTTAGATAAGCAGCTCAGGGGAGCTCGGAGTTCAGCCATTCTTTCGGTTTGTTGTGAGCAGGCATTCTGGGATACCTCCTAATACCCTGGAGGCCAATAACAGCGCTTTTGGTGGCCACACTTGATGGGCAGCACTGCATCACCAGCGCTGCAATCGTTACACCCCAAGCAGACCAGGTGTACAGCCAGCGCTGCAGCCAGGGAGTTGCAGGGCTGGATGTGCCTTGCAGGTGTGGACAGTTACTAAGTTGCAGCGCTGTAAACCCACTACCAGCGCTGCAACTCTCCAGTGTAGCCAAGACCCTCAGGCGTATTTTGTATTCTCAGGCATATTGTTCACCAGCAAAGTAAATAAATAAATAAAACAACCCAGCAGCAGTGAGATCCTCAGGTTGAACCCATCCACCACAGCTGACAGCATCTGGCTGCCAAGAAGCAACAAGACTGGTCAGAAGCAAGTTTTCAACCATGTAACCAGTTTGCCTTACAGGTGGATAACAGTGTATTTCATCACTTCTGGTTGCTCGTGAAGTTACAAACTGCTTCCACAGCAGCAGCTCTGCCCAGCACATCTTTTCCATCGCAGTTGCCGCTCCTTTTCTGGCACCAGAAGGCCACTCCCCAGATTCCCTATTGAATCTGATCTCAAATCCACTCTGTCGCAACAGAGTCCTGGCTGCAGCACCCAGCCTCCAGCCATGCTTTCTCCAGCAGAATGGGAGCAGTGACAGCCTTCCCCATATGGAAAATAATTTCAGCTCACACCATCCAGCTGCAAGAATGTAGGAATTCCCCAGTGTAAGGCATTAAATAGCTGCAACATTATATTCAGTTCTCCGCCTGCCCCTATAACCAGCCACATCCCTGGCAAACACTCCTTTCTCACCATAGCTGGATTTCCATGTCCAGTCTCAGGTGGCTGCTCCCCAGACTCTCTCAGGCCCCCTATGTCTGTTCCCAGATCCCCTCCTGCAGCCAGACTGGACAAGTGGCCTGAGAACAGAGGTTGTTAGCACAGACATCAGGAATATTCAGCGAAGTCCATCTTGGGGGCATCCAGAGCCCTGGGTTCTCCACTGAATCCCAAACCAGGAGACTGACCCACTTCCAGCCCCCCAGCTACCCCTTTTCTGTGCTTTGTCCCTTTCCTGGGCAAACAGGTCCCCAAGCTCCACCTCTCTCTTTGTTCTCTAACACCTTCGGCTGGCTCCTTGCAGACGATAGGCACCAGCCACCACTTGCCAGGATCCAGAGGTCTGGCACTTCTCTTTGCCCAGATAGTCAGTCACCAGTCACACCTGCCCATGAAGGGTCTCTGCAAGGATCACACACCCATATCCCACCACCTCGATACTGGAGTGGCAGCACATTGGGGAAACTGAGGAACACACCGTATTCAGGGAGACTATAACGAACATGCCCACTTCATCATATCCTGGTGTTGGTATGAAAAGACCCTTCCCTGCTCCATCTGTTGGGGGGGAGGGAGGATGGGGACAAGGAGCTCTCAACTTCTCCCCCACCCCTGAAGCCTCCTGGCTGCTCTGAGCAGGATGGGGAATTCTGTTTTTCTGGGCCTCTTCCCCTGTGAAAAGCAGGATTGTGGATGGGGCAGCAAGTGCTGAGTGGGGGGCTCTTGGTGTTTCAGATGCCGGTGACCTTCGAGGAGGTGGCTGTGTATTTCACCCAGGGGCAGGGGGCTCTGCTGGACCCCACTCAGAGAGCCCTCTACAGGGATGTCATGCAGGAGAACTATGAGATGGTGACCTCGCTGGGTAAGGGATTCCTGTCCCCTCGGTTATTGGAAGCCATGGGGTCTGTGTGTCTGACTCTGGTCAGGTTCTTCCCTGGTCAGTTAGATCAGAGGGGAATGTTTTGCGTAATGCACAGCTCCATGCCCTCTCCAGTGGGACATGGGTGTCAAAAGCTAATGGACATGCTGGTTCATCCCCATCCCTCCAGCTTTTCAAGGAGGAGAAGCTGTGTATTCTCCCATCTGTATTATTTCCCATTCACAGCAAAAAATCCCTTTTCACTTCCCTCCTTGGGACTAGCTCCAGCTATGGGGAGGGCTCTGGGCTCTGCAGGTTTAGAAAGAGGCAGGGGTTTAACCAGGGGCGGCTTCAGGCCCCAGCACGCCAAGAGCATGCTTGGGGCAGCAAGCCACTGGGGGCGCTCTGCCGGTTGCTGCAAGGGCGGCAGGCAGGCTGCCTTTGGCAGCTTGCCTGCAAAGGGTCCACTGGTCCTGTGGCTTTGGTGGACCTCCAGCAGGCGTGCCTGTGGAAGCAGCCTGCCTGCCGTGCTTGGGGCGGCAAAATGCCTAGAGCTGCCCCTGTGTTTAACACCAGAGCAGGGTGTGCAGCAACAAGGCCCCCAGAGAGCACAGATCCTGGGAACACCTAGTGAGGGTATAATAATTTTCCCCACCTCCTCAAATATCTGCCTGTCCCAAGGGGGCTCAGTGACCATGTTCCCATCTTCTTGGATTCCACAATCTTCAAGCACAGAAGAGGACACGTTCAATGCAGGAGAATGTCCTTTGTGACAGACACTCTCCCACTACTTCAAACACCCCGATCTGGTCTAATTTCACCACCTGCGCAGGATTTCCCATTCCCAAACCTAAGCTGATAGCCTGGCTGGAGCGAGGGGAAGAGCCATGGGTGCCCGATTTCCAGGCCTTCAAGGAAAGAGAGATCCCGAAAGGCACCCATACAGATGAGGACTGTCATAGAAACCATCTGGTGAATGAAGGAAAAAGTTGAGAATTCCAAAAATGTGGTGTGAGTAAGCACCCTCGGTTCTTCCTCATCTCACCCAGAGAAGGGCTTTAGTCAGCAGATATTGCTCACAACTTTCCACTCACCCTGTTAGCTACTGGAGTTTCCTTCCTATCTTTCCTTCTCTCTGAGTCTTTGGGTGGGAAGTAGAAGCAGAATCCAGTTGCTCAGTCTGTGCAAATTTAGTGTGTGGGCTTTTCCCTTTGTGCTATTCCTCTTTCTCCCCAACACAATGACTCCTGTCTGGATTGTCTCTCTCCCACCAGGTGATGAGATAGTGAAAGAGAGCAAGGAGGGGAATCTTCATGAGGAAGTTCCTGGGGAAACGGAACCACTGGGCACCTTTGTGGGAAGAGCTGCGGAGAATTTTTCCCAGTGCTTGGAACAGGGAGAAGCCTGGGGAAATTGACACAGGTCAGAGAGGCTGCAGGGAAACCACGCAAGGAAGAAAAGTGTTGGATCTATTCTTTATGAGGGAGGAGAAAAAAGTCCCAGTGAAACCACAGTCCCACAGACAAACCTTACCAAAGAGAAACCCTATCAATGCCTCGAATATGGGAAAGGATTCATTGTGAGATCATACCTTGTTACACATCAGACGATTCATACTGGAGAGAAACCTCTTCAATGTTTGGAGCATGGGAAAAGCTGTAATAACTGCCCAGACCTTAATAACCATGGGAGAAGCCACACGGGAGAGAAACCCTATCAGTGTCTCAAATGCGGGAAATGTTTCAGTTGGAATTCAGCCCTTATTGTACATCAGATAATCTACACTGGAGAGAGGCCCCTTAAGTGCTTGGACTGTGGGAAAAGTTTCATACAGAGATCAAACCTTGTTACACATCAGATAAGCCACAGAGGAGTGAGACCTGATAAGTGCTTGGACTGTGGAAAAAGTTACACAGCAAGATCAGGCTTTGTTACACATCAGGCAAGCCAAACAGGAGAGAGGCTTTATAAATGCTTAGCATGTGGGAAAAGCTTCAGTAATAGCAGAAACCTTAATAACCATTGGCGAAGCCACACAGAAGAGAGAGCCTATAAATGCCTGCACGGCAAGAATGGTTTCCATTAGAAGTCAGCTACCTTACAAGTAGAGAATCAGTGTTGACAAGGCCAATTCAATCAGGATATATGTGGTTCAATCCCAATATTTGATGAAGAGGGGTCAATACCAAGAGAAGGAGAATTGCTTCTGTAGTGAGCCAGCCACTCCCAGTCTCCATTCAGGCCTAAAGTGTTGGTGTTAAGTTTGCAAATGAATTGTAGCTCTGCAGTTTCTCTCTGAAATCTGTTTTTGAAGCTTTTTGGTTGAAGGATGGCTACATTTAAATCTGTTATTGAATGTCCAGGGAGACTGAAGTGTTCTCCTACTGCTTTTGTATGTTACCATTCCTGATGTCTGATTTGTGTCCATTTATTCTTTTACATAGAGACTGTCCCATTTGGCCAATGTGCATGGCAGAGGGACATTGCTGGCACATGATGGCATATATCACATTGGTAGATGTGCAGGTGAATGTGCCCCTGATGGGGAGGCTGATATGATTGGGTCCTATGATGGTGTCACTAGAGTAGATATGTGGACAGAGTTGGGAACGGGGTTTGTTGCACGAATTAGTTCTTCGATTAGTGTTTCTGTGGTGTGATGTTTAGTTGCTGGTGAGTATTTGCTCCAGGTTGCAGGGCTGTCTGTAAGTGAGGACAGGCCGATCTCCCAATATCTGTGAGAATGAGGGACCATCTTTTAGGATAGGTTGTAGATGGTTGATGATGTGGTGGAGAGGTTTTAGCTGGGGGCTGTATGTGATGGCCAGTGGTGTTCTGTTATTTTCCTTTTTGGGCCTGTCCTGTAGTAGGTGATTTCTGAGTACCTGTCTTGCTCTGTCAATCTGTTTCTTCACTTCCCAAGGTGGGTACGGTAGTTTTAAGAATGCTTGATAAAGCTCTTGTAGGTGTTTGTCTCTGTCTGAGGGATTGGCGCAAATGTGGTTGTATCTTAGGGCTTGGCTGTAAACAATGGTGTGACAGTACCGCCCATACGGCTTTATGGGAATATGATATAACTGGAATATGTTTTGTGCTGCCTATGCCATGTAACATATCTCTGTAAAGATTATGGTCTACTATTTCTGTTCATCCTATTTGTACACATATATCATTTTGTACTGGAGGTTAAAAATATGGGCTGTATACTTGCTTGATTTCTAAGTAAGCTTTGTGAGGCATTTGGTCAGCTTCTTTAGGAAGGAATTCGCAAGGTTAAGTACCGGATCAGGAAGCACTTGGAGAACAATGCATCTTGGAATGCTTCAATCCACATGAGAAGTCTTCCTGGAGACATACAAGATACCATAAAAGTGGCAAAGAGTTCTGTGGCACCTTATAGACTAACAATCAGGTGCCACAGAACTCTTCGCTGCTTTTACAGATCCAGACTAACACGGCCACCCTCTGATATTTGTCAAGATACCATGTGGACAATGGCTTCTGCCTGTAAAGACTGTGAGTCATGCATGGACATGTGACTTGCCCAGGTGACTCCAGAGCTCCATCTTGGAGCTGGACTTTGCCTAGGAGTGAGGAGGGGTGTCTCCACCCACAAGAGAAAGTCTATTTAAACCCGTGGGAGACCCCTCCATTTGGTCTGCAGCAGCTAAAGAGGAAGCCTCTCCACCCCCGGGATACTTGGAAGAAACTGGAACAAAAGGGTGTGAGTGATTGCTGGACCCAGGCTAAACGGAGATTAGTCTATAAAAGGGAGCATCCTGGAACTGGTGAGGATCTTATCTGTATTCAGTTTGATTAGACATAGATTTGCACATTTTATTTTGCTTGGTCACTTACTTTGTTCTGTCTGTTACTACTTGGAACCCCTTAAATCCTACTTTCTGTATCTAATAAAATCACTTTTTACTTATTAATTAACTCGGAGTGTGTATTAATACCTGGGGGAGCAAACCACTGTGCAACTCTCTCTGTCACTGTTATAGAGGATGAACAATTTATGAGTTTACCCTGCATAAGCTTTATACAGGGTAAAATGGATTTATTTGGGTTAGACCCATTGGGAGGTGGGCATCTGAATGTTAAAGACAAGCACACTTCTGTGAGTTGCTTTCAGGTAAACCTGCAGCTTTGGGGCAGGTAATTCAGACTCTGGGTCTTTGTTGGAGCAGACGGTGTGTCTGGCTCAGCAAGACAGGGTGCTGGGGTCCTGAGCTGGCAGGGAAAGCAGGGGGCAGAAGTAGTCTTGGCACATCAGGTGGCAGCTCCCGGGGTGTTTCTGTGATCCAACCCATCACAGTAGCGTAGTCAAGCAGGATCTGTGCACAGCTGATTGCTTTGAGGTACTGGTAGTGATTTTAAGTGTGGTGGCTGGAGAACAGACAAAGTGTTTACTGGTTTGTTATTTTCTGTTTGCTTATTTCAGGAAGAAAGCAGGGACAGAAAGGGAAGCAAAATAGATAAGATTGAAGGTCAGAAGAAACTAAAACTGCAAACTGGTTGCAAATTATCCAGAAAGGCTGAACTGTGAAAGTCTCTGTTAACTAAGCATCCCCTGAGATGAGTGCATTTCCGTTTCAGTGAACTGCAGAGGGCTTGTGGCCCAGCACAAAAAAGCAGGAAAATGAGTACCAGTGATGCCGCCAATAAACTAGAGCTGGCCAGACTGGAAGCAAAAGAGAAACCTAGAACTAAGACAATTAGAAATTAATGCTGTGGAGGCAGAAAAAGCCAGGAAAGAGCCTGCTCACAAGAGAGCTATGGAGGCAGAGACAGCAAGAATGGAGGCAGAAGCAGCTGCCCACAGAGAGCTATGGAGGCCTAGAGGGAAGCCCGGAAACATGCACTGGCTGTTATGGAGTTGAAGGGACAAAATCCTCCACCTGCTGGCTCCACTTCCCCAAAAATCCACAAATTGGAGTGACTATGTCCACAGTATGATGAGTCTAGCGATATTGCTGAATAGTTCATCACCTTTGAGAGACTGTGCACCCTCCATGCCATCCCTGAAGATCAGAAGATGACCACATTGATAGCAAAATTGACTGGCAGAGCTCTGGACATATTCAATAAGATGCCTATTGATGATGCTTCAAACTATGGTAAATTTAAGGAAACAGTTTGAGGTTATGCCTGAAACCTACAGGGTTAAATTCAGGAGTCTTAAGAGGGGATTTGGATTGAGTAATGTGGCTTATACCAATGAAATGAGAGATTTGGTAGATATGTGGGTGTGGGGGAAGGGCATTACAAGCTTTGAAGGAACGTGTGATCTGGTTACTCAGGAACAATCCCTGAATATGTGCAGTGATGATGTAAAACAGGATTTGTGGGACAAAAAGGCAAATGCAGTGGGTGAATTGGCTGGGTATGCAGACTCTTATGAGCAAGCACAAGCTGCAATGAAACATAAACCACTGGCAGAAGGGTATATGGTTGCGAGAAAGCAGAATCACTGTTTTACCCCTGGGATTGGGAAAAAAGAGGCTGGACGGTCACCTCCCCATTCCTCTGGTACTCATCCCAAATTTCCCATGCAAGCAGAGGAGCCCAAGAGGTGCTATCATTGTAAGTCCACGGGGCACCTGAGGGATAAGTGTCCCTTGGAGAGTGGAAATGGGCAACAAGTAACACATGAAGCTGCTGTGGCCTCTTTTCACACAGGATTTGTAAAACTTGCTTCCACACAACCAAGCAATGAGCATGTGCGGGGGGGGGGGCAACAGTTGGGGTTCGTTTGCCCAGTGTGCGTATCCCCAATGACCACACCGGAATGGAGAAGCAAGTATCTTTATTTGAGTCAAATAAGGTGCAAGGAGATATACAATCTCAGATCATGCACACATCACTATCCTCTTCCCCACCTTGTATACCCCACTTGTTTACAAAGATGTTCACAGGTGCCACAATTCATCATTTACAATTCATTAAGTACCGGATCCTTTAATTAAACTATATCCTTTACCCACACTACAGAGCCCCCCCTTTGCTCAATTACATCTTGTACCATAAACAAAAGAACAAAAGAAAATGATAAATGATTACATGTACTCATGCTAGCTTTAAAGGAACATATTGATTAATCTAAGGGGAAATTCAAGGGCGATGGCAGGCCTGAGAATGTAAACTTTTAACCCCATGCCATATTGCCAGTTACCTGGAGCGCTGCACCCCCCAACAAGCATATGCATGCTGTTAAAATTAACGGTGAAGTGCTTCTGGGATTAAGGGACATGGGTGCTGAGATTTCTGTGGTCAAAAGGGACCTGATCCAGGAGAAGGATTTGCTGCCTGGTCAAATGCCAGAATTAGAGCTGGTAGGGGGTTACAAAGTCCTTGCACCTTTAGATAAAGTACATATGCAAACTTGGGATTTGCAGGCTGAACTGACGGTTGCAATGGTGGCACACAATTTTGCACTGTTTCTACTGGGGAATGATTTCTTTAATGTGGCAGAATCTGTCCCAGGGTTGGTTAGCAGTGAGAAAGAATCTTGTGGTAAAAGCCCTGGAGGGTGGGGGTGAAGTCACATGGACTGCTGGGATTCCTCTGCAGCAGTAAAGGATGCAGATTGGGAGGCAGGGATGGTTGTAGCCAGTTCTTGTAGCCCAGGGGCTCAAGGGACGTTTCAGAGGGAGGGGCTGGACAAAGCCAGCTCCTGTCCCATAATCATCTCCCCAGGGGAGAGGGATGTACCACCTTGTTACAGGGCGGCCACCCCGGCTGTTGACTGCCAGGAAGTTGCAAGTCATCAGGGGGCAGGGCCTGCCCTGGGGTGCACAGAGGCGTGTCCCCCAAAGGTGGAAGTTGGGGTCCTGGTGACCACTGCGGTGGAAGCAGATCCCAAGATCTCTATAGCTGGACACAAAGCCAACCTGAGTGAAAAGGGGCGAAGTTTGCTGGCCAGTGAAGAGTCTGCCATAGCTGGTAGCTGTGAGCCGACAGCTGGACCAGGGTCACCTTCCCTTTTGGGGGACACAAGAGTGTCTGACCCAGAGAGGGAAGCCCAGAGAGAAGGTGGGGGGGGCAGAGAGTCTGCCCACCTTTTGTAGGAAGGGACTTTCCCAGGAGGGTGAAAAGTCTGCATTTGAAATGCCAGTCCCCTCTCCTGTGGATCAGGTTTTAAGGGAAACCTGGGGGTCAGATCTCCTGGAGGGGGGGATCTATCCAGATGACCTGCTGAGAACAGAAAGTGGGGTGTCCAAAGGGGTCCAGAGCACCCCATTGAAAGATGTTGTTCTTGCTACACTTGTAAGAGATAAAACTATCTGGGGTGGGGGAGGATCTCTGCATGGGTGAGTCCAGCCCAGAGAAATTCCAGAGGAAGGGGCCGAGGGCAGGTATGCTTGCAGTACACCCTTTCCTGGCCAAAGACCCAAACACATGCCTGAATTAAAAGCCTTCCCCAAAGAGGCAGAAGAATCTGCATCAGAGTGTCTACCAGAGGGCACAGAGAACTGGGAAAATGCAATAGACGCTAAACAAAATTGAGCGAACGAAGCCCGTCCACTATAGATTTGCTATTAACCTTGTGTCTTTTGCTGATTCACCTATGGGATAAAACAAAAGAATTCACACTAGTGGTAAACCCTTTATAGATGTGGGATATACCTGATTTGTGGCAGAACCTGTTGTACATGCTAGGGATGGTGACAAGACAGCCCCCAAGCATGTTACTTTTCAGCCTATACCTGTAAACAGACTGGAAGCTTGGCACAGCGGCAAAAGCATAGCAGGACCATGCTGCTGTGTAGAAGGGGAAACTGAGGCACACCACCTCATGGCATTGGTTGCTAAATGTTAAGACACCTCCACTTTAATAGATGTTGCTGTCTGCTTCTGTTGGCAATACTACACCCCAACCTGTTTTGAGGCATCTGGGGACCAGGAACCCCAAAACTAGCTAGAACCCCTACGATTGACATCATATGGTTTCATGGTACTGAAAAGGAATGTGACCAAAGACAAACAGGAATTGTACAGGTTCCGCCTCCGCTATGGACAGTGCCTCTGGCAGTAAGGTCAGGGAGAGGTTGTGATGGTACCTGCCATAAGGCTTTATGGGAATATGTCATAACTGGAATATGGTTTGTGCTGCCTGTGCCATGTAACATATCTCTGTAAAGGCTATGGTCTACTGTATCTATTTATCCTATTTGTACACACGTAACATTTTGTACTGGAGGTTAAGAATATGGGCTGTATACTTGCTTGATTTCTAAGTAAGTTTTGCGAGGCATTTGGTCAGCTTCTTTAGGAAGGAATGCACAAGGTTAGGTACCGGATCAGGAAGCACTTGGAGAACAATGCATCTTGGAATGCTTCAATCCACATGAGACGTCTTCCTAGAGCCGTACAAGATACCATAAAAGCCGCAAAGAGTTCTCTGGCACCTTATAGACTAACAATCAGGTGCCACAGAACTCTTTGCTGCTTTTACAGATCCAGACTAACATGGCCACTCTCTGATATTTGTCAAGATACCATGTGGACAATGGCTTCTGCCTGTAAAGACTGTGAGTCATGCATGGACATGTGACTTGCCCAGGTGACTCCAGAGCTCCATCTTGGAGCTGGACTTTGCCTAGGAGTGAGGAGGGGGGTCTCCACCCACAAGAGAAAGTCTATTTAAACCCATGGGAGACCCCTCCATTTGGTGTGCAGCAGCTAAAGAGAGAGCCCCTTACTGAAACTTAATGGGGGGAGGCGTTGCTTCGCCATCTCCTAGTTCCAAAAGAAAGGGGAAGGGCCAATGAGAAATCAAGATCCTGAGACTGACAATAGGAAGGGGCCAATGCTCAAGGTCAGCCTGAATGACAGGGCAGGCAGGCCAATGAGGGAGTCAGGGGGTCCTCGCCTCTTCTCTCTTCTGTGTGAGCGGAGCTGGCTGGTCCAGAGCAGAGCGGGAGGTGCCAAGGAAAGGGGAGAATTGGCTTGCAGGCAGAGCAGCAGCAGTGCTGAGGCAAAGAGAAATTGCAACAGTTAAGGAAGGGGATCCTGGGCAAGGAGATGCCCTCAGCCAAGGGGCCTTGCAGGCCAGACTGGGTGGGGGATCATACTCCTGACAGGAAGAGGCTGATCTAGGAAGAAGGATCCTGCCACCTAGAGCCTGAGGGCATGTGGCCACCACCAGAGTAAGTGTCTGACCCATGGCATCCCTGCAGGAAGCCTGGGACATGGGAGGAACAGACTTTGAACTGCCCTGACATTCCAGAGATGCTGGATGTGGTGTCTCCCCCACCCCCCAACCCCAAGTGGGGTGACGTGTTTTCCTTTAATCTTTCCCACTTTTCTCCTTATTTTTTTTATTACTTGCTGTTTAATTAATTGTATTTGTTCTGAACTCTGTGCAATGGTCAAGGAAGCATTCAGGGAAGCACCCCACAATGGGGACACCTTAGGAAGGAACAGTCAGTTTCACACATACAGAATGGGAAGAGACTGTCTAGGAAGGAGTATGGCAGAAAGAGATCTAGGGGTCATAGTGGACCACAAGGTAAATATGAGTCAACAGTGTGATACTCTTGCAAAAAAAGCAAACGTGATTCTGGGATGCATTAACAGGTGTGTTGTAAACAAGACACGAGAAGTCATTCTTCTGCTTTACTCTGCGCTGGTTAGGCCTCAACTGGAGTATTGTGTCCAGTTCTGGGCACCGCATTTCAAGAAAGATGTGGAGAAATTGGAGAGGGTCCAGAGAAGAGCAACAAGAATGATTAAAGGTCTTGAGAACATGACCTATGAAGGAAGGCTGAAACAATTGGGTTTGTTTAGTTTGGAAAAGAGAAGACTGAGAGGGGACATGATAGCAGTTGTCAGGTATCTAAAAGGGTGTCATCAGGAGGAGGGAGAAAACTTGTTCACCTTAGCCTCCAATGATAGAACAAGAAGCAATGGGCTTAAACTGCAGCAAGGGAGATTTAGGTTGGACATTAGGAAAAAGTTCCTAACTGTCAGGGTAGTTAAACACTGGAATAGATTGCCTAGGGAAGTTGTGGAATCTCCATCTCTGGAGATATTTAAGAGTAGGTTAGATAAATGTCTATTAGGGATGGTCTAGACAGTATTTGGTCCTGCCGTGAGGGCAGGGGACTGGACTCGATGACCTCTCAAGGTCCCTTCCAGTCCTAGAGTCTCTGAGTCCTGAATGATCACAAGAAGATTGGGGCTTGAGCCCCTCAGGAACCCTGGGCCCAGCCTTGGGGTTACGGGGACCAAAGTGGAAGGGGAGTCCATGAGGTCAGGCAGCCCTGGGGGAAGATAGTGGGAGCAAGGACTCAGATCCTTTCACTAGCCAAGTCCCCCGGGGCTGTGTATAAGCCAGGAATGTTCCCCACAATAGCAGGACTGTTTCCCCGCTTACCCAAGTGCATATTTATTGGTTTGTCCTAAAGTTAATGAAGTATTTCAAGAAAAAGTGCCAGAGCAGCCACCCGAGAGAGCTGCTGGCCACACTCTGAGACCAGGAAAAAATGGGAGGTAAGAACCCCATAGTTAGATGCTTATGATGGTCGCTTTTGACCTTAAAAGTCTGTGAGTGGAACAGAAGCCGAACACAGAGAGAAGCGCTACGTGGTGGGTTTATTGCTAGGACCCAGGAGCAGCCGGGAGGCGGCTCCGGGGCAGCGAGCGCTGGGCTCCGGCCCGGCAGCAGGAAGTGACTCGCAGCCGCTGCGGTGACTCTGGCTCCCAGGCTCCTGGCGAGATCCCCGAGCCCCGGCGGCTGGTGCTGGGAGCCCGGAGCCCTGGCTGCAGCCGGGAGAGGGGAATCTCCAGCAGGGCCCTTCCCGCTGCTCCCCAGGAGCCTCTCCCAGGGCAGAGCCCCCAGCCCGGCCCGGCCCCTGCCCCGGGGGGCCCCGCTCGGAGGGAAGGTGAGAGAGACCCGCCCCCCCCCCCCGGCACCCCCGGGCTGCAGGGGGAGGTTTGGCCCCAGGCTGCTCCCAGCGGAGCTGGTTGCGATTCCCGCCCGGGGCCCGGGAAAGCTGCCGCCAGCCCCGGTGGGGGCGGGGCGGGGCGGGGGGAGCCACTCCTGGGGGGCTGAAGGGGTGGGAGCGGGAAGAGGGGCAGGGTGTAGATAAGCGGGGGACAGGGATGTGTGAGGGGCAGGATGGGAGGGCGCTGGATGTGGCTGAAGGGGGGGATGGAGCGATGTAGGGGAATCGTGAAGATTTATGGGGCGGATGGGAACGGCTCCAATTGAGGGAAACTCTGAGTGGGGGGGTCACTGAGAGGGAAAGGGGAGATGTGGGGAGGGAAGGCTGGGGGGAGACTGTGAGAGCCAGACTGGCTGGAGAACGGAGAGAAAGGGTAGGAGGCGGGGAAAAGGGGTGGGGAGAGACGCAAGGCAGCTCCTCCACCCCATGGGGCAGGAGAGGGGGAGGGGCAGCCCCCGCCCAACAGCCAGACGGGGTCAGACGCTACAAGGCAAATATCCAGACCCTCCCCCACCCTACCCCACCCCCTGCTCCCAGTGTATTATTTTCAGACACACCCAGGCTGGTGGGGTCTGTGTGTCCTGAGTGTTGGGGGCTGCCCAGGGCCCTGGTCTGATTTCCGGGCAGGATCCAGATCTCAGCCACACCGGAGTCAGAGCAGAATCCCTGCTGGCTCTGACATGGGGGATAGGCCAGTGGGATCAGCCTCTGCCTGCCTGTCCCTGGGGGTGCAGTTCTGGCCAAGGGAGAGGAGGAGCCTGGTGCTCCCTGGCTCAGATGCTGCTGCGTCCTTTACCTGAGAGCCCAGAGTGTAAAACTGCTGCTCCCCAGCTGGGGCTGTGCCAGGGACAGACTTTCATTAACACCCTCCTGGGCTCAGCCCAGGTGGGGACTTTCACCGAGCCTGGAACCAGCAAAGTGGCTCCTTTGATTCTGCTCTTTTCCAGCATTTGTCTTAGAGACTCTGTCCGTGGGGAGGTTAAAAGTGTCTCAAGGGTTCAGTGCTGGGGGCAGGGGCCGGGTCTGTGTTGTGATAAAGTGACTGAGGGTTTTCCCAGCACGGCAGAGCCCAGAGCGTTTGTCTGCAGGGAGAACGCCTCGGGGGAATCAGGGTGTGACATGGACTCAAGCCCCTTCTGGAACCTCCCCCATCACCCCTCTCACCCCGACAGGCTGAGGAATCACGTCCAGAAGTCGCTCCAGATCATCTCATCTTCCAGGGGACAGGGAAGGGAAATGGCTGCGATGGAGCCACCTAAGGTAGAGGCCTTTCAAGGTGGGGCTGGGAAAACTGACCCCACTGGCCGGAGGCTGCTGTGAAATACGCAGGGAAGCTGTTGGGATTCCTGTCCCTGTCCTGGCTCAGAGCTCTGCTTCCCGGATCAGCCTGTGGCTGGCAAGTGTGTGGGAAATGATAAGACCCTGCCCTGCTCCATGTGCTGGGGGACAAGGAGCTCTCACCTTCCCCCTCCCGCTGAAGCTTCTTGGCTGTTTTGAACAGGGCGCAGGAGGGGGATTCAGCTTTCTATGGGCATCCTCTCCTGTGAAAAGTGGGATTCTGGGTGGGGTAGCAGGTGCTGAGTGGGAGACTCTTGTTGTTTCAGATGCCGGTGACCTTCGAGGAGGTGGCTGTGTATTTCACCCAGGGGCAGGGGGCTCTGCTGGACCCCGCTCAGAGAGCCCTGTACAGGGACGTCATGCAGGAGAACTACAAGATGGTGATCTGTCTGGGTAAGGGATTCCCGTCCCCTCAGATATTAGAAGCCTTGGGGTCTGCATATCTGAATCTGGTCATGTTCTTCCCTGGTCAGTTAGATCAGAGGCGAATGGGTTCCACAATGCACAGCTGCCATGTGAGAGGGACTTGCATCTCCGTGCCCTCTCCAGTGGACAAGTTAAACCAGGCCTGCATAACATACGACACGCAGGCCACATGTGTGAACCCACATGGGGGGAGTAGGCAAGCGGTGGGGTGGGGCAACCCAATGGCTGGCCGGCAGGTGGGCGGGGTGGTGAAGAGGCCAGTGGCAGGGTGGGGGGTGAGGGTGAGCCAGCAGCGGAAGGTAAGAGACCAGTGGCAGGCAAGCAGGTGAGCTGGTGGCAGGGAGAGCAGGCAAACCGGCGGCAGACAGGCAGGTGAGAGCTGGCAGTGGCACGAGGGCAGACGAGCCGGCGACAAGGGAGGGAGGCTGAGGAGGCAAGAGGGCAGTGAGTAGGCGAGCCGGGAGGGCTGAGGAGGTGAGCAGACGGGCAGCGGAGGGAGGTGGGCGGGGGCTGAGGAAGTGAGCCTACGGGGGTAGGGGGGATGATGAGTCAGGCGGGCAGTGACGGGGGGGGGCGGTGAGGAGGCAAGTGACAAGTCGGTGGCTGACGTGTTCTACTGATTTTGTCTCTCATAAAAATTGTTCCTTTTTGCTGCTTTTCTCTGGGCTGGGGGTTGTCCCAAGGCTGCAGAGAGGGTGTTCCCAAAGGAAAGTGCTTGCTCCTAACCCCGAGGCTCTCAGTATGTCTGCTCTCCTCTAGTCTGTCCACTTGACAAGTGTGATTGTCCTTGGTCTGCTCCCAGCCCTTCTCCACGGGGTGCAGCTGTCTGGAGGTGCTGCCTTCCACACCTTCCTCATTCACACCTCGTTCCTTCAACAGGGCAATTGATTACAAAATGGGGGGAAGATCTTATTCTACTTCTAGCAAAAAGACAATTTTCTTTTACCTTAATTATGCTACCTTAGGGGCCCACTAAAACATATTACCAAGGTTCAATACTGCTGTTTCAGGGGGTGGTGCTGGAGAAGGAGGGTTTGTTTCTGCGGAGTGGCCGGCACTGGGGTAGGTGGGTGTTTTGGGGGGCTGGGTGGCGCTGGGGAGGTGTTTCGGGGTGCAGTGGGTTTGGGCCCTCAGCTGATTTCTTTGGAGTAATATGGCCGTCGCTGCTTTACGAGTTGTGCAGGCCTGAGTTAAACTATCCCAACCGCTCCAACTTTCAAAGGGAAATAAATCCAGCATTGTCCTGTCTGTGTTGTTTCTCAGCTGCACACAAAATCCCTGTTCACCTCCCTCGTTGGGACTAGCTCCAGCCTTGGGGAGGACTCTGGGCTCTGGAGGTTTAGAAAGAGGCAGGGTTTAAGTCCAGAGCCGTGTGTGAGTCAGCAAAGCCCCCAGAATGAACAGATCCTGGGAACGCCTAGTGAGGGTGTAGTAATAATTCAACTCACCTCCCTAGACAACTTCCTCTGCCCAAGGGAGCTTCCTCTGTGCAAGGGAGCTCAGTGACCGTTTTACCGTCCTCTTGGATTCCATGTTCCTCCAGCAGAGCACAGGGAAATGTTCCACTCACAGAATGTCCTTTGCGACAAATACTGCACCAGTGCTCCATGCACCCTGATCTGGTCTGATTCCACCCTCTGCACAGAATTTTCCATTCCCAAACCTGAGCTGATCACCCTGCTGGAACGAGGGGAAGAGCCGTGGGTGCCCGATCTCCAGGACTGCGAGGAAAGAAAGTTTCCACAGTATACCCGCACAGGTGAGGACTGACACAGAAACCATCTGGGGAATGAAGGAAAAAGTTGAGAATCTCAAAATATGGTGTGAGTGACGCCCTCAGTTCTTCCTCATCTCACCCAGAGCAGTGCTGTAGTCAGCAGATATCACTCACAACTTTCCATCCATCCTGTTGGCTGCAGGAGTTTCCTTCCCATCTCTCCTACCCTGTGAGAGTTTGGGTGGGATCTGGAAGCAGAATCCAATTCCTGATTCTTTGCAACTTTCCTGAGTTGAGTTTTCCTTCAGTGCTATTCCTCTTTCTCCCCAGCACAATGACTCCTGTCTGGATTGTGTCTCTCCTAGCAGGTGCTGAGCAAGGGAGTGAAAACGAGGAGGAGAATCATCATATGGAAGTTCCTGGGGAAGTGGGACCACAGGGGACCTTTGTGGGAAGAGATGAAGGGAATTTTTCCCATTGCTGGGAGAAGGGAGAAGCATTGGGAAATTGGCACAGGTCAAAGAGGCTTGTGGGAAAACACCCAAGGAAGAGAGTGGATGAATCTATTAACAGTGGGGGAGGAGATGAGGATCCCAGAGTGCAGCAGGCAGATCCCAATGCAGAGACATCATGGCACTGCCTGCAGTGTGGGAAAGGATTCATTGTGAGATCACAGCTTGTGACACATCAGACAATCCATACTGGAGAGAAACTCCTTCAATGTTTGTATCCTGAGGAAAGCTTCAGTAACCGCTCAGATCTTAATAACCATGAGAGAAGCCACACCATTCAGTGCCTTGAGTGTGGGAAATGTTTCAGTTCAAAATCAGCACTAAATTCACATAAGAAAAGCCACAGAGGAGACAGATCCCATAAGTGCTTAGACTGTGGGAAAAGTTTCAAGCGGAAGTCAGACCTTGTTAATCATCAGGCAATCCACACTGGAGAGAGACCCCATAAGTGCTTGGACTGTGGGAAAACTTTCACATGGAGGTCGGCACTTGTTAATCATCAGGCAATCCACACAGGAGAGAAACCCCATACATGTTTGGACTGTGGGAAAAGTTTCACATGGAGGTCAGCGCTTGTTAATCATCAGGCAATCCACACGGGAGAGAGACCCCACAAGTGCTTGGATTGTGGGAAAAGTTTCAGGCAAAGGTCGGCACTTGTTCAACATAAGGCAACCCACACAGGAGAGAGACCCCACAAGTGCTTGGATTGTGGGAAAACTTTCATACAAAGGTCAAGTCTTGTTCAACATCAGGCAACCCACACAGGAGAGAGACCCCACAAGTGTTTGGATTGTGGGAAAAGTTTCAGACAGAGGTCAACCCTTGTGAAACATAAAGCAACCCACACAGGAGAGAGACACAAGTGCTTGGACTGTGGGAAAAGTTTCATAGAGAGGTCAACTCTTGATAAACATCAGGCAATCCACATAGGCGAGAAACCCCACAAGTGCTTTGACTGTGGGAAACGTTTCAAGCGGAAGATAGATCTTGTTAATCATGAGGCAATCCATGCAGGAGAGACCCCATAAGTGCTTGGACTGAGGGAAAAGTTTCACTTGGAGATCAGCGCTTGGTCATCATAAGGCAATCCATATAGGAGAGAGACCACACAAGTGCTTGGACTGTGGAAAAAGTTTCATACGGAGGTCAGACCTCATTAAACATGGGAGAATCCACACAAGTTCTAAACTTGTGCAGCACATGGCAAGAAAGGGTTAAGCAACTTGCATGAAATTGACTCAGATCAACCTTTGGAGAGAGATTTCAGAAGTGTGTCCACCTTAGATAAGCTAGAGTTTGAAATGTAAATGTGTATAAAGACTTGGAAGAAGAGGGGTAACTGTAGTGGTCTATGTTAGCTATATCTTGTTAGAGGTTAACAATTTATCCCAAGGATTCCTGTGTTCTATTAATTCAGGGATCAATAATTCAGAGATTATACCCATCACCAATGTCACCTGCCCAATTCTAGCTCAGTCACATTGAATTCGCTGGGGGTAGGGGCTGAAGGATGGAGGGAATGTTTATAGCTGAAATCGCCAAAATGTGTTTTGGAAGGTTAATGTCAATGGGATCTGTTCCGCTCTCCTGCTCGGACATTTTCTCGGGGGATCCCGGAGATGGAAAGGAGCAGCTGTTACCATCTTGGCTACCAGTTCCCACAGTGACTCTCTACACTAACAATTCTCAAACTGTGGGCAGAGCCTCCCAGTGGAGGGACAGGAATGTGTCAAGGGAGGTGTGATCAGTGTGGGTTGTTTGTTTTTTTTTTAAAAAGCACTGGCTGTCATCCCCAGGTGGCTGGGGCTCATGAAGAAGGAACAGGCCCATATGGGAGCTGGGGATAAATGCTCAGGCCCTGAAACCCAGGTGGAGCAGCAGCACAGAAGTAGGGGTGTCACTGGGGTGATAAGTCTGCTGTGAACAGTCATATTGAGGAATATCACTTTTCACGTGGCCACGCTCACTTCTGTGCTGCTGTTGGAGGGCTTCAGAGCTTGTCGCATCGCCAGCAAGTACTCTGCCATTAGAGCTGGGTGGCGATATATGTGCTTGTGAGGGTGGGGTGTAATGACCGCAGACACAAAGTTGTGGTAGTGAGGGAGGAGGAGTGGTGATGAAAACCCTGTGAGAACTCCTGGTCTACACTATTATGGTCACCACATTTACAAAACGATAAATCTTCAAAGTATGTCTTGTGAGGTATCATAGGAAAAGTCATCATCTGCTGAATATTATTGTCTGGTTAAAATGTGTCTGTCAACTTTCCTGGGCCTCCCCGCCCCATCTGGGAGCATCACAGAGCTGAAGCCTGCAGGCTCCTCCCATCCCCAAAGCCGGGAGCAGTGGGGAGGCTGAACCTGGGACCCCCAATGCCTCCTGAAGCTGAGAGTTGTACTGGGAGCCCTCCTGCCACTACACAGCCCCTAGCTACCCCCTGCCTGCTCACAGCCCCTAGCTACCCCCCTGCCTGCACCCTAAGCCACCCACCTATCTGTACACAGCTCTTAGCTACACCCCTGCCCATGTCTTGAGCGGTTTTCAAACTTTTTAAGCTGAGTCGCCCCCTCACCGAGTTAAGTTTTTTGGTTGCATCCAGCCACTACCCAGACTGGGTGGCCTCCTGAGTGAGTCGGGGTGGAGGTGCCACGCCTTCCCTGGACCTTGTTGTGCACAGCTGGCTTGAGCCCTGCCAGCCCTCTCCCCACCCCCAAATAGAAGTAAAACTATGCCTATGCGCAAGGATGTCCCCAGGGCCGGTGCCACACGCTCCTCCACCCCTCTCCCCCACTTGGGCCCTGGCATTTTTATGGGATGCAGAAGGGGGCATCAGCAAGAAAAAAGTTGAGAACCCCTGCCCTGAAGGACGGCTGGACGCTCAGGCCATAGACTGACTGTCGCCTGCCCCCTGGTTGGGGGGTGAACCTCAAAGAGGAGAGTGGTACAAAAGCACAAGGGAGACTGGCCTCCATTTTTACCTCTCCTCTTCCATCTTTACAGAAGGCAAGAATACGCCTTGAAAGGCAACAGGGGCCTTGGAGTGGGGAGGACGGACCAAGGCTGGAAGAAAATCCAGCCTGGGTACTCAGAACTGTGACCTGCCTGCAACAGCGGGTGGGGTGGGAAAACCTGTTTGCTTCACATTTTCCTTAGTTTAGTAATATTTAGGACTTAAAAAAATAGAAAGTTAAACATGCATTTTAACTATTCTGACCTTTTTACATCTTTATCCCTTGTAATTCCTGAAAACCCCCTTGCTGCAGTTAATAAACTTATTTTAGTGTTTTGTCTGGACCTGTGTTTTCATTGAAGTGTTTGGGGGATTTGACTGGAGAGAACAAGGTTTTGGCTTAATCAGGCCCCTTTGGGGGAATGACCAACTAATGACTGAGTTTGTCCAGCCTAGTGAACAGATTGGAGCTGTGCAAGATGCACTTTCCCAGGGTGCTAGGCTGGGAGAAGAAAACTGGCTGATGTTGTTGTGTCGTTTGGTAAGTTCCTGAGTGTCTGGCTAGTCGCACTCAGTTCAGTGCAGCCAGGAGTGACTTTGAAGGCTTGTGACTGTGTGTGAGCAAAGTGTGGAGTAGTTTGTTGTTCACATAGGGCAGCAGTGTAAAACATGCCCTGGGATGGAGAATTAAGCAGTTCAACATTCCAGATTGTACTCTGGGATAGGTCTCACTCTCGCTCTTTCCTGGGGCCCACATGGCACTGTTAGGCTTTCATCATCCTGAAAGGGAAGCTGAGCAGGGCAAACCAGAGAAGGGGAACCAGTCGACATCCTCAACTGCTTCGGCTAAATCCTAACTCCCCCTGGCATATGAGACTTCAGGTTCTGCTGCCAGCCTTCCCCTCATGTGTCTGTTTCCTTCCTACTGGTCTAAACTATTATGCCGCCCTTCCTCCCCCTTCTATTCTCTATCCTTTTGCCTTCTCTCTCTTTCCTCTACAAATCTGGCCCAGCCAGCTGAGAGGTTTTGCACCACTGCCAGTAGCCTCTGACCAGGGAGGCAGGTTAAAGCCAGGCCTTAGCTAGCCCAATGGGGAGAGAAGTTTGTCACAGACGGGTGCTGAGTGAGGGAGTAACAATGAGGAAGGGAATCATCAGGAAGTTCCCGGGGAAGTGGAACCACAGAGGACATTTGTGAGAATAGCTGAAGGGAATTTTCCCCAGTGCTTGGAACAGGGAGAAGCCTGGGGAAATTGGTGCAGGTCAGAGAGTCTTCTGGGAAATCACCCAGGGAAGAAAGTGTGGAAGGAAACAAAGATCCCACAGCCCAGCAGACAAATCCCAAGGAAGAGACACCCAGGTACTGCCTCCAATTTGGGAAAGGATTAATTCTAAGATCACAGTTTGTGACACTTCAGACAATCCATACTGGAAACCAGGGCCGGCTCCAGGTCTTCTGCTGCCCCAAGCAGCAAAAAAAAAAAAAAAAAAAAAAAAAAGCCGTGGTAGTGCAATCGTGCCGCTCCACTCTTTGGTGGCAATTTGATGGCAGGTCCTTCATTCCGACAGGGACTGAGGGACCCGCCACTGAATTGCCGCTGAAGACCCAGACGTGCTGCCCCAGTAGCGAACAGAGTGCCGCCCCTTGATATTGACTGCCCCAAGCACCTGCTTGCTTAGCTGGTGCCTGGAGTTGGCCCTGCTGGAGACAAACCCCTTCAATGCTTGTACAGTGGGGAAAGCTTCAATAAGTGCTCAGTTCTTAATAAATATGTGGGAAGTCACACTGGAGAGAAACCCAATCAATGCCTTGAGTGTGGGAAATGTTTCAGTTCTAAGTCAGTACAAATTTCACATCAGAAAAGTCACACAGGGGAGAGACCCCACAAGTGCTTGTACTGTGAGGAAAGTTTACCATGTAGATCAGTCCTTGTTAAACATCAGGCAATCCACTGAGGAGAGAGACCCCATAAGTGTTTGGACTGTGGGAAAGAGATCACATCTCATGAAACATGGGAGAATCCACACAGGATCTAAACTTCTGTGACATGGGGCCAGAAAGGGTTAAGCAAGTTGCAGGTTAATGGACTCAATTTGAACCTTTACAGGCATGTTAGAGAAGTATGTAAATGGCAATTAGGGCCATTTTACATTAGCTGAGGTAGAGTTTGAAAGGTACACTTCTATTGTTAAAGACCCAGAAGAAGATGTTAGATGATTAACGATGTAACCAAATGGTTCCTGTAGTCGGTTACTTCTGAGATCAAAAGGGAATATTAACATTTCAAAGAAACATCCGTGTAATAATATCATGGTATATCTCTTTAAAGTTTGTGGTAAATCTATGAACTGCTTTATGGATAGTTATTTTATGTTAATCCCACATAATTAATTACCAGTGATGTTCAGGAAATAGAAGGATACTTCATTAGCCTATTCTTCACCCAAAGACTGTGTGCTGTTAAGAGAGTGAAAAAATCCATACTAAAACTCTTGGGGCCTGATTATTTTATCTCAGATCTTCATTGGTCACAACTTCAGAAAAGTGGGAAAAGTTTCATTCAGCCATCGCACCTCATTAAATATCAGAGAATCCACAAAGGTGTGAGAGACCCTAGGAATAGCTTGACTGCAGGAAAAGATTCCATTTGAACTCCACATAGAATCATGAAAGATTAGGATTGGAAGAGACCTCAGGAGATTATCTAATCCAATCCTCTGCTCAAAGCAGGACCAACCCCAACTAAATTATCCCAGCCAGGGCTTTGTCAAGCCCAGCTTTAAAAACCTCTAATGATGAAGATACGACCACTTCCCTAGGCAACCTAGTCCAGTGCTTCAGCACCCTCCTAGTGAAATAGTGTTTCCTACTATCCAACCTAGACCTCCCCCACTGCAACTTGAGACCATTGCTCCTTGTTCTGTCATCTGCCACCACTAAGAACAGCTAAGCCCCTTCCTCTTTGCAATCCCCCTTCAAGTAATTGAAGACTGCTATCAAATCTCCCCCGCCCCCACACCACTCTTCTCTTCTCTTCTCTTCAGACTAAATTAAGCCCAGTTCCCTCAGCGTCTCCTCATAAATCATGTGTCCCATCCCCCTAATTATTTACGTTGCCTTCCACTGGACTCTCTCCAATTTGTCCACATTCTTGTAGCAGAGGGCCCAAAACTGGGCGCAATACTCCAGATGTGGCCTCATCAGTGCTGAATAGAGGGGAATAATCACGTCCCTCGAGCTGCTGGCCATGCTCCTACTAATGCAGTCCAATATGCCATTAGTCTTCTTGGCAACAAGGGCACACTGCTGACTCATATCTAGCTTCTTGTCCACTGTAATCCCCAGGTCCTTTTCTGCAGAACTGCTCCTTAGCCAGTTGGTCCCCAGCCTGTAGCAGTGCATGGGATTTCCCACTGTAGCAGGGAGAGCACGCTGCTCTGGTATGTAAGGATCAGGCCCTTTTCCTGCAGCCATATTGTAAGGCCTAAAATTCTACGGCCTTTGTCTGCAGCCAGACTGAAAGAGCAGCAGGCATTAGTTGAGTAGCAGGAAGTCACATCCTCTAGTTCTATCTAAATTACATTAATATAATGCAATGTCAGGGTGTTAAGAAGGACACCCCATCTTAATGGCACCCACTATCACCAGATAAAGAACCAGATCTTAAGACGGTTAAAGCCACCAAACTAAGTTTTTCTTTCTGTGTGACAAGAAATCACTTATCAATAGCTGGGGTTGTGAAATCCCCATTTCTTTACTCATTTGTCTTCATGATCCCCACTTCCCTACTGCTTGTCTGTATGGTCTCTGGTTCTTTAATAGTTTCTGTCTGTTGTATCATTAATTTTTCTAGGTGTAAATCAATTCAGATGGTGGGATATAATTGGTTGGAGAATTACATTACAATATGTTAGGTAGAATGATTGGTTAAGATCCAGCTAAGCAGGACTCAAGTTTCACTCTATAAACTGGGATCCAAAAGGAAGTTCTTTGGGGAGCCAACTCCAGGACACAGGCCCAAAGATCAGAGCTGCCAGACCTCAACACCCTGCCAATGACACTGTGCAGAAACTGGAGTCCCCCAGATGGAGCTGATCCTGACTAGCCACCAAGAAAAATTCATCTGTCTTATTGGGAGTGGTGAGCACTGCATGCTTAGCGTGTGTATTCTGTTCTGGTGACTGTTAATAAATAGAAGTTGTCAGGGTTCCTTCCCACTCTGAACTCTAGGGTACAGATGTGGGGACCCGCATGAGAGACCCCCTAAGCTTATTTCTACCAGCTTAGGTTAAAAACTTTCCCAAGGCACAAATTCCACCTTGAACAATATGCTGTCACCACCAAGTGATTTAAACAAACATTCAGGGAGGGCCACTTGGAGCCTTACTTTCCCCAAATATTCCCCCAAGTCCCTACACCCCCTTTCTTGGAGAGGCTTGAGAATAATATCATCACCAATTGGTACAGATGAACACAGACCCAAACCCTTGGATCTTAAGAACAATGAAAAATCAATCAGGTTCTTAAAAGAAGAATTTTAATTAAAGAAAAGGTAATAGAATTACCTGTGTAAAATCAGGGTACTTTACAGAATAACACAAGACTCAAGAACACAGAGGACTTCCCCTGTAGGAAAAACCTGAAAGTTACAAAAACAGAGATAAACCTCCCTCTAAGCACAGGGAAAAATTCACAAGCTAAAACAAAAGGTAATCTAACGCATTTCTTTTCTGCTACTTCTGCAAGACTAGATGCTTAGTTCAGATATATTTTCCCCTGCCCTGTTTCCTGGCTGGCTCCGACAGACCCAGACCAAAAACCTTCCACCACAGATTTGAAAGTATCTTCTCTCCTTATTGGTCCTTTCGGTCAGGTGCCCCCAGGCTATCTGAGCTTCTTAACACTTTACAGGTAAAAGAGGAATTAACCCTTTACAGGGTAAAGAGGGATATTATGTATCAGAGGGGTAACCATGTTAGTCTGGATCTGTAAAAGCAGCAAAGAATCCTGTGGCACCTTATAGACTAACTATGTGGGCAGAGTTGGCACATATCTACACCAGCGACACCATCACAGGACCTAACCAGATCAGCCACACCATCACCGGTTCATTCACCTGCACGTCCACCAATGTAATATATGCCATCATATGCCAGCAATGCCCCTCTGCTATGCACATCAGCCAAACTGGACAGTCTCTATGGAAAAGGATAAATGGACACAAATCAGATAGGAATGGCAATATACAAAAACATGTAGGAGAACACTTCAACCTCCCTGGCCACACTATAGAAGACTTTAAGGTGGCCATCCTGCAGCAAAAAAACTTCAGGACCAAACTTCAAAGAGAAACTGCTGAGCTTCACTTCATCTGCAAATTTGACATCATCAGCTCAGGATTAAACAAAGACTGTGAATGGCTTGCCAACTACAAAACCAGTTTCTCCTCCCTTGGTTTTCACACCTCAACTGCTAGAACAGGGCCTCATCCTCCCTGATTGAACTTGTTATTGTACAATTCCCCACTTTGAACCTTAGCATCCAAAAGATGGGGTACCAGCATGAATTCCTCTAAGCTTAATTACTAGCTTAGAACCTGTAGCGCTGCCACCAATCAGGAATTCCAGTGCCTGGTACACTCTGGTCCCCCCAAAACCTTGCCCAGGGACCCCCAAGACACAGACCCTCTGAATCTCAACACAAGGAACGTAAACCCTTTCCCCCACCGTTGCCTCTCCCAGGCTTCCCCTCCCTGGGTTACCCTGGAAGATCACTGTGTGATTCAAACTCCTTGAATCACAAAACAGAGAGGACAATTCATCTTCCTCCCTCCTTCTCTTTTCCCCTCCCAGATTCTCCCTGAGAGAGACAGTAATCCTGGCACAGAGAGAAATCAGCCTCTCCCTCTTCCCTCCTTTCTCCCCACCAATTCCCTGGTGAATCCAGACCCAGTCCCCTGGGGTATCACCAGAATAAAAAAACAATCAGGTTCTTAAACAAGAAAAGCTTTTAATTAAAGAAGGAAAAACAGTAAAAATTATCTTTGTAAATTTAAAATGGAATAGGTACAGGGTCTTTCAGCTATAGACACTGGGAACACCCTCCCAGCCTAAAGTATACAAATACAAATTAAAATCTTTTCAGCAAAATACACATTTGAACTCCTTCCAACCAAATACACATTTGCAAATAAAGAAAACAACCATAAGCCTAACTCGCTTTATCTGTCTAGTACTCACTATTCTGAACTTATAAGAACCGGTATCAGGGAGATTGGAGAGAAACCTGGTTGCACGTCTGGTCCCTCTGAGCCCCCAGAGTGAACAACAACCAAAAACTAACAGCACACACAGAAACTTCCCTCCCTCAAGATTTGAAAGTGTCCTGTCCTCTGATTGGTCCTCTGGTCAGGTAACAGCCAGGCTTACTGAACTTGTTAACCCTTTACAGTCAGAGATATAAAGTACTTCTGTGCTATTAACTTTTCTTATCTATTTATGACAGAACTAATCTCATTATCTCTAGCTTGCTTGCATATATATACCTGTCCCTGGAAATTTCCACTACATGCATCTGACAAAGTGGGTATTCACCCATGAAAGCTCATGCTCCAAAATGTCTGTTAGTCTATGAAGGATATTGTGCTACTCTTAGCTGTATGTTTAAGACAGAGATAAAGTAGGTTATGCCTAAGCCCTAGGAAACGGGTAAGGGTGAGTGCCTGAAGAGTGTGTGAGTGACAAAGAATTTTGTGCAGGTAACAGGTAAGGAAGGGGTTAAGCAGCCCAAGAGAGGGTTGTATCCCCAGGGTAATGGTGGGAGAAACACCGCTCAGCAGAGGGTGCTCCGCAGCTGTCCAGAGCTAATTCTCAGGGGCAACCAGCAGGAGAAGCTGCTGCGGTGGTTCTCCATGTGCTGCAATGACTTGCTCAAGGTCATTCTTGGCAGTACCATTGGTGGAGAAACAAGAAGGGATAGCAGTCCAAGGGCTTGATCTGTCTTGGCAGACACTCTGTCACATCCTGAATTCTAGCTCCAGGCAAGCAGCACTCTTCTCGATACTCCTAGTGTTGTCTCCACTTAGGAGAGAGTCCCAGACCACCACCACTGATCTCCTCTTCTTGGGAGTGGTGGTCGTGGAACCCCCATCCGCAGAGTAATACATGTCATGCCTTCCAGTCAATGGAGTCTCCTTCTGATCCCTTCCCTCAGATGGCTCTTCCAAACCATTCTGCGCCATAGTACCTGTGCAGAGAGCCTGAAAATGGTTTCTTACCTCTATCTGCATTGGGGGTACATGGGTTCTTCTCTTTCTTCTTCTGGAAGTCATATGCTGGCAATTTTCTTCCCTGTTCTGTGCTGCCCTCTCTGATTCTTCAGCATATTGTGCCTCCAGAACCAAACAGCGACTTCTGTCCAGAAAGTCTTCATTTTCTCTGATGCAACGCAGGATTGATGCTTGGTTCTCTAGTCCTTTACCCTTCTCTTCCAATATGGAGACCAGCCTGCACTTCGTACAGACGAAATTACTTCTATCCTGTGGGAGAAAGGACAAACATGGCACATCCTGTACAGGTCAAACAGCTGTTCACTCATTATCCATGTCTTCCTTCTAAGAGCCTCCTCAGATGTTGTATTTACGGCCCACAGAAGCCTGAAAGGGAAAAACATTGTGTGGGAACTCCCGCCAGGTGAACCTCTCTGTTCGCAGCTCATTCAGTTCGCAACTGGCTGCTTTTTTATAGGGCTGCTGACTTGAAGCAGTGGGCCCAGCTCAAAGCTCAATGATCCACGCAACAGAGAGATCTTGAATGCTGCAAGTGGAGCTAACACCATGTTAGATATCAGAGCAGGGAAATTCTCTCAGGGCCCTGACTAGGGCTGGTCATGGTGACAAACCCATTTCCTCGTTCCCACACACATCAAGGGCGTTTGGCTCCCAAGGATCCAGCTGCCCATTGCTGGGGTGAGGATCCAGCAGCAGCCGAGCAGCAGCTGGTCAGTGACCCTTTGGCTCTGCCTGGTCTAAGCAAACCCCAGGCAGAGGAGAAGAAGCCCCCATCAGCCTCTCCTCCCTGCCGCAACCCTCGCTGCTGAGCTGATGGGCCACAAGTTGGGGGCGGAAGAGAGAGAAACTCCTCCAGCCACTGCCTCTGCCTGGCGGAAGTTCCCCCTGTGACGGGTTGGATCACAGAATCCCCAACTGATGTGCCAAGAGTACTTCTGCTCCTGCTTTCCTTGCAGCTTGGGACTCCAGAACCCTGCCTGGGTGTGCCAAACACACTTGCTGGCCACAAATAGAAACCCAGGTCTGAACCATGTCCCCCAAACTGCAACCTTAATTAAAAGCAGCTTAAGAAGTGTTCTCGTCTTTAACACTCAGCTGCCCAATTCCCAGTGGAGTCCAAACCCCAAATAAATCCGTTTTACTTTGTATAAAGCTTATACAGGGTAAACTCATAACTTGTTTGCCCTACTACAACATTTACTATCTGTACATTTTCTCTCTTATGGGCCAGCATTGACTAGATGCTAAATAGATGGGGAGCGTAAGATGTGGTCTTTGGGCTTCTGTGCTATTTCAGGTCAATGCGGTGAGTTTGAGGGATTCCCTCCTTCCCCGCTCACCATTATCCTCCACTCTTGACACTGTAACATCTGTCCAAGCATTGGAGAGATTTATCCCATCCCCGTTCTACCCCTCCGCATCCAAAGATGTAACTTACCACTGGGCCTCTGGTTCTCCATGGTAAAGAATCACAGTTTTGATGTCTGTGATCCTAAGTCAGACTCTGGAGGGCTGGAGAACAAAGTGTCATAGACCTGAGAGTGGGTGGGGAAATCCCAATGAACCTCAAAGGACAGTTTGACCTTTCAAAGCTCATAGTCCTGTTTCCACCTATTGGTAAAATTGCTTCCCGGCTTTTTCTCGGCTTAGTACAGATCATTTGTAGATGGGAATGTTTCTCTTCCTTTTTCTTTTATTATAATGATGCTAAAACTTTTGCAGCTAATACAACCGAATAATGAAGTGAGAAATGAAACCAGTTTAGCTGCTTCAGAAGAAAATAGGTATGTTTATTTTCCTGATTTTTTGAGCTTTGAAGGATTCTCTGAGGCCATGGCTACACTTACAGTTCTGCAGCGCTGGTAGTTACAGCTGTGTTCGTACAGCTGTGTAGGGCCAGCGCTGCAGTGTGGCCACACTGACAGCTACCAGCGCTGCAGTGTGGCCACATTTGCAGCATTTGCAGCGCTGTTGGGAGTGGTGCATTGTGGGCAGCTATCCCAGCGTTCAAGTGGCTGCAACGTGCTTTTCAAAAGAGGGGGGTGGGGTGGAATGTGACAGGGAGCATGGAGGAGACAGACAGAAGGGATTTTTGGAGCTGACACTGTTCTCAGCTCCCTGCCTTGCAAGTTCTAAGGACTGGAAGACACCCAGTGCCTACCTTCAATCATTTTAAAAGTTCTGACCCCCTTCCCCCACTCCTCTCTCATTCACTAAATGCAAATTATGTACTTCTAAATAGCCGTCAGACCAGATAAGCATCTGCTCAACATGGACTTCTCCCTCCCCCTCTGCCGTGTGAGCGTGCTGTTTCTCTCTTCAAGCAAACAGCTGTGAACATTCCAAAGTAATTCCCCTGCCTGCCTCCGCTCGCTCAGCAAACAGGAGCTGTGTTTGTTTTTTAAATAAGCAGTTTGGCTGAACTCCGAGCTCTCTCTTTCTTCCGGTTTGTTGTGGACAGGAATTCTGGGATACCTCCTTATACCCTGGAGGTCAATAAAAGCGCTGTTGTGGTCCACACTTGCTGACCAGCGCTGGATCACCAGCGCTGGAATCGCTACACCCGAGGCTCGACCGGGTGTACAGCCAGCGCTGCAACCAGGGAGTTGCAGCGCTGGCCGTGCTTTGCAAGTGTGGCCACATCCTAAGTTGCAGCGCTGTAACCCCCTCACCAGCGCTGCAACTCTCTAGTGTAGCCATGGCCTGAGATTTCACTTTATGAATGTGAAACAGTTTTATAGCCCACCCTGGACTGGGGTTTCTTCTCTTTTCGTGAAGGCCTTGAGGTCACATATTTTGATATAAGTTTAGTTTGACAGGATGTAGCTCAGATTTATTGAGAACTTCACGAGACAAATGATCATTTGCTAGAATCGTCCTTTTTTAGATTTTATTTTATTTCAATCTTTATTTAACCCTTTGTCATGAGATTCGTTTGTGTGGTTTGAAAAATGACAGTGATCAGTATCTCTCAGCAGGAACATTGATGGTGCAAATTAGATTGACACTGAGAGGCAGAAATTGAAACGGAGATGAAGTCACTGCCTGATCCCTGCAGTGATGTGAGATACTGTTGGGAGGGGAAGAAGGTGAAGGGGAACAGAGCTGGGAAACTGCTGGGTTTGCTCCTCGGAGCCAGACAGCTGAGACTGAGAACTGTGAACTTGCAGCACTGATGCCAGAGAGCGACCAGACTTGGCCTGTGTAGTGTGAAACTGGACCTGAAATCTAAAGGCCCATGAACAACACCCGAAGAGAAATTATGTGAGGAGGGGACAACGTCTCCCTATTGCTAAGATGCTGAGGTTGGGCACAGGTAAGAAGGGAGCTGGAGATGTTAGGAGACCTGGGCAGCCTTGAAGCCAAGTCGATCCCCATCACTGAGGCCAGAGGGAGATGAGGAACCTGACAGCCCAGCCAGTCACGCCCTCCCCATATACCACCCTGTCCTGTGTTGGGATGACAGTTTCTTTGCCTCACTTGCCCATCACTGAATCCCTCTTGTGACTAACTCCTGGGCCCCATGTTCACCACTGTGTATGGTTTTGATATATTGTGTGCAAAATGTGCCTGGTGAGGGATCATTGGAAATCTCATGATCTCCTGAATATTGTGCCATTGAAATATGTGTAACTCCAGTGCATGTAGAATGGTGAGATTTGAATGTTTGTTGCTAGGCTGACCATATTCCCAAAAGAGGGCACTGATGGGGGGTGTAGATTTAGGAGCAGGCAGGGGTGTAGATTTAGGAGTGCTGGAGGGGATGCGGAGAGGGTACTCATGAGTTGAGGGCAGTGTCGAGCGCTGTCACGGTGGCAGGTGCTGGCAACAGCTGTCAGTTAGCGCTGACCTGTGGGACCCCCTCCCCAGAGCTGGAGCCGGGGCCTGGATGGGCGGGATCCAGCAGCAATCAATCAGCTATCCATCACCAACAGGAAGAAGGGGGTAAACGAAGAAACAAATAAATGTATAGGTTTCAGAGTGGTAGCCATGTTAGCAGAGGCTGCTCCAGGCCCCAGCATGCCAAGCTCATGCTTGGGGCAGCAAGCCGTGGGGAGCGCTTTGCCGACACCACGAGGGCGGCAGGCAGGCTGCCCTCGGCGGCTTGCCTGCAGAGGGTCCGCTGGTCCCGCGGCTTCAGCGGACCTCCTGCAGGAGAAACCAAGCCGCGGGTCCAGCGGACCCTCCGCAGGCAAGCCGTGGAAGGCAGCCTGCCTGCCGTGCTTGGGGCGGCAAAAAGCCTAGAGCCACTCCTGCGTGTTAGTTTGTATCATCAAAAACAACGAGGAGTCCTTGTGGCACCTTAGAGACTAACAAATTTATTTGGGCATAAGCTTTCGCGGGTTAGACACCACTTTATCAGATGTATGGAGTGGAAAATATGGGAGCAGGTCTAAATACATGAAAAGATGGGAGTCGCCTTACCAAGCATGAGGTCAGTCTAAGGAGACAATTCAATTAACAGAAGGGTACTGGGGGAGGAAAAATCACTTTTGTAGTGGTAATGAGAGTGGTCCATTTCAAACAGTTGACAAGAAGGTGTGAGTAACAGTAAAGGGAAATTAATATGGGGGAAATTAGGTTTAGGTCATTACAAAACCTAAACCTAATGAAGAGAGCACCCTAGACTGGGGATAGGACACCCTAACCTCCATCCTGAGTGATCGCAACAAGATGGGGGGTGAAGACCCTCAGGAATTCTGGGCCCAGCCTTGTTGGGGTTTCAGGGATGAGCTTGGAAGGGGAGTCCTTGAGGTCAGGCAGGTCTCCAGGTAAAGGGAGTGGGAGGAAGGACTCAGATCCTTTCACTAGTCAATTCCACTGGGGCTGTGTATAAACCAGAAATGTTCCCCACACTAGTAGGACCGTCCCCCCGCTTACCTCTGTGCATATTTATTGGTTTCTCCTAAAGTTAGTTAGGGTTCAAGGGGGAAGTGTCAGAGTAGCCACCAGGGAGAGTTGCTGGCCACACTCTGAAGCCACCAAATTTGGTCGTGAGACCCCCTGGGCTAGATGCTCATGATGGGCCCTTCTGACCTTAGAGCCTGGGAGTGGAACAGGAGCCGGAGCCAGAGATGCTGCAGCGCGATCCCCTGATCGCTAGGACCCAGGAGCGGCCGGGAGGCGGCTGTGGGGCAGCGAGCGCTGGGCTCCGGCCCGGCAGCAGGAAGTGACTCGCAGCCGCTGCGGTGACTCTGGCTCCCAGGCTCCTGGCGAGATCCCCGAGCCCCGGCGGCTGGTGCTGGGAGCCCGGAGCCCTGGCTGCAGCCGGGAGAGGGGAATCTCCAGCAGGGCCCTTCCCGCTGCTCCCCAGGAGCCTCTCCCAGGGCAGAGCCCGCAGCCCGGCCCGGCCCCTGCCCCGGGGGGCCCCGCTCGGAGGGAAGGTGAGAGAGACCCGCCCCCCCCGGCCAGTCACCCCCGGGCTGCAGGGGGAGGTTTGGCCCCAGGCTGCTCCCAGCGGAGCTGGCTGCGATTCCCGCCCGGGGCCCGGGAAAGCTGCCGCCAGCCCCGGTGGGTGCGGGGCGGGGGGAGCCACTCCTGGGGGGCTGAAGGGGTGGGAGCGGGAAGAGGGGCAGGGTGTAGATAAGCGGGGGACAGGGATGTGTGAGGGGCAGGATGGGAGGGGGCTGGAGGTGGCTGAAGGGGGGATGGGGCGATGTGGGGGAATCGTGGAGATTTATGGGGCGGATGGGAACAGGGCTCCAATTGAGGGAAACTCTGAGTGGGGGGGGGTCACTGGGAGGGAAAGGAGGGATGTGGGGAGAACCAGACTGGCTGGGGAATGGAGAGAAAGAGGGAAGGGGGTGGGGAGAAACACAAGGCAGGTCCCCCATCCCATGGGGCACCCAGCAGCCAGACCAGGTCAGAAGCTACAAGGCAAATATCCAGACCCCCGCCCCTCCCCACCCTTACACTGGGAGCAGGGTATGTGGGAGAGTATTATTGTCAGGCACATCCAGGCTGCTGGGGTCTGTCTCTCCTGAGTGTTGGGAGCTGCACAGGGCCCTGGTCTGTTTTCCCTGCAGGATTCAGGCCTAGGGTGACCAGAGAGCAAGTGTGAAAAATTGGGATGGGGTGGGGGGTAATAGGAGCCTATATAAGAGAAAGCCCCCAAAATCGGGAGATCTGGTCACCCTGGTCAGACTGGAGTCACTGCTGGCTCTGGCAGGGGGTGAGTGTGAATGGGCCAGTGAGATCAGCCTCTGCCTGCCTGTCCCTGGGGGCTGCCGGGGCAGGACAGGGAGGCTCAGGCATTAGCTGCTGCTATCAGAGGGCTCCTGTTCTGGCCAAGGGAGAGGAGGAGCCTGGTGCTCGCTGGCTCAGATGCTGCTGCCTCCTCTACCTGAGAGCCCAGAGTGTGAAACTGCTGCTCCCCAGCTGGGTCTGTGCCAGGACAGACCTTCATTAACGCCTCCACCCCTCTGGGCCCAGCCGAGATGGGGACTTTCAGCGTGCCTGGAACCAGCCCCTGCAGCAGCCCCAGGCTCTGAGCCGCAGCCTGCAGGTGATGGGGAGACCTGGGGGAAAGCGCTGGGGCTGGGCAGGACAGTGACTCTGCACGAAGGGCCCCTTTCCAGGACCTACTGGTGAGTTTGTACTGGAGGGGGACTCCCTGTGGGTCTGCAGCTCCCAGAGCTGCTGCCCTCAGTGACACCGCCAGGCTCCCCCTGGAGAGCAAACGCCCATGGGAACGGGGCAGTCCTCAGTTCTCCCAGGCAGAAGAGGAGGGAAGGAGACAGGAAGGGGAGAGGTGAGACTGAAAGGGGCAGCAGGAACAGGAAGTAGGGGGGGAGGTTCCCATCCCTGCCTGAATCCATTCATTGAACCCCCACCCCGACAGGGTAGGAGCTGACAGAGGAGAACCCAGGTCCTGCCCTGGCTGAGTCCCCACGCTGCTGGGGAGACGTGCTGCCCTTGGGGCCAATGTCGAGGGATCCTTCAAAGTGGCTCCTTTGATTCAGCTCATTTCTAGCATTTGTCTTAGAGACATTGTCCCTGGGGGGGTTAAAAGTGTCTCAGGGGTTCAGTGCCGGGGGGAGGGGCTGGGTCTGTGTTGTGATAAAGTGACTGAGGGTTTTCCCAGCGCGGCAGAGCCCAGATCGTTTGTCTGCAGAGAGAGAGCCTGGGGGGAATCGGGGTGTGAGATGGACTCAAGCGCCTTCTGGAACCTCCCCTATCACCTCTTTTGCCCTGACAGACTGAGGAATCACGTCCACAAGTCGCTCCAGATTGTCCCATCTTCCAGGGGACAGGGAAGGGAAATGGCTGTGATGGAGCCACCTAAGGTAGGGGATTTTCAGGGCCTGGCTGGGAAAACTGATCAGACTCCCACTGCTGGTGCCTGACCCACTGACTAGAGGCTGCTGTGAAATACTCAGGGAAGCTGTTGGGATTCCTGTCCCTGTCCCTGGCTCAGAGCTCTGCTTCCTGCATCAGCCTGTGGCTGGCAGGTGTGTGGGAAATGAGAAGGCCCTGCCCTGCTATGTGTGCTGGGGGGACAAGGAGCTCTCACCTTCTCCCACCCCCTGAAGCCTCCTGACTGCTCTTAGCAGGATGCAGTGGGGGGAGGATTCTGCTTCTACGGTCCTCCTCCCCTGTGACTAGTGGGATTGTGGCTGGGGCAGCAGGTGCTAAGTGAGGGACTCTTCTTGTTCCAGATGTCGGTGACCTTCGAGGAGGTGGCTGTGTATTTCACCCAGGGGCAGGGGGCTCTGCTGGACCCCACTCAGAGAGCCCTCTACAGGGACGTCATGCAGGAGAACTATGAGATGGTGACCTCGCTGAGTAAGAGATTCCCATCTCCTTGGTTATTAGAAGCTGTGGGGTCTGCGTGTCTGAATCTGGTCAGTTGGATTGCGGGGGAGGATTGTGTAGTCCACAGCTGCAGTGAGAGAGAGATTTTCATCTCCATACCCCCTTCAAGGGAACAGGAGAGTCAGAAACATAATGGATGTGTTAATTCCTCCCCATCTCTCCAGCTTTCAAGGGGCCAGAAGCAGGGTATTGCCCTGCCTGTTATTTCTCCTTCACACACCATTCACCTTCCTTCCTGGGACTAGCTCCAGCTGTGGGGAGGGCTCTCGGTTCTGCAGATTTGGAAATAGGCAGGAGCTTATCACCCGAGCTGTGTGTGTGTCAGTGAGTCCCCGCAGCGCATCAATCCTGAGAAATCATAAAGAGGGTGTAACAACACCCCCTCACCCTCAGATGTCTGCTGTTCCCAAGGGGTCTGAGTTACCACAGTCGCTTGTAGGAGCAGGTTAAACTCAGGGAATGTTCCTTGTGACAAACTATCACTGCTCCATTCACCCTGACCTTGCTTGATTTCACCCCCTGCGCAGGATTCCCCGTTCCCAAACCTGACCTGATTGCCCGGCTGGAACGAGGGGAAGAGCCGTGGGTCCCGGATCTCCAGGACTCCAAGGAAAGGGAGAGCCTGAGAGGCAGCCGCACAGGTGAGGAGTCAGGGAAACGGAGACAGAAACATCTGGCGAGTGAAGGAAAAAGCTGGGACTCCAAACATGTGCTGTGAGTTAAAGCCCTCATAGACTCATAGACTCATAGGTCAGAAGGGACCAATCTGATCATCTAGTCTGACCTCCTGCACAAGGCAGGCCACAGAACCCCACCCATCCAATTTTATAACAACCCCTATCCCAGGACCGAGTTATTGAAATCCTCAAAATTGGTTTGAAGACCTCAAGCTGCAGAGAAACCACCAGCAAGCGACCCGTGCCCCACGCTGCAGGGGAAGGCGAAAAACCTCCAGGGCCCCTGCCAATCCGCCCTGGAGGAAAATTCCTTCCCGACCCCAAAAATGGTTTTCCTAGTATACCGTACAATACTCATGCTATAGAATCAACAGTGATGTCTTTCTGCTATCTTGTGCTTTCTTTGATCATAATGGACTGGACCCATTCATGTTGTCCATTTTGATGACATGAACCAAGTCAGAACTATGCCTCTCCAGGAAAGTAAACCGGGGGAAATGAATGGGAGGGAAACTGAGCGGAAATTGGAGTAGCAAAAGGGAAAGTGAGGGTTAAAACACTAGTAGTGAAAAGGAGGAATAATTGAAAGGGGGAAATACAAAAGATGCTCTCTTGTAGAAATCGTTTCCAAATTGATTACTTCTTTCCCACCAAAATAAAGGGAGAGACCCAGGGAATAATTCACTTCTTTCACCTCACCTCTTCCAATCTACTAAGTAAGGGGACAAGGCTGTACTTCACTTGCAAGGCTTCAGTTGTGCCACAACTCACCCAGGTCAGGGCTGCGGTCAGAAGGTGTTGTAACATCAAGTCAAATATCAGTCCTGGCTTCCCATCCATCTTGTTATCTCTCAGGAATTTCCTCCCTGACTTTCCTTCCCTGGGAGTGTTTGGGTGGGATGTGGAGGCAGAATTCAATGTCTCTGTTTCCCCAACAGTCACTGTGTTGTGTTTTCCCAGTTTGCTATTCCCCTTTCTGTTCTTTCTCCCCAGTACAGGCAGTGACTCCTGTCTGGATTCTCTGTCTCCCAGCAGGTGATAGGACAGCGAGTGAGAACAAGGAGAATCAGCAGCAGGAAGGTCCTGAGAAAGTGGAACTGCAGGAGACATTTCTGAGAAGAGCTGAAGGGAATTTTTCCCAGGGCTTGGAACAGGGGAATTCCTGGAGAGATCGACACAGATCAGAGATGCAGCTGGGAAACTATCCCAGGAAGAAACTGGATGAATCCACTCAACGTGGCAGAGGATGGAAGGATGCCAAGGAAGCCACAGTCCAGCAGACAAGTCACAATGAAGAGAAACCCTACAAATGCCTTGACTGTGGGAAAAGATTCAGTTTCAGTGCAACCCTTCATACACACTGGAGAACCCAGACAGAAGAGAAGTCCTGTGAATGCTTGGATGGTGGAAAAAGTGTCAATAAGAAGTCATGTCTTCTTATACACCAGGGAGAGCACACAGGAGAGAGACCCTATAGATGCCTCAAGTGTGGAAAACGTTTTGGAAAAAATTCATCCCTCATCAATCATGGGCGAATCCATATGGGAGAAAAACCCTATAAATGCCTTGAGTGTGGGAAAAGTTTCATTCAGAGATCAAATCTTACTAAACATCAGAAAACCCACAAGGGAGAGAAACCCCATAAATGCTTGAACTGTGGGAAAACTTTCAGTCAGCACTCAAGACTTATTAATCATAGGAAAATCCACACAGGAGAGAGATCGTATAAATGCCTTGAGTGTGCGAAAAGTTTTGTACATAATTCATCCCTTACTATACATGGGAGAATCCACACTGGAGAAAGACCCTATAAATGCCTTGAGTGTGGGAAAAGTTTTGTACAAAATTCATCCCTTACTGTCCATAGGAGAATCCACACTGGAGAAAGACCCTATAAATGTCTTGAGTGTGGGAAAAGTTTTCTACTAAACTCATCCCTTACTGTCCATAGGAGAATCCACACTGGAGAAAGACCCTATAAATGCCTTGAGTGTGGGAAAAGTTTTATGGCAAGTTCATCCCTTACTAAACACGGGAGAATCCACACAGGAGAAAGACCTTTTAAATGCCTTGAGTGTGGGAAAAGTTTCCACCACAAAACAACCTTTAATACACATCAGAAAACCCACACAGGAGAGAAACCCCATAAATGCTTGGACTGTGGGAAAACTTTCAGTCGGCGCTCTCACCTTTCTCGACATAGTAGAATCCACATGAGGGAGAGACCTTATAAATGCCTTGAGTGTGGGAAAAGCTTCAGTAAGAGCTCAGAGCTCACCAAGCATCAGAAAATCCACAAGGGTGAGAGACCCTAGAAATAGCCTGACAGCAGGAAAAGATTAAATTTGACTTCACACTTCAGTGATCCACAAAACAGAGAGACCTTGAATGTGGGAGAAGCTTCATATGGTGCTCCTGGAGTATTAGGTATCCGCAAATCCGCATAGGGAAGAAACCTCTGCGATGTTCTCGGTGTGGAAAATGCTCCAAGTGGAGTTAACACTATGTTGGACATCAGAGACTCCTCCACACAGCAGGGGAGTTCTCTCAGGGCCCTGACTAGGGCTGGCTATGGTGACAAACCCATTTCCTCATTCCCATACACGTCAGGGGCATTTGGCTCCCTTGCATCACTGGGGTGAGGACCTAGCAGCAGCTGGTCAGTGACCCTGTGGCTCTACCTGGTCTAAACAAACCTCAGGCAGAGGAGGAGAAGCCCCAATCAGCCCCTCCTCCCTCCTGCTGCAGCCCTGGCTGCTGAATTGATGGGGGAAGGGAGAGAGAGAAACTCCTCCAGTTGCTCCCTCTGCCTGGCTGAAGTTCCCCCCTGTCCTTCCCCTCCCAGCCGGGATCCCCCTGCCATGACGATGAGGAGGAGGACATTTGGGCCAGGCCCCACTTTCACTCTAGACCCCTGGGCCCACCTCCCATCTTCCACCAGCCCCTGACCTGCATCTGTTCCCTGCACTGGTCTGGGACTCCAGAGACCTAAGCTCTGTTCCCAACTCTGCTACCAGCTTGCGGGGTGACCTGAGACAAATCTGTGCCTTCCAGAGAGGGAATAAATAGGGAGTGATAATATCATCCTCCTTGTGTCTGTCTAGGGCAGAAAAAGTAGTTGGGATTAGCTAGGGCGTCTCCTTTGTTCCTCTGTCCCTTTTTCTAGTCTGGACTGACCCTGAGCAGTTTATTCCAATCTCCTGTTAGCAGAGAGATTGTTAGAGTCACTAAGTGCCCTTTTTGTGGTGAGATTGTTCCAGGTTATGATGAAAAGCATTTAATTTGTTGTGGTTCTCTATTACGCACCAGCATTTGATAGATTCTAAAGAAGCTGGAGCAGGGATAGCAAAAGGAAGTGGTGTTTTAGTGTCTGTGGTGTTTGAGGGGGAAAGGGTGACTCCGGGAGATTCCCTCCTGCTCCATCAGTCTCATGCACCTTCTCTGACAGAGCAGCCTCTGCGCAAGCAGTGGAGAGTTTATCCTCTTCCCATTTTCCCCCTCCACTTTCTTGTGTGTCATGTACCACAGTGTCCTTTGCCCACCATGCTTAGGAATCAGGCTTTGATTCTCAATGAGACCCTTGAGGGCTGGCAAAGAAAATATCACATGAATTCAAATGAACCCCAAAGCACAGTTTGAGCTTCAGTCTCCAGCCTCCATCTATTGGTAAAGTGACATCTGGAGTTTTTCCAGCCAAATCCAGATCATTTGCAGATATAAAGTTTTGGGTTAGATTTGTCTTGTTTTTCTCTTTCTTTTGTGATGATGATGATGCTAAAACTTCTGTCAGTGACACAGCCAAGTAATGCGGCAGTGCTGAGTAAAACAAGTTCAGCCTGTTCAGAAGGAAATGGGTAAATTTGTTCTCCAGATTTTGAGTCTTAAAATTTTCTGGGATTTCACTTCGTGAATCGGAAAATGCCTTATAATTCACCCTGCATTGTGGGTGTTTCTCTTTTTGCTGACGGCTGTTCTGTGATGTGTTTTGATATTGAATTATTCTGACTGGGATGGAGTTCAGATTGACTGGGGACTTCAAAAGACAAATGATCGTTTGCCAAAGTAGGCTTTTCTAGTTCTCTTTTCATATTTCACTAGCCTTTGTCATGAGATTTTCTTCTTCTTGGAACAATGAAAATGACCAGTGCGAGTGCTGGATACGCACGCCGAGAGTCAGAGACTGAAATGGGGAAGCAAGTTACTGTCTGATCCCTGCAGAGATGTGAGATACAGTCAGGAGGAGGTGGGTGGGCAGGGCCTTGAAAGGACACTGTTTGCTCTTGCGAGCCAGAGAGCTGAGGCTGAGAACTGTGAACTCACTGCACGTGTCCTAGAGAGAGGAAACGTCCTACGAGTGCTGGGTGAAGTCACCCTTGAACTCTAAAGGGCTACCAATGATGCCCAAAGAGGACTGATATGGAGAGGGCTCACCGTCTCCCCATTGCTGAGAGGAGGAGGGAGGGCAAATGCCTCTCTCACAGACTGTAAGTGGTTTTCTACCAGCTTTTACTTGTTCCTCTTTCCCTGGGGGCCCTGTGTGGCTGGAGCAGGCATGTGCTGGGTTGGGGCTATGCCGAACTGGGCATTGGATGAGGGCGGGATTCAGCTTTTATTTCTTGCTTTGAAAAGAATAAAGTAGAATTTAGTCTTTCAAACTCCCAGTGTCCCTTGTCTTGAATAATGTGGGGGGGAAAAGGTCGTTAACAGAGCAGCAGCAGTCTGGGAAGCCCCTTGGAAGTGTTACTTCACCATCCCTGAGCTCCACATGCTGCAGGTTCTGGCTGTAACGTTTTCTCCAGGTGCCCCGGACTGTGAATCACCTGGTTACCCTCCTGCCTCAGCACGAGGGAGACGTGCTTCTGCTAAACTGGGGGTCAGTTCTCTCTCACCCCGAGCCTTTAGCTCCTCAGACAAACTCCCCAGGGCTCTGCCAGTCCTTACTTTGCCTTGCAGGTTCACACTAGACACAAGCTTTTCCTCCAGCTCCTCTGACATGTCATTCAGTAGTGTTCAGCCCCTCTCCACTGGACATTCAGAAACTCCCAGGTAAGCTGGCCCCAAAGGGACAGTACCAGCTTGTTTGAGTCAGTTGAGGATCAGCACCAGTAGAACATCAACATGTTGAGAGATTTTTAGTGGAAACAAACAGGAGTTTATTAACTAAGATTTAAGAGAGAGCGAGCAAAGAAATCAGACCAAACCCATTATATATCAAACAGCAGGTATAACAGGATTCAGACAGGCTGAGTTTCACAAGTAAAATCTATGGCTAAAGCATTATCCTAGGGTCACCAGCCACCATCGTTGGGATCCTCCTTTTCATGAATGCAAAACGTGCTCTCTTGTTTGCTGCCTGAAGGATTGCAGGTGCTGGTGTATTCCCCCAATTATAATCCAGTAAACTGCTGAATTCCCCCTCCCCCCCAACACATCCCGTTTCTTCTCCAGTGTGCTCTTTCTGTTGGTCCTATATGCAAACTTGTCTTGGATTGTGTTCACCTACAATACTTCATCTACATATGAATGGGGGAGACAGATGAGTAGACATCACTTTGTCTGGCAAACCTTGTTTGTCACCCCTGCTTTTGATTCTGACATTAAAACATATTTTCCAGTATATAAACATAGTTCCTTAAAGATCATCTGCCCACACTTCTTGCTGTGATCCTGAGGAACAGTGTGACATGAGCCTTTATTAGAACCTGCCCATGACCTACTGTGGGTAAATGCTATGAAAGCAATGCATTAGGTGTAGTGAGTTAGTCAGGCCTGAGAGTCATTGCTGTCATAGAACGATGCTCCCTTTTCCAGATGACATTGAGAGGCTTTTAGGGTCACACCAGAGCTGCCAGTTCTTCAGGTTTTTTTATGGGACGGTGAGGAAAATTTGTCATCTGCAAGAGAAATCCCCTCTGGCTGGCATTTCCCATGTGCTAACCTCCTGTGAAAGGAGAGTCCATCCATCTGGGGAGGCATATCTTTGAACCTAGGTGGAGCAGTTGGGGGTAAGAATGATAATAGTGTGTTTTGTAAAGGGCTTTGAGGTCTCCTGATGAAAAGTGCTATCCAAGAGCCAGGCAATATTATTATTGCGGGGGGGGGACCTAGCAAAATGAGGCCGTCCACTTAACTCGGTGGCCTTTATCTGTTTGGAGTTGATGCAAAAACGTTTGGATTGCTGCATCTGATCAATTCAAAAAATTGCAGGGAATGTCATAGGCAGCCTTCTGGAGATGGCTGGTGATTTGGGTGAAAACTGGAAAATTATTAGAGGATATGGAGGGGGGCACTTGGGAGTCTCCTCCATAGACCCTTCTGCTTCAACCAGGTTTGCAAGTGTCTATAGATCAAAGATCCGGCTGATGGCAGCTGCTTAGGCCTGGCTCAGCAAATGGACTTCGTTGTTGCAAAGCTCAACTTTTAGATGTCTCAAAGTCTGCGTTGATCACCTAGGTTCCCTGTACCAGGCATGTGGACAGACAGGCACCTTAGAATGGGATTCACACAACCCAGCATACTAGGCACTGGCAGGGAGCTTCAGAAAGTAGCCAACAGGAGATATTGAGGGGAGGGACATGTCCTAATTCCCACCCCTCTCCAGATATCAGCCCTTCCCAGATTTAGGTACCTCTCTCTAATTGTGGATCCCCACCTGGGAGCCCCCTGTTCTGGAGTCAGATGTTGAAGTGCTTGTAAGAATGAGTGAGGCAGGCACACAGGTCCCCACATAGCAGCCAGAGGAGGGGAGCGTGGGGTGAGTCCACCCTTCAGCTCTTATCCCAGGAGTTGGGTCTGTCACCCTGATGTTGGAGACTCAGGTTCAATTTGCCCCTCTGACTGATAGGAAGAAAGGATTTGAACAGGTGGCACCCACTGCTCCCACCACTGGGCCATGGGATTTGGGGGTCCCTCAATCTCTCCTGTGGAATATGTAATGACTGCTCCAGAGTCCTTAGGAAGGGGGACTGGGTCCTCCGAGGCATCTGCCCCAAACACTGGTCTGCAGAGTCAATCTCTAGCTCTGGCCCAGTGAACTGTTTGCACCTGGGCTGGGAAAAGAGGGAGGGTGACCAGATGTCCTGATTTTATAGTGAGTGCGACAGTCCCACTATTTGTCTTCTATAGGTGCCAACTACCCCCACCCCGTCCTGATTTTTCACACTTGCTATCTGGTCACCCTACCAAGGAGGCTTGGATGAAGGTCTCTCCCCACCACAGACCCTGCTTGGGACTCAGCAGCTGCTCCATTCCAGCTTCCAATAGAGGAGGCAGCAGCTCATGACCCAGGCTGGAAAACAGAGATAGATGGAGCGCAGCTTCCTCTGTCTAAGCAGGGACTAGACCCCTTTGGACACTGCAGCTACTGAATCATCTACCTTCCACCCCCCCCCCCATCCCCATGCCCATCCTTGGAAGGATCAAGGAAAGTCCAGGCTGGATGAAGGCACAGGCAACCTAGAAATGAGCCTGGGACTCACTCAGGTCTTGGGGGGAGGGCTCAGGAATGTGCCCCACAACAGTGCTCAGAAGGAGCTATGTTGGCTGCCTGCCCCACCGACCCCATTTCAGGCAGGAGGTGGGAGGAACGTGGCTGAAATTGAGTGAGGGCGAGTTGGTGCCCGGGTGTGAAGTTGAGTGAATGAGGCGATAACTCCAGGTGCCAGGTCACAGTGCTGCTCACTCAGTTTTGGCCCCAGTGCCCCTCCCCTACTATGATAGAAGGGAGCCATCAGTGAGGCCAAACCTGAGTGGGCAGCAAAGCACTGGTCCCTAAACAAGCCCAGCTGGAGCTTTGCTGCTGACGTCCGGGTGCCCGACAGGGAGCTATGGTCAGTGTCCACATGGAGGAGCCAGCGGGAACATAGGCAGAGGGGATCTCTGGGAGGGGGACAAACATGAGGGGGTTTAAATAGAGCCCAGGGCCTACAAGAGCCCAGTGGCAAAGCTCTGACAGCTCCATGACCCGAGCGAGGGGAGCAGAGCTGGTTGCTCCAGCCCAGGGCTGGTAGCCAGTGAGCCTGAGGTGGAGGCAAGAGCCCAGCTCTGCCCAACTGCTCCCTGTGCCCGTCTGTTACCAGAGCAAATCACACACAGAGTGTCCCAGCCCCCCTCACCCCTGGATCATCTGGAACAACCTGAGTCTCCCTAGACACCCTCTCCTCCCCCCGCTCCAGGATCTGCATGTCTCTTTTCTGCCCCCCCCCCCCGGCCCCCGCCCGATCCTCTGGCTTCTATGCAGGATGCCTGCAGAGGGCTGGGAGAAGGGGAGGCGGAGCCCTGGTGGGCAGCGGGTGCTGCAGTGGGCGGATTGATCGCTAGGACCCAGGAGCAGCCGGGAGGCGGCTGTGGGGCAGCGAGCGCTGGGCTCCGGCCCGGCAGCAGGAAGTGACTCGCAGCCGCTGCGGTGACTCTGGCTCCCAGGCTCCTGGCGAGATCCCCGAGCCCCGGCGGCTGGTGCTGGGAGCCCGGAGCCCTGACTGCAGCCGGGAGAGGGGAATCTCCAGCAGGGCCCTTCCCGCTGCTCCCCAGGAGCCTCTCCCAGGGCAGAGCCCCCAGCCCAGCCCGGCCCGGCCCCTGGCCCGGGGGGCCCCGCTCGGCGGGAAGGTGAGAGAGACCCGCCCCCCTCCGTCACCCCCGGGCTGCAGGGGGAGGTTTGGCCCCAGGCTGCTCCCAGCGGAGCTGGCTGCGATTCCCGCCCGGGGCCCGGGAAAGCTGCCGCCAGCCCCGGTGGGGGCGGGGCGGGGCGGGGGGAAACCCGGGAATGAGGGGGGCCAAGAGGATAAAAATTCCCCCCACATGGTCTGAGCCAGCTGCAGTGGGGCTGGGGAGCCAGTCCGGGCCTGGCTGGAGGCTGGGACAGCGACACGTGGGGTGGATAGGGAGCGGGGACAGAGGGGCTAAAAGTTCCTTCTAGATGGGGTGGTGGGGCTTTTCCGCCCCCTTTCCCAGGATCTCAGCTCCCATTTCCCGGGGCCGTGTCCTTAAAGGCCCAGTGCATCGCAGAGCCGGGACAGGGCCGCTCGCCCCCCTGTATAAGATGTTTCTGAGCTGCTAAAGGAGACTTGCTCCAGTGAAATATTTACAGACCCCCCCACAAAGATCTCACTGTCACACCTGCTTCGAGTGGTTAAAAGAATCCGGGTCTCAGTTCCTGTGTCTGCGTAAAGTCGCCCGGCGCTTCATCCGTGTGTCCTCGCCACTGGCCCTGTGCCCCCGAGTTTCACTCCTTTACATTAGTTCCTTATCAAAATATTCTTCTTATTCTGAGTTCTTCATCCTAAACTTCATTAGCGTTGTGCGGAGGGATGTCATTGTGCCACGGATTTCATATTTTTAATGGCAAATCATCCTGGGAGATATGAATAGTTGCGAGTAGCTTCAGCAATCACATCTCACGGTGTCGCTATAACAGTTCCTGGTTCTGTTGCAATGTTGTCATTTGAGTGCAGTGCTGACTAATTCATGGGCTGGTCTGAAAACTTCAATTTCCTTTGCTTTAGCAGCCAATTGTTATTTTCTCTTTCTATCCAGCACCATAGTGTTTTTTCTCATGTCTCATTTGCGTACATAAGAACCGCCGTACTGGGTCAGACCAAAGGTCCATCTAGCCCAGTATCCTGTCTACCGACAGTGGCCAATGCCAGGTGCCCCAGTGGGAGTGAAGCTAACAGGCAATGATCAAGTGATCTCTCTCCTGCCATCCATCTCCATCCTCTGATGAACAGAGGCTAGGGACATCATTCCTTACCCATTCTGGCTAATAGCCATTTATGGACTTAGCCACCATGAATTTATCCAGTTCCCTTTTAAACGCTGTTATAGTCCAGCCTTCACAACCTCCTCAGGCAAGGAGTTCCACAAGTTGACTGTGCGCTGTGTGAAGAAGAGCTTCCTTTTATTTGTTTTAAACTTGCTACCTATTAATTTCATTTGGTGACCCCTAGTTCTTGTATTATGGGAATAAGTAAATAACTTTTCCTTATCCACTTTCTCCACATCACTCATGATTTTATATACCTCTATCATATCCCCCCTTAGTCTCCTCTTTTCCAAGCTGAAGAGGCCTAGCTTCTTTAATCTTTCCTCATATGGGACCCTCTCCAAACCCCTAATCATTTTAGTTGCCCTTTTCTGAACCTTTTCTGGTGCGTATAGAACTTAGTTCCCAAATATTCACGAACAGCCAGAAGTTTCAAGGTTGAAGGCACCTGGATATTTTAAAATATTTTTAAATATGCGACTAGGGGCCTCAATCATTTTAAAAATCAGTTCCTAAGGGCCTGAGAGTGTCTCATATAAAATATTTTTCAAATGTAAATTTCTGTTTTGTTTTGTTTTGTTTTTATTAAGGACAGATATACATCCCCAAGATAGACTGACAACCCACAGAATTCAAATCCCGTGAGTTATGCACCCCAAAGTCTAGATTTAAAGAAATAAATCTTTCTGAGCCTTTGGGGTATACTAGCTTTATAGTTTTACTGCTACCCCTTCCAAAGGATCCATATATCTAGGATGGTTGTACAATCCTGTAACATCCAATGCCATTTTGCACTTCTGGGAACATGTGATTCCCCGCCTCCACTTAAAATTGAAAATTGTTTTTAAAACCGTATTTCTGTAAGTAACCCCTCATCCTGCATACTCTGAAGTTTATTTATTCTTCATTTATTGTATGCATTGATGTGGATTTTTCTGCCACAATGTTTATGCTTCTAATTCCCTATGTTTTCCATTTTTTGTTGTGATCCATTTCAGGGATGTTCTGTGTTCTGACAGATGTACTGATTTGTGCCGCCACAGTCAAAGAATTTTTAAAAAATGAATTGCTCTGTTTCTCCTTTGCATTGGTCAGGTCGGGGGACACCGTGCTGACCTCACTTTGTTTACCTTTTGATGAAACTAATGTACTTTGCCTCTGCTCTGTTTTTGCGGTGGTCTAGCTAATGCAGGTGAGGTTAGTTACCCCATGTGAAAAACACCCATTTTCTTATAGACACAGACTAAGCTGCTCACTCCGATGTTAAATGACCCATTATTGTTCAAGGGCTGAAAACTCTGATACTGATTATGTGTCTGTTGCTTCTGCTCCTCTGCCAGGCGCTGCATCTGAATGTCTGTGCCCATATCTATGGGTCTCATGGAAAACAAATTAAAACTTTTAAAACTAAAAGAATTAGCAGAGTCTCCTGCAGTGCCCTCATAAATTTCTCTTATTTCCTCCCCTTTACTTCTTCAGGGCTTGTCTGCATGGTCTGATGTTAAAGGTGTGAAGTTAATCCACATGAATTCCAGAGCTTTAAACCCCTGTGTGGGCGCTGTCATTCAGAAGTAAGGTGGCCTTAATTTTGACATTGGCAGTCAGGACAGCCAGACAAGTGCAGGAGACTTTCCCCCAAACACTATAAATCATCAGGTCTTTGATCACGTCCTGAACACTTTTAAGTTTTTTGTAGTCCAGGTGTAACGCACATGTGATTTTGCAAGTCCAAAGAGAGTGAGCGAAACAGGGGGGCTCTCCTCTCATATTCCCTGAGTGTTGTCTTGTGTAGAAACGCCACTACGATATTTCACAGCTTTGGCTTGACAGAATTTCGGGGTAGATGGGTTGAGGTGGAAATGTAAGGTGATCTCACTCCTCTTCTCTCTCCTGCAAAGGACAGGACATTCTTCATGAGCAGGAGGGCGATGGCCAGATAGTATCATGGTAGATCCTGCTGTGTGCGCAGAGGATGTTGGCCTGACTGCTCGGTGATCGCCTATATAAGGAACACAGACCAAGTGGTGGCACTCTTGTCCCATGGGACTGAACTGTAAAGACTCCTTTGATCCCTTGCCCTGGTGAGAGTGTGCCCTGAGGGAGAGACACTGCACTAGAGTCCTGCCTGGCTTCATTCAGAGCCGTTCCAGGGCATGGAGACTGTGACTGTCCTAAACACCTGTCTCCCTCCAAGCTCTGATTACCTGACTTCTCAGGTGTGTAAAGAAGGAGTGGCCGTGCCATGTGATGTGCCCAAGGAAAACATCTGATGCAGCTTTGGAAACAAATACAGAGCATGTCTGGTAACCGCCCCTCCCTAATTCTGGATGCTTTGGAGCAAGATCTGCCCTGCTTTCCGCACCTGTGCTGAGACACAAAATGACAACATGTGAAGTGAGCTTAATATATGTTTGTTACACCTGCCAGACTGTGCGTCACACCTTTGTGATCACGGCAGTTGCAGACTCACCGATATGACCATCCCCATGTACGACAGGGGATAACAGACACTGCTGTCTGTCCAAGTCACATTTCCCTGGCAGTGCCTAGTTACAAGGCAAATATCCACATGTGACCCCCTCCCTTTCTGCGCACACACTGTTCCCAGCTTAGGCTGGATTTTTTTAAAAAGAGACAAACTCATGGTCTTTGCGGCTCTGATTCTTGGGTGTTCAGGGCTGCCCTAGGTCTCGGTCTGATTTGCGGGCAGGATTCGGATCTCTGCCACACCGGAGTCACTGCTGGCTCTGGCAAGGGGGTAAGTGCGGATGGGCCAGTGGGATCAGCCTCTGCCTGCCTGTCCCTGGGGGCTGCCAGGGGAGTCCAGGGCATGTCATTCTTCAGGTGTTGCCACAAGAGAGCTCCAGATATTGCTAAAGGAGAGGGGTTTACACTGCAGGGGGGGACAATCCCCCAAAGTGGCTCCTTTAGTTCTGCTTTTTTTTCTAGTATTTGGCTCAGAGATGCTGTTACTGGGAGAATCTGAAGAGCCTGGGGGGAATCAGGGTGTGACATGGACTGAAGCCCCTTCTGTAACCTCCCCCATCACTCCTCTTGCCCCGACAGTCTGAGAAATCACGTCCACATTTTGCTCCAGATGGTTCCGTCTTCCAGGAGACTGGGAAGGGAAATGGCTGTGATGGAGCCAGCTTGGGTAGAGGATTTTCAGGGACCTGCTGGCAGGGCCGTCTCTAGGCACCAGCCCTCCAAGCATGTGCTTGGATTGGCACTTTCTAAGGGGCGGCACTCCGCCCCCCCCTTTTTTATTTTTATTTTTTATTTTTTTGCTTGGGGCTTCATTGCCAGGAGCCGGCCCTGGCGCAGCCACTCGCCCAAGCCGGGATCCGCGCCCACTGCCCAGCCTGAGCCAGGCACTCCCCAACCCTATCCCCCCTAGCCCTGACCCCCAGCTCCAAGAGGCACCCCCCCAAACCCATCCCCCCTAGCCCTGACCCCCAGCTCCAAGAGGCACCCCCCCAAACCCATCCCCCCTAGCCCTGACCCCCAGCTCCAAGCCCAGCCTCTCTGAGCTGGGCACTCCCCCAAACCCATCCTCCCCACCCAGCCCTGCCCCCCAGCTCCAAGCCCAGCCCCTCTGAGCTGGGCACTATCCCCCGGCCCATCCCACCCACAGCCCTGACCTCCAGCTCCGAGCCCAGCCCCTCTGAGCTGGGCACCCCCGACCCCATCCCCCACAGCCCTGACCCCCAGCTCCGAGCCCAGTCCCTCTGAGCTGGGCACAATCCCCTGACGCATCCCCCCCACAGCCCTGACCCCCAGCTCTGAGCCCAGCCCCTCTGAGCTGGGCACCCACGACCTCATCCCCCACAGCCCTGACCTCCAGTTCCGAGCCCAGTTCCTCTGATCCGGTCACCCCCTGACCCCGTCCCCCAGCTCCGAGCCCAGTCCCTCTGATCTGGGCACCCCCTGACCCATCCCCCCCAGCCCTGACCCCCAGCTCCGAGCCCAGCCCCTCTGAGCTAGGCACAATCCCCTGACGCATCCCCCCCACAGCCCTGACCCCCAGCTCTGAGCCCAGCCCCTCTGAGCTGGGCACCCACGACCTCATCCCCCACAGCCCTGACCTCCAGTTCCGAGCCCAGTTCCTCTGATCCGGTCACCCCCTGACCCCGTCCCCCAGCTCCGAGCCCAGTCCCTCTGATCTGGGCACCCCCTGACCCCATCCCCCCCAGCCCTGACCCCCAGCTCCGAGCCCAGCCCCTCTGAGCCAGACAACCCCCGACCCCATCTCCCCACAGTCCTGAGCCCAGCCCCTGTGAGCCGGGCACCCTCCAACCCAGAGCCCAGCTCCGAGCCCAGCCCTGGGCAACAGCAGCACCACCCCCAGGCAGCGACAGCCCATTGGCACCAACCATCACCATCACCCAGTAACAGCCCATTATGTAACTGCAAATGTATACATACCAGTAAAGCATTTAATGTTTTTAAATAATGTATTTGGTGTATTTTCAAATTATTACAAATTAATTTTTGAATATATGTCACTAGTTATTTTTTACATTCCCAAATACATGTCACTATAGTATTGCAACCTTTTTTTTAATGGAAGGGGCCCCCAAAATTGCTTTGCCCCAGGCCCCCTGCATCCTCTGGGCGGCCCTGCCCAGAGTGTGTGAGGAGCCGGGGAGGGAAGGAAACAGGGTCCCCTGGAGCCGAGCCCCAGCTATGGTGGCGGCGAGAGGGGATCCTGGAGTGTGTGAGGTGAGCAGCCAGCTGGGCTCGTCGGTGCTGAGCAGATAGCCCCGCAGCCGGAGATCCTCACCTTCCCTCCCACCAGGGCTGGGCCAGGGCACCCTGAGGCTGAAGAGCAGCAGGTGGAGGGGGGGGGGCTCTCCAGGTCCTCGGCCGCCAGCATGTCGGGGGTGAGGGCGGTGAGCATGAACTGATCCACCTCGGCCACCAGCAGTGCCACGAAGCCCAGAGAGGGGGCCGTGTTCTCCGCTCTGCCCCATAGCCGTGCCGCCACCTGGAAGTACTCCCACTCCGTGCCACCCAGCAGCTCCACCCACATGGGGACAGAGGCGCAGCTGGGCCAGGGCTCGGCTGCCCTGTGCTGGTAGCAGATCCCATGTTTGGGGGGGAGCCCAGTGCTGGGGCAGCAGGGGGTATGAGTGGGGGGGGCACTGGTGGGCAGGAGGGGAAACTCTTGTCTGGGGTGCAGGGGGCAGCCAAAATTTTTTTTGCTTGGGGCAGCAAAAAACCTAGAGCCGGCCCTGCCTCCTGGGCGGGGAGAGGGAGAGGTAGGGTGTGATAAACCTGCTGATTTTCTGAGTAGGTCCATTGCCAGCAAAGGGGAGAGGGACATTCGCCTATTTCGAAAACAGGACATAAGCCCCTGTACAGTGCTGGACCCTGAACCCACTGGCCAGAGGCTGCTGTGAAATATGCAGGGAAGCTGTCGGGATTCCTGTCCCTGTCCCTGGCTCAGAGCTCTGCTTCCCGGATCAGCCTGTGGCTGGCAGGTGTGTGGGAAATGAGAAGACCCTGCCCTGCTCCGTGTGCTGGGGGGACAAGGAGCTCTCACTTTCTCCCACCCCCTGAAGCCTCCTGGCTGCTCTGAACAGCCTCCCAGAGCTTTTGAGTTTTTCTCCCTTTCAAGTCACTAGAGAGACTGTGGCTGGGGTAATAGGTGCTGAGTGGGGAACTCTTGTTGTTTCAGATGCCGGTGACCTTCGAGGAGGTGGCTGTGTATTTCACCCAGGGTCAGGGGGCTCTGCTGGACTCCAATCAGAAAGCCCTCTACAGGGACGTCATGTGAGAGAACTATGAGATAGAGACCTCGCTGGGTAAAGGATTCCTGTCCCCTGGGTTATTAGAAGCCGTGGAGTCCGTATGTAGTAATCTGGTCAGGTTCTTCCCTCATCAATGATCAGAGGGGACTGTTTTGCGTCATGCACAGCTGCTGTGTGAGAGAGACTTGCATCTCTGTACCCTCTCCAGTGAGACATGGTGTCAAAACTTAGTGGCCATGCTAGCTCATCCCTACCCCTCCAGCTTTCAAAGGGCCAGAATTAATTCATTCTCCGTTCTGTACTGATTCCCATTCACACACACAATCCTTATTTACCTCCCTTCTTGGGAATAGCTCTTGCCATTGGGAAGGCGAAGGGTACGGCTACACTTGCAGATGTACAGCGCTGGGCGTTAAACCAGCCTTCGTAGAGCGCAGTAGGGAAAGTGCTGTAGTTTGTCCACACTGACAGCTGCCAGCGCACTGTCGTGGCCACATTTGTGGCACTTGCAGCAGCATTGGGAGTGGTGCATTATGGGCAGCTATCCCACAGAGCACCTCTTCCCATTCTGGCGCCGCGGATTGTGGGAGGGGGGCAGGGGCTGCGGGGCATTCTGGGTCCTGTCCCAATGCCCCGTGATGCATCACTTCGCATCCCAGCAATCCCTGTGTTTCCGTCCACATTTGGCGCCATCTTTCAACAGTTTCTGTGCAGCACGATCTGTGTTCCATTTCGGTCTGCGGGAAATGGAGCCCGAACTGCTGAGGAATATGCTGACGAGTCTCGCCAGTACATCACGTTTGGCAGTCGAGCTATTCCTTAAGATCTAAAGTGACAATGAGGAGGCTGACGATATCGAGTCGCGTAACGCGTATGACATGAAATTGCTTTTGGCATTCACGGACATGCTCAGCACCGTGGAACGCTGCTTTTGGGCTCGGGAAACAAGCACTGAGTAGTGGGATCACATCATCATGCAAGTTTGGGATGACGAGCAGTGGCTGCAGAACTTTCGGATGAGAAAAATCACTTTCATGGGACTGTGTGAGGAGCTAGCCCCCACTCTGCGGCACACGGACACGAGATTGAGAGCTGCCCTGCTGGTGGAGAAGCAGGTGGCTATTGCAATCTGGAAGCTGGCAACTCCAGACAGCTACCGATCAGTTGTGAACCAGTTTGGAGTGGGAAAGTCGTCCACTGGAATTGTGTTGATGCAAGTTTGCATGGCCATTAATTGCATCCTGTTCAGCAGAACCGTGACTCCAGGTAACATGCAGGACATTGTGGATGGCTTTGTACAAATGGGTTTCCCTAACTGTGGAGAGGCAATAGATGGGACGCATATTCCTATTCTGGCACCACTCCACCTAGCATCCGAGTACGTTAATCGGAAGGGGTATTTCTCTATGGTTCTCCAGGCACCATGGATCACCGTGGGCGTTTCATTGACATTAACACAGGTTGGCCCAGAAAGGTGCATGATGCACACATCTTTCAAAACACTGGCCTGTTCAGGAAGCTGCAGGCCGGGACTTTTTTCCCAGAGCAGAAGACCACAGTAAGGGAAGTCGAAATGCCCATTTGTTCTTCAGATTTTAAGTCTTAAGATTCTCTGGGATTTCACTTCATGAACAGTAAAGTGGTTTGTATCCCACCCTGCACTGCAGGATTCTCTCTCTTTCCTGATGGCGATTCTGTCACATATTTTGATATTAAATCAGTTTGAGAGAAGCTAGCTCAGATTTCCTAAGGACTTCAGAAGACAAATGATCATTCGCTGAAGTAGTCCTTTCTGATTTTCTTTTCACGTTTCCTTTGCCTTTGTCATGAGATTTTCTTCTTCACTGAACAATGAGAATGATCAGTATCTATCAGCAAAACAGTGGGTGCGAGTGCTGGATACGTACTCCAAGGGTCTGTCTCAACCACTGTTGGTCAACGCTCTCCCATTGACCCAGCACAGGTGTAGGCATCACAATAAGTTGACCCCAGGCTTTTTCTGTGCTAGTCCAGATAATTTGTAGCTGGGAAGAGCTTTTTATATATATTTACTTATACATATATATTAAGATGATCATGCTAAAACTTTTCTAACACAACTGAATAATGAGAAGTGAAGCTGCTTTACCCAGTTCAGATGAAAATGGGTAAATTTATTTTCCTGATTTTTTTGAATCTACGGATTCTCTGGGACTTTCCCCCTAGAAGCTAGCTGCAGGGTCAGTCTGGGCGCCCAATATAGAGCCCTGTCCACCCGCCACCAACTCAGTTCCTTCTTGCTGGCTGAGGGGGGTGGATATTGGAATGGACACAAGAAACACATCTCGAAGAACAACAGTTACGAGGTAAGCAACTGTTTTTCCTTCTTCAAGTCCTGGTTCATGTCCATTCCAAGCAGGTGACTCATAAGCCCAAATTCCAGCAGTAGGGTCAGAGTCTTCCACGGATTGGAGCACTGCCCTGCTGAAGGTCATGTTATCTCTAGCCTGCCAGGTGATCACATAGTATGCAACAAAGATGTGGCTGGAGGACCACATCTCCACTCTGCAGATTTCCCTGTTCCGAAGCACTAGAATGAAGACTCCATCATCTTCCTCTGCATCCTCCACTCCTGAGAGAGAGCGTCCTGCAGGAGAAGAGCAAGATCCCTCACCCCCACCTCCCCCCGGAATAACGCTTCGGCAGATCAGAGAAGAAAGGATCATTTTTGCAGCGTCTCGACAGCACACAGTCATTGGCTGAACAACAGGCTTTTGAAGTAACATTCTATTTCCTAAACATCACTAGTAAATAAATACATGGATTAGCATGAGGTGATTCTCCATAAAGCAGTTCATAAACAGTTTATCAACAGACTTTCAGGAGACAAACAATGACATTATTACAGCCAAGTTTTGTCTAAATGTTAATATTCCCTTTTGATCTTTGAATTCACAGAATAGAACCCTAGACAGGAACTGTTTATTTCCATTGTTAACCTCTAACAAGATACAGCTAAACAGGGTCTACTACAGTTACCATCTTCTTCCATGTCTTTAACAATACACGGTTACCTCTCGAAGCTCTAGTTTATCTGAGGAGGACACACTTTTCTAACATGTCTCTAAAGGCTGAATCTAGGTCAATTACATGCTATTTCCTTAACACTTTCTGTCTCTGTGTCAGAGAAGTTAAGATCCTGTGTGGTTTCTCTCATGCTTAATGAGGTGTGATCTCTGCGTGAAATTTCCCCGCAGTCCAACCACTTGTGGGGTTTCTCCCCTGTGTGGATTGACTGATGTCTAACAAGGTTTGATCTCTGTATGAAACATTTCCCACACTCTAAGCACTTGTGGGGGCTCTCTCCTGTGTGGATTCTCTGATGTTTAACGAGGTGTGACCGCCATATGAAACCTTTTCCACAGACTAAACACTTGTGGGATCGCTCCCCTGTGTGGATTCTCTGATGTTTAAGAAGGTCTGACCTCTGTATAAAACTTTTCCCACAGTCCACACACTTATGGGGTCTCTCTCCGGTGTGGATTGCCTGATGTTTAACAAGGTCTGACCTCCGCATGAAACTTTTCCCACAATCTAAACAATTATGGGGTCTCTCTCCAGTGTGGATTGCCTGATGTTTAACGAGGTCTGACCTCTGTATAAAACTTTTTCCACAGTCCACGCACTTATGCGGTCTCTCTCCTGTGTGGACTGCCTGATGTTTAAAAAGAGCTGACCTCCGACTGAAACTTTTCCCACAGTCCAAGCACTTGTGGGGTCTCTCTCCTGTGTGGATTCTCTCATGTTTAATAAGGTCTGACCTCCATGTGAAACTTTTCCCACAGTCCACGCACTTGTGGGGTCTCTCCCCCGTATGGATTCTCTGATGATTAACAAGGATTGACCTCCGTATGAAACATTTTCCACAGTCCAAGCACTTATGGGGTCTTTCTCCTGTGTGGATTGCCTGATGATTAACAAGGTCTGACCTCTGTTTGAAACTTCTCCCACAGTCGAAGCACTTATGAGGTCTCTCTCCTGTGTGGCTTAGCTGATGTCTAATTAGTTCTGACTTCCAAATGAAACATTTTCCACACTCAAGGCATTGAGACGGTTTCTCTCTCCTGTGGCTTCTCCCATGGTTATTCAGGGCTGAGCGATTATTGAACCTTTCCCCACAGTCCAAGCATTGAAGGGGTTTCTCTCCAGTAGGGATTCTCTGATGTATAACAAGCTGTGATCTCACAATGAATCCTTCCCCATGACCAAGGCATTCATAGCGTTTGTCTTCCTTGGAATTTGTCTGCTGGGTTGTCGGATCCTTGTATCCTACCCCACATTTAATAGATTCATCCAGTTTATTTCTTGGGTGGTTCCCCAGCAGCTTCTCTGACTTCTGCCAATTTCCCCAGGCTTCTCCCTGTTCCCAGCACTGGGAAAAATTCCCTTCAGCTCTTCCCACAAAGGTCCCCTGTGGTTCCACTTCCCCAGGAACCTCCTCATGATGATTCTCCTCCTTGTTTTCGCTCCCTCGTTCAGCACCTATTGGAAGAGAGAGACAATCCAGACAGGAGTCATTGTGCTGGGGAGAAAGAGGAATAGCACAGAGGCCAAACCCAACACACTAAAGTTGCATATACTAAGCAACTGAATTTTGCCTCCACATCCCACACAAACACTCACAGGGAAGGAGAGATGGGAAGGAAACTCCTGCAGCTAACAGGGTGGGTGGAAAGCCATGAGCAATATCTGCTGACTATTGCGCTGCCCTGGGTAAGAGGATGAAGAACTGAGGGCGTCACTCACACCACATTTTTAGGCATCTCAACTTTTTCTTCATTCCCCAGATAGTTTCGGTGTCATCCTCACCTGTGTGGTTGCCTCTCAGGCTCTCTCTTTCCTCGCAGACCTGGAGATCCAGGACCCACGGCTCTTCCCCTCGTTCCAGGTGGGAGATCAGCTCAGGTTTGGGAATGGGAAGTCCTATGTAGCAGGGGGAGGGCGGGGGAGATCAGACTAGATCAGGCTGCATGGAGGATTGAGAGCGTGTCTGTCCCTGTGCTCTGCTGGGGAACATGGAACCCAAGAGGATGGGTACGTGGTCACTGAGCCCCCTTGGGAGAGGCAGACCTCTGGGGAAGTGAGGGGAATTTTTACACCCTCAATAGGAGTTCCCAGGATCTGCCCAGCCTAGAGGCCTTGTTGATGTACACACAGCTCTGGCTATTTCTAAGCCTTCCCAATGGCAGGAGCTATTCCCAAGAAGGCAGTAAATAAGGATTGTGTGCGTGAATGGGAATCAATACAGAAAGGACAATGAATGAATTCTGCCCCTTGGAAAGCTGGAGCGGTGGGGATGAGCTAGCATGGCCATTAAGTTTTGACACCCATGTCTCACTGGAGACGGTACAGAGATGCAAGTCTCTCTCACACAACAGCTGTGCATTATGGGACCCATTTGCTTCTGATCTAACTGACAAGGGAAGAACCTGACCAGAGTCACACATGCAGACCCCACTGCTTCTAATAACCGAGGGGACGGGAATCCCTTACCCAGTGAGGTCACTGTCTCGTAGTTCTCCCACATGACATCCCTGTAGAGGGCTCTCTGAGCGGGGTTCAGCAGAGCCCCCTGCCCCTGGGTGAAATACACAGCCACCTCCTCGAAGGTCACCGGCATCTGAAACAAGAAGAGTCCCTCATTCAGCACCTGCTGCCCCAGCCACAATCCCACTAGTCATGGGAAAGGGGGAAAAACTTGAAGCTCAGGGAGGCCAGGGTAGCAGAATCAGACCCCTATACATCATAGCAGCCAGGAGGCTTCAGGGGGTGGGAGAAAGTGAGAGCTCCTTGTCCCCCCAGCACACGGAGCAGAGCAGGGTCTTCTCATTTCCCACACGCCTGCCAGCCACAGGCTGATACAGGAAGCAGAGCTCTGAGATAGGGACAGGAATCCCAACAGCTTGCCTTTGTATTTCACAGCAACCTCTGGCTACTGGGTTCAGGCTCCATCCCTGTGCAGTGGGGTTGTCTCCTGTTTTTTAAATGGGCGAATGTCCCTCCCTCCATCCCTATCACCAATGGTCCTGTTCAGAAAATCAGCAGGTTTCTCACACCCTGTCTCTTCCCTGCTTCTCCCTCCCTCCGCCCAGCAGCTCCCTGAAAATCTCCTACCTGAGCTGGCTCCATCACAGCCATTTCCCTTCCCTGTCTCCTGGAAGATGGGTTGATCTGGAGTGAAATGTGGACCTGATTCTTCAGCCTGTCGGGGCAAGAGAGGCGATGGGGGAGGTTACAGAAGGGGCTTCAGTCCATGCCACCCCCCATTTCCCCCAGGTTCTTCAGACCCTCACCGTAACAGCAACTTTGAGCCAAACACTAGGAAAAGAGCAGAATCAAAGGCACCACTTTGGGGGATTGCAGTGTAAACCCCTCCCCCTTAGCAACAGCCAGAGCCCTCTGGTGGCAACACCTGAAAAATTAGCTGCCCTGGACTCCCCTGGCAGCCTCCAGGGACAGGTAGGCAAAGGCTGATCCCATTGGCCCATCCACACTCTTCCCTAGCCAGAGCCAGCAGTGACTCCGTTCTGACTTCGGTATGGCTGAGATCTGAATCCTGCACGGAAATCAGACCAAGACCTAGGACAGCCCTGAACATTCAGGAATTAGAGCCCCAACAATCATGAATTTGTCTCTTTTAAAAAAAATCCAGTGTAACCTGGGAGAAGTGTGTGCGTGCGTGGGAAGGGAGGGGGCTGCCTGTGGATAGTTCCCTTGTAACTAGGCTCTGCCAGGGAAATATGACTTAGACAGACAGCAGTGTCTGTTACCCCTGTCCTACATCAGAATACAGGGGCAGCCCTACACCAGGTGCCCTAGGCGAACCATGCAATCGGCGCCCCCAGCCCCAAATCCCAAGGGCAGAGCTAGGCTGAGGATTTCCGTAAACTAGGAAACATTTTGCCCCTTTTTTCCTTTTAATGTTTTTTAAGTGTTTGGTTTTTTTTTTTAAACAGAGGCTTAATTATTCGGTTTCTCCATCTGGCCAACCAATGTGTCTTAGATCAGTTAAAATAAATGCAATAAATGAAGTCACAGGAAAGTCAAGTGCGCACTTCGGAGTGTGCAGGAGGGGCAGGGGTACTTACAGAAATAGGGTTTTTACATCAATTTTCAATTGCAAGTGGGGGAGGGGAATCACATGTTCCTAGAAATGTTAAATGGCATTGGCTGTTACAAGATTGTACAACCATCCCAGATATATGGATCCTTCGAATGGGGTAGCAGTAAACCTACAAAGCTAGTACACCCCAAAGGCTCAGACAAAAAAAGGTAAAAAAAGAAAAAAAATTGTTTAATTCTTTATTTAAATCCTAGACTTTTGGGTTCATAACTCATTGGGTTCAAATTCTTGGGTTTGCCAATCTATCTTGGGGATGTAGATCTGTCTTTACTAAAAAAAACCAAAAACCAGACATTTATTTTTGAAAAGCATTTTATAGGAGACACTCTAAGGCCCTTAGGAACTGATTTTTTAAATAATTGAGGCCACTAGTCGAATATTTAAAAATATCTAGGTGCCTTCAACCTTAAAACTTCTGTCTGTTAGTGAATATTTCAGAACCAAGTTCTATACACAAATGGGACATGAGGAAAAAACACTAGGGTGCTGGAGAGAGACAACAGTTGGCTAAAAGCAAAGGAAATTGAAATTTTCAGACCAGCCCATGAATCAGTCAGCACTGAACTCAAATTACAACATTGCAATAGAAACAGGAACTGTTATAGTGTCTCCCTGAGATGTGATTGCTGAAGCTACTTGCAACTATTCATATTTCCCATGATGATTTGCCATTAAAAATATGAATTCCAGGGCACAATGACGTCCCTCTGCACAACATTAATAAAGTTTAGGATGAAGAGTTCAAAGTAATGAAAATAATATTTTGATAAGGAACTAATGTAAAGGAGTGAAACTCAGGGGCACAGGGCCAGTGGCGAGGACACACGGATGAAGCGCCAGGCGGCTTTACGCAGATACAGGAACTGAGACCTGGATTCTTTAACCACTCGAAGCAGGTGTGACAGTGAGATCTTCGTGGGGGTGTCTGCAAATATTTCACGGGAGCAAGTCTCCTTTAGCAGCTCAGTAACAAATTATATGGGGGCAAGCGGCCCTGTCCCAGCTCTGCGATTCACTGGGGCTTTAAGGACACGTCCCCGGGGAAATGGGACCTGAAATCCTGGGAAAGAGGAAAGAAAAAGCCCCCCATTTTTGCAACCACTGCAGCTGGCTCAGCCCATCTGGGGAAACTTTTATCGCCTCTGCCCCTCCCTATTCCTGGGTTTCCCCCTCCCGCCTGCCTGGGGGGGCCTGTACCCCAGTTCTCCCTCCTCAGTCCCCCCACATGCCGCTGTCCCAGCCCCCAGCACGGCGGCAGCTTTCCCGGGCCCAGGGCGGGAATCGCAACCAGCTCCGCTGGGAGCAACCTGGGGCCAAACCTCCCCCTGCAGCCCGGGGGTGCCGGGGGGGCGGGTCTCTCTCACCTTCCCTCCGATCGGGCCCCCCCCCGGGGCAGGGGCCGGGCCGGGCTGGGGGCTCTGCCCTGGGAGAGGCTCTGGGGAGCAGCGGGAAGGGCCCTGCTGGAGATTCCCCTCTCCCGGCTGCAGCCAGGGCTCCGGGCTCCCAGCACCAGCCGCCGGGGCTCGGGGATCTCGCCAGGAGCCTGGGAGCCAGAGTCACCGCAGCGGCTGCGAGTCACTTCCTGCTGCCGGGCCGGAGCCCAGCGCTCGCTGCCCCGGAGCCGCCTCCCGGCCGCTCCTGGGTCCTAGCGCTGAACAGTCGCTGTCCGGTCACCCAGGGCTGGTAACGCGCCCAGAGATGCCGCTGGAGCCGCGGGTGGATCGCTAGGACCCAGAAGGGAGCTGGGGACTGACAGGGCCGCGCTGCCATTTAGGTGACCTAGGCGGTTGCCTAGGGCGCCAGGATTGGGGGGGCGCGGGGTGTGTGTGTGATATTTTGCCGCTCTCGGCGGCAATTCTGCGGCGGGTCCTGCACTCTTCCGGGACCTGCTGAAGTGCCCCAAGACCGGGAGCGCGGAAGGACCCGCCCCCCGCCTGGCGCGGCTCCTGGGGACTGAAGTGAATTCGCTGCAGTAACGCGCGGTGGCTGGTGGATTCCCGGTTCCCTCCAAGATCCCCGAGCCCCGGCGGCTGGTGCTGGGAGCCCGGAGCCCTGGCTGCAGCCGGGAGAGGGGAATCTCCAGCAGGGCCCTTCCCGCTGCTCCCCAGGAGCCTCTCCCAGGGCAGAGCCCCCAGCCCGGCCCGGCCCCTGCCCCGGGGGGCCCCACTCGTAGGGAAGGTGAGAGAGACCCGCCCCCCCCGGCACCCCCGGGCTGCAGGGGGAGGTTTGGCCCCAGGCTGCTCCCAGCGGAGCTGGCTGCAATTCCCGCCCGGGGCCCGGGAAAGCTGCCGCCAGCCCCGTAGGGGCGGGGCGGGGGGAGCCATACGAGGGGGGGGCAGAGCGGAGGAGGCGTAAGAGGGGCGGGGATGTGTAGGGATGTGGGGGGGACAGGAAGTGGGTGATGGGCTTGTAGGAGACAGGATGCGGGGCAGGTCGGTGGGGCGATGCAGGGAGATCAGGCTTCAGGGGGGTATTACGGGGCTGATGGGAACGAGGCTGCAATGGAGGGAAATGGGGTGTGTGGGGAGGGGAGGCCGGGGGAAACCGTGAGAGCAAGAGGAGACCGGCTGGGGAAGGGAGAACCGGGGGGCAGGGAGCATTGTGGGTAGGGGGCTGGGGACTATCCCCACAGGGCTCAGAAACTACAAGGCAAATATCCAGATGTTCCACCCCCACCTTCTCTGCTGCCCCAATGTGCCAAAGACACATCCATGCTAGTGGGGTCTGTCTCTCCTGAGTGTTGGGGGCTGCCCATGGCCCTAGTCTGATTTCCGGGCAGGATTCAGATCTCAGCCACACCGGAGTCAGACTAGAGTCACTGCTGGTTGTGGGCCAATGGGATCAGCTGCTGCCTGCCTGTCCCAGGGGGATGCAAGGGCAGGACTGGGAGGCTCAGGCATTAGCTGCTGTTAGCATATTTGCCCATTACTTTGGGGTGCACTCATTTATTTGGGTTACTCTTCTGGGGAAAGGGGTGCTTCTGTTACGTGCGTTTTCATATGGAGCCTTACTTCTCCCTTGTGCAGTCCCCTCCCAATGGAGCCACCCTGCAGGACCTCGGTTCCCTAGGGCTGGGTTTCTCCAGCCTCCAAACCAGGTGAACCCCCCCACCCCCGCACATACATTAACAGCAAGTCTGAGTGGACTGGGTCAGTCAGCACTGTCAAGCTGACCCCTTATATGTCCCTGGACTCACTGGGCTGGAGGAAGCAGCACTTCCAAGCTGCCTCTCCTTATGTGCCCATGGGCCCCGTGGACTGGGTCAAGCAGCACTTTCAAGCTGTTACCCTTATGTGTCCCAGATTCAGCAGGTCCCTGTCCCCACTCTCACATCACAATTGAACTGGCAGTAACCAACTTAATGAGCAAACCGCACAGTATTCTGGGCGCTGCAGGGATCTTTAGCTTAGGTAAAAGAAGCATTGCTGCAGAGTGAATGGGGGAAGCTAAAAAACACAAAAGAGTCAAGTTCAGCAAGAGAGAGAGAAGCAGCCAACTTAACCATAAAAGTTATTTATTGAATCATAGTGATACCTGCACAAGGAGGACTAAACCAACATAACATACATAATTAAAGGTTAATACCTAAGGTAGAAAGGAAAAATGAAGAGAGGGGGAGAGAGAGAGAGAGAAGGGGATCTTACCGCTTCTTGAAGCTTGAATTGATTGGGGTTTCCAGATGATGCTGGTAGCCGAGGGTCCTGAGGGCAGGAGGCAGGCAGAGTCCCCAGCACAATCAGTGAGGCATTGGCTACACTGGCGCTTTGTAGCGCTACAACACCCCCATGAGTGAAGCAAGTTACAGTGCTGCATAGGGCCAGTGTAAACAGTGCCCCAGCGCTGGGAGCGCGGCTCCCAGCACTGTAAGCTAATCCCCACGGGGAGGTGGAGTACCTGCAGTGCTGGGAGAGCTCCCATCGCTGCCGCCGAGACCACACTCGCACTTCAAAGCGCTGCCACGGTCACACTCCCGCAGCAGCGCTTTGGAGTTTTGAGTGTAGCCAAGCCCTCAGGAGAATACGCAGTCCCAGTGGAACTGATGCAGAGTTTGGATCTAAGCATCAGAAGAACACTGTCTGGAGGGTGAGTAGGGATTTTTGCAGAGAAAATACAATTGTTCAAGGGAGAACACTAGATTTGTTCATAGGTAAGCTGATGACTCAAGGGTTTTCTTTAGACTAGACAAAAGGAGCTGATCACTCTTGGCTATGGGTGGTGTTTTCTTCCAGGGAGCCCACAATGCAACTAGGCTGCTTCACTATTTGGATATCAGTTAAGGATTCATTACTAGAATTGGTCTGATAATTGCTGAGCTGGGTGTGAGCAGACATAGGTTCATTAGCATCTGGAGCAGAGATTCCCATGATGCAGTGCTTACCTGCTTTTTCTAGTCCCAGAATTCAGTGTGGTTCTCTGTTCTCCATTCTGTATGTAAATTTAGATGTCTTCCTGACCCATCTTTCATGCAGATGAGACCAGAGGAGTTGTGTCTGTTCTCCATTCTGTATGCTAATGGAGATGTCTTAATCTTGTCACCCTTGTCAGGAGGGGTGTAGGTGTGTCTCCCAATGCCCTTCACTGCTCTCTGCAAGTTTTTTCCCTCTGATGGGTTTTGGTTTAAGCAGAGGCTGGGGGGTGGGGGGCAGTCTTTCATGAGTCAGGCTGGATACTGCACCCTGGTTCCCCAAGAACACAGAGGTGTCTGGTATCACTGCTGCCACCAAAGGGCTCCAGTTCTGGCTAAGGGAGAGGAGTAGGCGGGCGCATGTCTTTCCCTGCTCATGTTATTACAGCCTTGGAATGCAGTTCCCTGGGTGAAATGTTGCTGCCCTCTGAATTTTGACCTGGGAGCCCAGATTGAGCCTCTGCTTCTTTTGCACCAGGGTCTGTGCAGGGGGACCTGCATTCACCCCCCTCTGTGCCCAGCCCCGGGGGAGGGGAGGGGCAGGTTCCAGTGACTTCAACCAGCCCCTGGGGCAGCCCCAGGCTCTGCTCACACCAGCCCCTGAGCCGCAACCTACAGGTGAGGAGAGACCTGGGACTGGGCAGGAAAGAGACACTGCACCGAGGGCCCCTTTCTGGGACCTGCTGATGAGTTTGTACTGGAGGGGGAGGGGCTCCCTGTATGTCTGCAAGTCCCAGAGCGCCTGCCCTAACAGACTCCATCAGGATCAACCCCCTCTTAGCAGTGGCAGTGGGTGATCTAGCTAGTAAGTGCAAAGGCCCAGGACAATGGGGCACTCGCCAGTTCTCCAAGGGCGAGAGAAGAAGATAAGGGGGCGGGGACTGAAAGGGGCATCAGGAGCAAGAAGTGCGGAGGGAGGTTCCCAGCTCTGCCCAGATCCATTCCCTGCACCCCTGGGCAGACTGACTCTTCTGGGAATAAGGGGCAGAGCTGAGACAGGAGAAGCCAGTTGCCGACTTTGCTGAATCACTGCACTACTTGGGGGTGAGGGGGAGGAGGGCCAAGAGAGCGTTAGAGGGGCTGACACAACAGTGCTGGGGGAATCCCCCAAAGTGGCTCCTTTGGTTCTGCTCTTTTTCCAGCAGTTGGCACAGACACGCTGTTACTGGGAGGGTTTAATGGTGCCCCGGTGGGTTCAGTTCTGCCAGGAGGGGCCTGGCCTGGGTTCTAATAAACTAAGTGGGTTTCTTGCCAGCGTGGCACAGTCCAGCGTGTCTGTCTGCAGGGAGAGAGCCTGGGCGGAATCGGGGTGTGACATGGACTGAAGCCCCTTCTGTAACCTCCCCATGGCCCCTCTCGCCCCAACAGGCTGAGGAATTACGTCCAGTTTTAACTCCAGATCCTCCCGTGTGCAGGAGGCAGGGAAGGGAAATGGCTGTGATGGAGCCAGCTCAGGTAGGGGATCTTCAGGGAGGGGCTGGGCACAGGGAGGGAGAGGCAGGGAGGAGACAGGGTGCGGTAAACATACCGAGCAGGCCTATTGGCAGTGGGGAGGGGGGAACATTCCCCCATTTCTCAAATCTGAAACAAACTCCCTGGGCAGGGCTAGAAAAACTGACCAGACTCCCAGTGCTGGAGCCTGACCCCACTAACCTGAGGCTGCTGTGAAATACGCAGGGAAGCTGTTGGGATTCCTGTCCCTGTCCCTGGCTTAGAGCTCTGCTTCCTGTGCCAGCCTGTGGCTGGGAGGTGTGTGGGAAATGAGAAGACCCTGCCCTGCACCGTGTGCTGGGGAGGACAAGGAGCTTTCACCTCCCACCTCATAAAGCCTCCTGGCTGCTCTGAGCAGGGTGCAGGTGGGAATCTGCTTCTCCAGCCTTCCCAGAGCTTCCGTGATTGTTTGTTTTCTTTTTCTTTCTTCCTGTCCTGTGAATATTGGGATTGCGGATGGGGTAGCAGGTGCTGAGTGGGGGACTCTTGTTGTTTCAGATGCCGGTGACCTTCGAGGAGGTGGCTGTGTATTTCACCCAGGAGCAGGGGGCTCTGCTGGACCCCATTCAGAGAGCCCTCTACAGGGATGTCATGCATCAGAACTACGAGATGGTGACCTCACTGGGTAAGCGATTCCCATCCCCTCAGTTAGTCGAAGCCGTGCAGCGCTTTAATGGGACAGTGTGGTCACGCGCCAGCACTGGGACGGAGCTGGTAAACCACCTCCGTGAGCAAGTTTCAGTGCAGTAACTTGCTACTGTAGACAAGGCCTTAGTAGTGTATCTCATAAGTGAGCACCTGTACACACTGTGTGGCTAGTGCCGTTGTGTTGTTAATTTCAGGCACACAAAATACATTCATATTTAGAGATGTTTTCAAGGCTTGGGCTTGCTTTAATTGGAGCTCCACACTTCTTACTCCTTGCTTGGATAATGTACCAAAAACGTTGTCACATGTGTCTGGGTAGCCCCCAAAATCTTACCCAAGGCTGATATTTTTCCTTGTAATGTCTCAGTATCAGATGAGTTTAAAACTCCAGTTCCAGCACCAATTGCCACCTACAATGTATTCTCTTATACCTCTTTAATTGTGTCTACTCTCGTCTCCCTATGGTTGTCGCCAAGCTTGTAATAGAGGTACGGCCTATGGCGTACGCTGCAGATGCTGTGCACTCATGTTTATTTGAGTTCTTTCCAACCTGATAAGGGAAAGTTAATACCGATGGCGCACCCGTCTAGAAGATTAATCCCTATGGAGCAGCGGTTTGTGAAAGAATGTCTAGCTGCTGTGTGGGCCATTGAAGCTTTTGCTTTGACTAGTGGCACAGCCCCTGTTGTAATACAGATACCTCACTCTCCCCTGACGTACATCTGATCAGGAAAACTGCAGGAGAAAGGAGTTTCCAATACCAGGATGGCCCAAAGGACTTTGACGTTAACTAGCAGAGATGTTACCTGTGAGAATAACAAGCAGTGTTGTTACCATATGTCTTCCTGACGGAAGGAGAAGAGCATGAATGCCCACTTCCAGCAACTGAATCAACGTTAGTTGAAGACGCATCCCCGGTAGATGAAGTGTTACGCCTTGGAGAAAAAGAGGTTTGGTTCACAGATGGTCGTTCGTACTGTAGAACTGATAAATGAAACTGTTTTTAATTGTTCACTTTATTAATGTAACTTCTGTTCACTATTCACTATACTTGCCTACACTGTAACTTCTGTTCCATATTGTAATTCAAACTCCATTTTAAAACACTCACTCCATTTTGTAAAAGCTTCCTCCAACCTTCATTTCTGCAAACCCTGCTGTAATCTTATTAGTTTAGTTTACATGTGTGAATGAGGTATGCATAGGTGATAGAATCAACCTCCAGCCCCAGCCTGTCCTGATGAGATAAGTTCAAATACCAACGGCTAAAGACCTAGACAACAGCCCTAAACAAAGTAAGAAGCATCCACCCTAAAAAGAAAAGGACAACAGAACAACAGAGGGAAGATCAAAGCCAGGTCCCAGGCTGACAGTCACACCTGCAATTGACGGGTGATCAAGCAAACCCAGAGGCGGCGTGACACAACAAGACCTAGGAACTTTGAATCCAAACTAAACTCCTATAAAAAAGGAAGGGTGAGATGAGAAACTTTGGGTAACGTTCTGCTATCAACATCAAGGAGCATTGGTGCGTGCCCGACAGAGACCCGGCTCCTCCTCGTGCTCAGCTTTCCTGGCCAGTTAGCTGCCACGAGCTCCGATCCCAAGCTGCAAACTCAAACTGCAATCAGGACTGGTAACTATCCAGCAGCTGCAGAACATTTTGGTGTGTGTGTGTGTGTGTGTGTGTGTGAGTGTATGTGTATAAGCATTAAGGTATTTGCTAATAGTTACGGATTAATAATAAATGTGGCATCTTTGTCCTGACCCCTAAAACGATCCTGTGTAAGTTTGTGGGACAACAGTACCATGAAACACGTAAGCAGTATATGGGTGATGCTGCTGTGCAAACTAATGGGGAGACTCTCTGGATCCATGGGCATGACTTCAGCGCAGGCAGCAGAGATCAGAGCTCTTAGGCCATGTCTACACTGGCGTGTTACAGCGCAGTAACTTGCTCGCTGGGGTGTGAAAAATCACCCTTCCCCAAGTGCAGCAAGTTTGCGCCCTGTAACGCACCAGTGTAGACAGGCTCCCGGTGCTTGGCGCTATTCCCCTCGTCGAGGTGGATTACATACAGTGCGGGGAGAGCTCTCTCCCGAGCGCTCGGGGGTGGCCACACTGTCAGATCAAAGCGCTGCCGCGGGAACACTGTGAGGATATTAGTGTAGACTTAGCCTTAGTGATCTGCTTAAACAGACAAAATAATGTTGTACTTTGCCTTAATGTCTATGTGGATTCAGACTTTGTGGTACAGGGACTGTTACGCTGGATTTGGCTTTGGGAAAAGAGCCATTGGGAAACAGCTGAGGGGGAAAATTTGGTCCAAAAGGAAAATTGGAAATGTATCCATGATTGGTGGAAAGAACACCTGGGAAAATTAAAAGTAAGACGTACTAAAAGTCATCAAAAGGGAGAGGGGGATGAAAAATGTCGGAATGATAAAGTGGATGTTTTAGCTAAATTAGCAAAGAAAGGAACCTTTGAGGGTTATGGTAATTACTAGAGCTCACGCCATAAAACAGGAGGCTGAACCTAAAGATGGGGAACCTGGAATATGAAAGGGGGTTATGCAGTGAATAAGGAAACAGGAGAGGTAACGTGAGTACCTGATAAACTTCAAAGAGAAGAGATCATTAGCCTGTGTCAGTCTATGGCCCACCGCGGAATAGAAAATACTCTCTTTCAGGGCAAAACAGATGGGAATACAGTCTAAGGTGCGACAGGATGTAGAAAATTTGGTTTAAAATGGCATAAAATGGGCAGCAGTTGAAAATAGGCCCCGGAATTTGGGTCCCTTCTGGCACCAAAGACTTGTAGGGCCGTGGAGTAGATTTCAGGTTGATTATATTAAGACCCAAAGGGGGAATCCATATTTATTAGTGATAGTAAAAAGAATGGGTACTTGTGGCACCTTAGCCCTATAACATATTACTTGGATATATGGATTATATATGTACATATCCCAACATAGCCTGCCTCTCCCAAGGGGGCTCAGTGACCCTGCTCCCATCATCTGGAAATGAATTATCCCTCAGCACGGGGACAGGTTCCGCTCATGGAATGCCCTTTGTGACAAGTAGTCTCTCAATACTCTGTGCACCCTGATCTGGTCTGATTTCACCCTGTGTATAGGATTTCCCATTCCCAAACCTGACCTGATCGCACAGCTGGAACGAGGGGAAGAGCCTTGGGTACCCGATCTCCAGGCCGGTGAGGAAAGAGAGGTCCTGAGATGCACCTGCACAGGTGAGGACTGCCACAGAAACCATCTGGGGAATGAAGGCAAAAGTGGATAATCCCAAAAATATGGTGTAAGTAAGAGCCCACAGTTCTTCCTCATGTCAACAAGGGGAGGGCTGGAGTCAGCAGATATCGCTCACTGTTTTCTACCCATCCTGTTAGATGCAGGAGTTTCCTTCACAGATTTCTTCCCTGTGAGTGTTTGGGTGGGATCTGGAAGCAGAATCCAGTTGCTGATGCTTTGCAACTTTCCTATGTTGGGTTTTCCCTCTGCCTGTTCCTCTTTCTCCCCAGCACAACTACTCCTGTCTGGATTGTCTCTCTCTCCCCCAGCAGGTGCTGAGAGAGTCGGTGAGAAGGAGGAGGGGAATCGTCATGAGAAAGATCCTGAGGAAGTGGAACCACAATACACATTTATGGGAAGAGCTGAAGGGAATTTTTCCCAGTGCTGGGAAGAGGGAAAAGCCTGGGGAAATTGGCACAGGTTAGAGAGGCTGATGGGAAACCACCTAGGGAAGGAAGTGGATGAATCTAACTGTGGGGGTGGAGACAAGGATCCCACAGCCCAGTGGACAAATTCCAAGGAAGAAAAACCCTACCACTGCCTGCAGTGTGGGAAAGGATTCACTGTGAGACCACAGCTTGTTTTAAATCAGACAATCCATGCGGGAGAGATCCCCCTTCAATGCTTGGTCCCTGGGAAAATCTTCAGTATCTGCTCAGACGTTAATTACCATGGGAAAAGCCACATAGGAGAGAAATCCTATCGATGCCTCGAGGGTGGGAACTGTTTGAATTCAGCATTAATTACACATCAGATAAACCACACAAGAGAGAGACCGCAAAAGTGCTTGAGCTGTAGGAAAAGTTTAGGAAAAACATCAACCCTTGTTAAACATCAGGCATTACACACAGGAGAGAGAACTCATAAGTGCTTAGACTGTGGGAAAAGTTACATAAGTAGGTCAGATCTTCTTAGACATCAGGCAATCCACACAGGAGAGAGACCCCATAAGTGCTTAGACTGTGGAAAGAGTTTCACACAGCGATCATATCTTTTAACACATCAGAGGATCCACACAGGAGAGAGACCGCATAAGTGCTTGGACTGTGGGAAAAACTTCATATGGAGGTCAGAGCTTGCTAAACATCAGAGAATCCACACAGGAGAGCGACCCCATAAGTGCTCAGACTGTGGGAAAAGTTACACACGGCGTTCAGACCTTGTTAGGCATCAGGCAATCCACGTAGGAGAGAAACCCCATAAGTGCTTAGACTGTGGAAAAAGCTTCATACGGAGATCAGAACTTGTTAATCATCAGGCAATCCACACAGGAGACAGACCCCACAAGTGCTTGGACTGTGGGAAAAGTTACATATGTAGGTCAGATCTTCTTAGACATCAGGCAATCCACACAGGAGAGAGACCCCATAATTGCTTAGACTGTGGAAAGAGTTTCACACAACGGTCATATCTTATAACACATCAGAGGATCCACACAAGAGAGAGTCCCCATAAGTGCTTGGACTGTGGGAAATGTTTCATACAGAGGCCAGACCTTATTAAACATCAGGCAAGCCACACAAGAGAGAGACCCCATAGGTGTGTGGACTGTGGAAAAAGTTTCATACGGAGATCAGACCTTGTTAGACATCAGGCTATTCACATAGGAGAGAGACCCCACAAGTGTGTAGTCTGTGGGAAAGGTTTCTTGCGTAGGTCACACCTTGTTAGACATCAGAGAATCCACACAGACAAGAGACCCGACGAGTGCTTAGACTGTGGGAAATGTTTCATACAGAGATCAAACCTTGTTAGACATCAGGCAATCCACACAGGGGAGAGACCCCACAAGTGGTTGGACTGTGGGGAAATTTCACGCAGAGATCACACCTCATGAACAGGAGAGAATCCACACAGGATCTAAACTTCTCGGACACAGAGACAGAAAGTATTAAGGAAATTGCATATAATTGACCTAGATTAAATCTTTAGAGACGTTAGAAAAGTGTGTCCTCCTCAGAGAAGCTAGAGCTTCAAGAGGTAACGGTGTATTGTTAAAGACATGGAAGAAGATGGTAACTGTAGTAGTCTCTGTTTAGCTGTATCTTGTTAGAGGTTAACAATGGAAATAAACAGTTCCTGTCTAGGGTTCTATTCTGTGAATTCAGAGATCAAAAGGGAACATTAACATTTAGATAAAACTTAGTTGTAATAATGTCATTGTTTGTCTCCTGAAAGTTTGTGGTAAACTGTCTTGAACTGCTTTATGGAGAATCACCTCATGCTAATCCATGTAATTATTTACTAGTGGTGTTTAGGAAATAGAAGGTCACTTCAAAAGCCTGTTCATTCAATAACTGTGTGCTGTCGAGACGCTGGAAAAATGATCCTTTCTTCCCTGATCTGCCGAAGCGTTATTCGGGGTGCGAGTGTGAGTCAGAAGACAGAGATCTCCAGTCCCTTCTGGACCACCCTGACATTGAAATTGGACATTGGACTAGAACTTGATTAAATGATTCTGTAAAGGACTCTTTGCAATTCTAAAGCATCATCTCAACGGTGAAACTGACCAAAGGACTGGCTGTATCTCTGAATGTATAATGATCATTTAAGCAGCACACTCTCTCTTTTCTTCTTTTAATAAATCTTAGTTGAGTTAATAAGAATTGGCTGTAAGTGTGTATTTGGGTAAGAACTGAAGTATTCCTTCACTTGGTGGATAATGTATTGGATCCTTTGGGATTGGTGGAACCTTTTAATGTGATGAATAAGATGTTGCACAATCCCCATCATGTTGAAGTGGGCTGTCTGGGAGGGAGCCCAAGGCTGGGTTGCTGTAAGGGAGCTGTACTTTTTCCTCCGTGTAGCCAGTAAGGTATTGCAGGAGCTGCTTTGTTGCTGGCTTGGTTAATCTAAGTATTGGAATAGCCCCCAGTTTTGAGGATTGTTGGCTCCATTCTTTGTAGTTTGCCTTAACTGAGCGATCTGTGTGGGCCCCCGGGACCCTGGTCACAACTTCATAAATGCCTTGTGTGTGGGGAAAGTTTCATTCAGCCGTCGTGTCTCCCTAGTCTCAGCTGATGGGGGGGATGCCCTGCATTTCCCCAGCCCATGGGTGTTGGGGGAAAAAATCCCATGGCTCTGCAGCCACTTCGGCTGGTGGGGAAACAGCCCTGCAGCTCACAAGCTGCCACAAACGGAGGGTGTTTGGGAGTCTGCCAACGGTCCCCAGTCCTCACGGGCCCACAGCGCCTCACTCTCCCTGGTCACTGGGGAATGCCCTGCAGTTTCCCACTACCCGCAGGCCTTGTGGGATCCTTCAATTCCCCAGTCACCATATGTAATTTGCACCTCTGGAGTTCCCAAGGGCCTGCTGATGGGGGAATCCTGAGCAGCTCCTCAGGGGCCGGGTACATTGGGGAATTTCCCCGGGGACAGGGAGGAAATGGGTCCCCAGTCCCCATGAGTGGAGGGAGAAATCCCCTCTTGCTGCCCAGTCCGCCCCTGGGCTTTGGGGAATTATCTGCGGCTCCCCAGGCCCTGCAGATGGGGGAGGAATCCCCCTTAAAGCTCTCCAGAGGCAACGAGGTTGGGAATCCCCCTCGGGAATCTGTCCCCAGCTCCCAAGTGCAAAGTGCAGGGAGGAAATCTTTTGAAGCTCCCTATTCCCCATGGGTGTGAGGGAATCCAGTCTCTGCGGGCATTGGGGATCCCCCTGTGGCTCTCCTGGCCTCACAGACAAGAGCGGGGGTATCGCATGGCTGCCCAGCATCTGTGGGCCTTGCATTATCCCCCGTAGTGCTGCAGCCCCTGATGACCGGGGGAAAACGCCGCGGCTCCTCAGCCCCTGCGGGAGGGGGAGAAATCCCCCACACCTCCCCAGCCACCAAATCCAGGGAAATGCCCCATAGCTCCCCAGCTGCTGCAGGCAGAGGGGATCCCCTCAAGTCCCTGCACTCCCCACTCACAGCAAGTGGAGAAAATACCCTGCAGCTCTGCAGTCCGCATGGTTCAGGGGGACCCTGGGAGCTCCCTGACAGTGGCCACTGCAGGCACCTGAGCAACACCCGCAGCTCCCAGCCTGGGGAGGAATCCCCCAGAGTTCCCCAGTCCCCAGGCGGTGGGGAATCCCCCTCACTGCCCAGCACCTGTAAGGGTGGGGGACCCCTGGAGTTCTGGGCATGGGGGAATGCCCTGTGACTCCCCAACCATTGCTGGCAGAGGCATTCTTCTGCAGCTCCCCAGTCTGCATGGGATCTCCCAGAGCTCCCCAGGGTGGGCCCAGGGATGAGGGGGACCCATGGAGCCCACTAGCCACCACAGGTGGCAGAATAATCCCTGCAGCTTCCCAGCCTGGGATGCATTCCCACAGATCCCCAGCCCCAGCAGATGGGGGATCCCCCCACAGCTCCCCAGTCACTGCCAGTGTGGGGGAGCCCCAGAGCTCTTTAGTCCCCCTGGTGCTTCCTAACCCTTGCGGGCAGCAGAGTAACTCCCACAGCTCCCCAGCCTAGGGGAAGAAATCTCTCAGAGCTCCCCAGTCCTCTGGAATTGGGGGATCTCCCACAGCTGACCCTGTTCTAAACATCTGTTCTCACTTTCAGGTGACATTGTAAATAAGAAGCAGGCAGCATTATCTCCCGTAAATGTGAACAAACTTGTTTCTCTGATTGTCTGAATAAGATGTAGGACTGAAGGGACTTGTTGGCTCTAAAGTTGTACATTGATTTGTTTTTCAGCGCAGTTATGTAATAACAAAAAAATCTACATTTGTAAGTTGCTCTTTCATGATAAAGAGATCGTAGTACGGTCCTTGTAAGAGGTGAATGGAAAAATACTATTTCTTTTATCATTGCCGGCAGAGACTGGATTCCTCCACACAAGTGAGGATTAGGGAGTTTCAAAGGATCTTGTCCTTGCACCTTGCACTGGGAGAGGATTCCCAAAGGGGATTCCTGACCCCCTGGCCTCTGGGGAGGTTTAGGGGGGATTTTCCCCCCATCCGCAGGGCCTGGGGAGCCACAGGGAATTCCCCAAAGCACGGAGGGTGGGGGGAAGGCTGAGGAGCCACAGGGGATTCATCCCTCCCTCACTCGCAGATCACTGGGAAGCCATTTCCTCCCTGCCCCTGGGGAAATTCCCCAAGACCCCCGACCCCTGGGGAGCTGCTCGATATTTGCCTCACATCCGCGGGTCCTTGGGAACACCAGAGGTCCAGGCTCGCATGGCAGCTGGGGAACTGAGGGGGATCCCACAACGCCTGTGGGAGCACCAGGGAATGACCCGGTGGAGGCTGGGGAAACGCAGGGCCTTCCCCCCAACAGCACAGGCTGGTGTCAGAGCAATGAGGGAAATCCCCCCACCCCACCAAGGACTGGGGAGCTCTGAGTCACTCTCCTCCCAGGCTGCGGTGCTGCTGCAGATTCCTGCCTCACCCACACTGGCTGGGCAGCTGCAGGTTATTCACCCACTCCTGGGTCAACTGGGGGTCCTACGGGGGAGCATAGCCACAGGGCATCCCCCGTCCATGGGGCTAAGGCACCACAATGCTGTATGAAACTGTCCCCACAGGCATTTCAGAAGTTGTGACCAGAGACCCGGGTCGGGGCCACACTGACATTGCTCGATTAGGGCAAACTGCAAAGAATGGGCTGACAATCCTCAAAGCTGGTGGATATTCCAATACATACAGCTATGGTATTAAATTAATTCAAACTTATTCTATTTGAATTTTCAGAAGCTATTTTATACATTCAGCATTGTGTGTCCCCACTAAAGTGGCGTTCACTTTGTCGGCAGGAGAGCTCTCCTCAGCCCAGCTCCAGCCCCATAGTGCCGCCCCACTGCAGATCCCCCCCTCAGCCCAGCTCCAGTCCTTCAGTGCCGCCCCGTCACTGCACAGCTCTCCTCAGCCCAGCTCCAGCCCCTCAATGCTGCTGTCAGCCCCAAGTGGCTGAGTATGATGAGGAAGGGCTGTGCACATCTGGGAGATGCGGCTCAAGGCTTGGGCTCGCCTTCCCTCCCCGGCCCCAAACCCTCAGGAGGAGACAGCGCAACCTGTGTCCAAACTGGTGCATTTGTTTGGGACACACCACTTGAGATAACAAGGCTGTTGCCTGCTCAGCCCTCTTTGACCAACTGATTGAGTTTGTCCAGCACAGCGACCCGACTGGGCAGGGCAAGCCTCACGTTTCTGGGGTGCAAGGCCGGGCGTAGCGACCTGTGTGGTGTTGCTGTGTAGGTTACTTCATGGGTGGCTGGCTAGTGGCACTGTGGAGCTGGGAGTGACTGTGAATGCTAGTGGCTGTGTGGGAGCAGAGCCTGGAGGGGGTCTCCTGGGACCCAGCATGGCACTGTTGGGCTTTCGTCATTCTGATCCTGAAAGAGAGCTGAGCACAGCGGGGGGGGGGGGGGGGGAGGGGAGAGAGGTGTCCAGCTGACAGCCTCAACTCCACCAGCTTCAGCGTAGGGCTGGGCAAACTGGGCCCACAGTCAGGGTGCCGTAGCCGGGGGGACGTCACAAGGTGCTCAGGTGTCTCCTTGCCGGCTGCACCACAGACTCCTCTGCGTAGTCCGGCCCCTTCCCCCTGCTGGGCCAGCAGGCTTCTCCCTGCCCCTGCCCACACCCTCCTCAGCTGCCGACTAAAGGCTTCAGCTCAACCCAGCGCCCCCCTTGCTCCCCCCCCAGGAGCTCAGAGCTGCGGAGTCTCTCCCTGCCTGTGGTGGCAGCAGGACCCCCATGAAACCAGCCAGAGCCAGGAGCAAACGTTTGTAGCGTGTGAGTGAGCAGGGCAGGGGGCATTGGGGGTGGGGGGAGGTCGTCAAGCAAGGCTGGGAACAGACTGGTGGCTGGGAAGGGGGGGTGGATGGAGCTGAGCTCTGTAGAGCTGGCAGGCGACTTGTGGGACAGGGTGGCGGAGGAGGAGGAACGAGGCTGGGGGTGGCTGGGGGAGTAGGGTGACTAGATGTCCCAATTTTATAGGGACAGTCACAGTATTTGGGGCATTCTCTTATACAGGCACCTATTACCCCCCCCCACCCCGCCCCCCAACCAGCCCCTGTCCCTATTTTTCACACTTGTTATCTGGTCACCCTGCTGCGCTGGGAAGGGAAAAGAGCAATGGAGGGGTGGGAGGCATCTTTGTGTGACTCAGTGAACTAGCAGGGAATGTGCTGGGGCTTCCTGGGGCCTTCAGGGAGAGCAGCTGTCCCCAGCTGCCCCATTCTGCAGCTGCACCTCTCCCCTCTTCTGCCTGTGCGCCCTGCCCTGCGGGCAACTCCCTACAGTCTCCTTTTCACCCTGCCTCCCACTGATCTGTAGTTTAAGCCCAGATGCTGAGGATCCCCCTTGGCCGTTTCCCTCCCCTCCCTTCCCCAGCAGGGATCAGCAGCAGACGTGGGCTGGGAGGAGGGAAAGGTACACACACAACCTGGCTGGGGAGCAGGGAAAGTTAAAGGAAAATAAAAGGTGGTGGCGTTTGCTTTTCCTGCCCATGATTACCAATATGCCTGTGTCAAGGGTGGGAGCGGGGTAGTTGTACCTGGAGCAGAGCACCCACCAAGTTTTCCCCATGAGTGCTCCAGCCCCAGAGCACCCATGGAATCAGTGCCTATGGTTGTACCTGGAGCAGAAAAGCAGCAATCAGGGCTGCAGAATGCAAGGGAAGGAGCAACCGCTTAGCTGGGGAAGAAGGTGGATTCACTCTTGACAAGGCTGGAGTAGCTGAACACTTTTATTTAGGGGAAAGGGAAATGGTTTTTTCCTTGAAGATCCAAGGATCTGCTGGTCTGTCTCTCCAGCTGGAAGCGGTTTGAACGAGGGAGAGGTCTAAACAGTGTAGAGTCGAGTGGGACTTTAAAGGGCCCTTCAAGAATGCAGCACATGCTTCCTCACCTACGGGAAAGACCCAGGGCCGGCGTGCCAGGATTTGGGGGGGCGGCATTTTACTGGGAGGGTGGCAGGCTGCTCCGGTGGACCTTCCGCAGGCATCCCTGCGGAGGGTCCGCTGGTCCCACGGCTCCGGCGGAGCATCTGCAGGCACGCCTGTGGCAGGTCCACCGGAGCCGCAGGACCAGCGGACCCTCCGCAGGGACGCCTGTGGGAGGTCCACCGGAGCCGCGGGACCGGTGAGTGGCAGAGAGCCCCCCGTGGCGTACCACTGTGCTTGGGGCGGCGAAATGGCTAGACCCGGCCCTGGACCTAAGGCGTCAAAAACCCTGGGGCCGCTCCTGGAAAGACCTTTAAAAACTGCCTTAATCCATCCTAACCAAGAGCCACTCTTCAAATGAGGCTTGGCCGGCACTGTTGAAACCGTGTGCCGAGTTACCCAATACAGTCCCTCAGAGCCGTGTGGGGCAACCAGGTATGGGCTTGTCTACGCTGCCACGTTGTCGACAAAGCTCTTGTCTTTCCCGGGTACTTTAAAAAGCTCCCCTTCCCCATCCGAAAGCCAAAAGTTTTCCCGCAGCAAGTGGCAGTCTGAACACAGCTTTGTCAGCAGCGCAAATGCCGCTTGTGGAGCTGAAAGTATTTTGCCTACAAAGAGCATTTACACACACCGGCTTTTAGCGACGAGGCTGTATGGACACAGCCTGGTCCCTAAAACACACCGTGGTGTAGACAAGCCCTGTGTGAATCAGGTCAGAAAAAAAAGGCTGGTGCCTGAAGAGAATTCCTGTTCTTAGTACCCGGCGCACCCCAAGCACTGCTGGGCTGTTCAGGCCTAGAGGGAAATGTTCCATTTTAGGGAGAATGAAAGATCATTTGGGAGGTGACGGCCCAGAGCCCTGGCAGGCGAGAGTCCGGTGAGGGCTGGACTCAGCCATTGGTATCAGCTATTTTTTTTTAGTCATTCACATGGATTTTGGGTCCTGGCTGACATGCCAGCCACCATGTAAAATGTTTCCCTGTGGCCTTCTGACAGGCACACAGAGGTATGTCACTGCCAAGTCCCTCTCCTAGGAGGGGAGGGGGAAGGCTGCAGGGTGATCTCCTACCTCCATGCAGCCGGGGGGGGCCAATATTTGCCACTGCCATTCTGGAGCCTCCACGTGTATGTATTGACAAATAACACTGGCAGATTTTAAAATATTGTGCACAGAATTTTTAATTGTTTTGATGCTGAAAGCCCTTGGGAATATGGCATGGTGGCAGTATGGCGTCTGCTGTAGCTTTCACGGAGGGAGGAGAAAGTGACAGCACACACCTGTGAGAATGTTTTTGCCCCATCATGCACTGGGAACTTAACCCACAATTCGAATGGGCGGCAGGGACTGCAGGATAGCGTCCCACAGTGCACGGCTCCGACATTGGACGCCAGCCTAGGTACTGTGAACGTATTCTGCCAAATTCACGCGCTTTAGTGGGGACACACAGCACCGAATGTATAAAATCACTTCCGAAAATTTGAGCAGAATAAGTTGGAATTCATTTCATCCTGTAGCCGTATATAATGGAATATCCACCAGTTTTGAGGATTGTCAGCCCATTCCTTGCCGATTGCCCTAATCGAGCAATGTCAGTGTGGCCCCCTGGGACCCTGGTCACAAGTTCTGAAATGCCTGTGGGGAAAGTTTCATTCAGCCATTGTGGTTCCTTAACCCCTGCAGATGGGGGAAATGCCTTGTGGCTACACTCCCCCGCAGGACCTCCAGTTGCCCCAGGCGTGGGTGAATAACCCACAGCTGCCCAGCCACTGTGGACGAGGTAGGAATCTACAGCCGCACCCCAGCCTGGGAGGAGAGTGACTCAGAGATCCCCAGTCCTTGGGACTGGGGGGATTCCCCCATCGCTCTGACACCAGCCGCCGGTGATGGGGGGAAGGCCCTGCATTTCCCCAGCCTCCATAGGGTCATTCCCCGGGGCCAGGACTTTTTTGCTGCCCCAAACAAAAAACAAAACCACTAGTCACCTGCGGGGTGGCCAGAGCGGCAAACCAGAAAAAAAACAACCCTGCCAGGCGGTCGGAGCCAAGGTGCAGGGAGACTCCCTGTGCTGCAGACATGCAGCGGAGTGCGTGTCTGGTCTAGCGGGGGAAGAGGGAGGGGGGAGAGAGAGAGAAGGGGGGCGGCCAGGGCTTCAGCAGGTGAGGCCCCTCCCACCGCGCCGTCTGCCAGGAGGGCTCTGCGCTGCTCCTGTCGGCGGGGAGGGAAGGACGTGGGCTGCCCTGCCTAGTTTGCTGCAGGGCGCTCCCCTCCTCCGCCCCCTACAGGGCGGCCAGAGTGGTGAACCAAAAAGAATAAATGCCCTCAGAGACTGGATTCCCCCACACCCATGGGGAATAGGGAGCTTCAAAGGATTTCCTCCCTGCACCTTGCACTTAGGAGCTGGGGACAGATTCCCGAGGGGGATTCCCAACGCCGTTGCCTCTGGAGAGGTTTAGGGGGGGATTTCTCCTCCATCTGCAGGGCCTGGGGAGCCGCAGGGAATTCCCCAAAGCCTGGGAGGGACTGGGGAGCAACAGGGAATTCCCCCCACCCCCATTCATGGGGACTGGGGACCCATTTCCTCCCTGCCCCCAGGGAAATTCCCCAACGTACCCGGCCCCTAAGGAGTTGCTTGGGATTCCCCCATCAGCGGGGGACTCCAGAGGTGCCAAGCATGCATGGTGACTTGGGAACTGAGGGATTCCACAAGGCCCGCGGGTAGTGGGGAACCGCGGGGCAATCCCCAGTGCCCAGGAAGAGTGGGGAGCCGTGGGCCTGCAAGGACTAGAGACCATTGGCAGACTTCCAACCACCCTCCATTTGTGGCAGCTTGCGAGTTGCACGGATGTTTCCCCACCAGCCGAAGTGGCTGCAGAGCCACATGGGATTTTTTTCCCCAAAACCTTGGGCTGGGGAAATGCAGGGCATCCCTCCCTCATCAGCTGGGACTAGGGAGACACAATGGTGAATGAAACTTTCCCCACACACAAAGCATTTATGAAGTTGTGATCAGGGTCCCGGGGCCCACACTGAGATTGCTCCATTAGGGCAAACTGCAAAGAATGGGGCCGACAATCCTCAAAATTAGGGGCTATTCCACTACTTAGATTCACCAAGCCAGCAACAAAGCAACTTCTGCAATACCTTACTGGCTACACAGAGGCAAAGCACAGCTCCCTTACAGCAACCCAGCCTTGGGCTCCCTCCCAGACAGCCCACTTCAACATTACGGGGATAACTGAAAATCTTATTCATCACATTATGATGTTCCACCAATCCCAAAGGATCCAATACACTATCCACCAAGTGAAGGAATATTTCAGCTCTTACCCAAATACATGCTTGCAGCCAATTCTTATTAACTCAACTAAGATTTATTAAAAGAAGAAAAGAGAGAGTGTGCTGCTTAAACGATTATTATCCATACAGAGATGCATCGAGTCCTTAGGTCAGTTTCACTGTAGAGATGATGCTTTAGAATTGCAAAGAGTCCTTTACAGAATCATTTCATCAAGTTCCAGTCCAACGTCCAATTTCAGTGTCAGGGCGTTCCAGATGGGACTGGAGATGTTCGACTTCCGACTCACACTCCCTCACTCCCACCCCGAATAACGCTTGGGCAGATCAGAGAAGAAAGGATCATTTTTACAGCATCTCGACAGCACGTCTTGGCTGAACAACAGGCTTGTGAAGTAACCTTCTATTTCCTAAACATCACTGGTAATTAATAACATGGATTAACATGAGGTGATTCTCCATAAAGCAGTTCATAGACAGTTTACCACAAACTTTCAGGAGACGAACAATGACATTAATACAGCCAAGTTTTGTCTAAATGTTAATGTTCCCTTTTGATCTCTGAATTCACAGAATAGAGCCCTAGGCAGGAACTGTTTATTTCCATTGTTAACCTCTAACAAGATACAGCTAAACAGAGACTACTACAGTTACCATCTTCTTCCATGTCTTTAACAATACACCTTTACCTTTCGACCTCTAGTTTATCTCAGGAGGACACACATTTTTGTAACATGTCTCTAAAGGTTGAATCTAGGTCAATTACATGCAATTTCCTTAACACTTTCTGTCTCTGTGTCCGAGGAGTTTAGATCCTGTGTGGATTCTCTCATGTTCAATGAGGTGTGATCTCTGCGTGAAATTTCCCCACAGTCCAAGCACTGTGGGGGCTCTCGCCTGTGTGGATTCTCTGATGTCTAACAAGGTGTGACCTACATATGAAACCTTTTCCACAGACTAAACAATTGTGGGATCTCTCTCCTGTGTGGAATCTGTGATGTAAAACAAGGGATGATGGAATTCTGAAACTTTCCCCACAGTCCAAACACTTATAGGGTCTCTCTCTTGTGTGGATTTTCTGATGTTTAACAAGGGCTGATCTCCGTACGAAGCTTTTCCCACAGTTCACACACTTGTGAGGTCTCTCTCCTGTGTGGATTTTCTGATGCTTAAGAAGTTCTGACCTCGATATGAAACTTTTCCCGCAATCTAAGCACTTATGGGATTTCTCTCCTGTGTGGTTTGCCTGATGTCTAACAAGGATTGACCTCCGTACGAAGCTTTTTCCACAGTCTAAGCACTTATGGGGTCTCTCTCCTGTGTGGATTGCCTGATGCCTAACAAGGTCTGAACGCCGTGTGTAACTTTTCCCACAGTCTAAGCACTTATGGGGTCGCTCTCCTGTGTGGATTGCCTGATGTTTAACAAGGTCTGACCTCCATATGAAACTTTTCCCACAGTTCAAGCACTTATGCGGTCTCTCTCCTGTGTGGATCCTCTGATGTGTTACAACATATGATCGCTGTGTGAAACTCTTTCCACAGTCTAAGCACTTATGGGGTCTCTCTCCAGTGTGGGTTCTCTGATGTCTAACAAGCTCTGAACTTCGTATGTAACTTTTCCCACAGTCTAAGCACTTATGGGGTCTCCCTCCTGTGTGGAATGCTTGATGTTTAACAAGGTCTGATGTGTTTCTGAAAGTTTTCCCACAGTCCAAGCACTTGTGGGGTCTGTCTCCTATGTGGATTGCCTGATGTTTAACAAGGTTTGACCTATATAGGAAACCTTTCCCATAGTCCACACCTTCATGGGATTTCTCTCCTCTGTGGATTGCCTGATGTCTAACAAGGACTGACCTCCGTATAAAGCTTTTTCCACAGTCTAAACACTTATGGGGTCTCTCTCCTGTATGGATTGCCTGATGTGAAACAAGGCCTGACCGCCGTGTGTAACATTTCCCACAGTCTAAGCACTTATGGGGTTTCTCTCCTGTGTGGCTTCTCTGATGTTTAACAAGTTCTGACCTCCATATGAAACATTTCCCACAGTCCAAGCACTTATGGGGTCTTTCTCCTGTGTGGATCCTCTGATGTGTTACAAGATATGATCGCTGTGTGAAACTCTTTCCACAGTCTAAGCACTTATAGGGTCTCTCTCCTGTGTGGATTGCCTGATGTCTAACAAGGTCTGATGTGTTTCTGAAACTTTTCCCACAATCCAAACACTTGTGGGGTCTGTCTCCTATGTGGATTGCTTGATGTTTAACAAGGTCTGATTGCTGTGTGTAACTTTTCCCACAGTCTAAGCACTTTTGCGGTCTCTCTCCTGTGTGGTTTATCTGATGTGTAATTAGTGCTGAATTCAAACAGTTCCCACCCTCGAGGCATTGATAGGATTTCTCTCCTATGTGGTTTTTCCCATGGTAATTAACGTCTGAGCAGATACTGAAGATTTTCCCGGGGACCAAGCATTGAAGGGGGTTCTCTCCCGCATGGATTGTCTGATTTGTAACAAGCTGTGATCTCACAATGAATCCTTTCCCACACTGTAGACAGTGGTAGGGTTTCTCTTCCTTGGGATTTATCCACTGGGCTGTGGGATCCTTATCTCCGATCCCACAGTTAATAGATTCATCCACTTCCTTCCCTGGGTGGTTTCCCATCAGCCTCTCTAACCTGTGCCAATTTCCCCAGGCTTCTCCCTCTTCCCAGCACTGGGAAAAATTCCCTTCAGCTCTTCCCATAAATGTGCACTGTTGTTCCACTTCCTCAGGATCTTCCTCATGATGATTCCCCTCCTCCTTCTCACCGACTCTCTCAGCACCTGCTGGGAGAGAGAGACAATCCAGACAGGAGTAGTTGTGCTGGGGAGAAAGAGGAACAGGCAGAGGGAAAACCCAACACAGGAAAGTTGCAAAGCATCAGCAATTGGATTCTGCTTCCAGATCCCACCTAAACACTCACAGGGAAGAAATCTGTGAAGGAAACTCCTGCATCTAAGAGGATGGGTGGAAAACAGTGAGCGATATCTGCTGACTGCAGCTGTCCCCTTGTTGACATGAGGAAGAACTGTGGGCTCTTACTTAGGCCTGGTCCACACTACACAGTTAAATCGATTTAAACAGTGTTAAATCGATTTAACTCTGTACCCGTCCACACTACAAGGCACTTTAAATCGATTTTAAGGGCTCTTAAAATCGATTTCTGTACTCCTCCCCAACGAGAGGAGTAACCCTAAAATCGATATTACTATATCGATTTAGGGTTAGTGTGGACAGAAATCAAAGTTATTGGTCTCATTCCTTTAATGTAGCTACCAAGAGTGCACCGCTCCGGAAATCGATGATAGCCTAGGACCATGGACACACACCACCGAATTAATGTGCCCTAGTGTGGACGCATGAAATCAATTTTATAATATCGGTTTTATAAAACCGGTTTTAGTAACTTCGATTTTGTGCTGTAGTGTAGATGTAGCCTTACACCATATTTTTGGGATTATCAACTTTTGCCTTCATTCCCCAGACGGTTTCTGTGGCAGTCCTCACCTGTGCAGGTGCATCTCAGGACCTCTCTTTCCTCACCGGCCTGGAGATCGGGTACCCACGGCTCTTCCCCTCGTTCCAGCTGTGCGATCAGGTCAGGTTTGGGAATGGGAAATCCTATACACAGGGTGAAATCAGACCAGATCAGGGTGCACAGAGTATTGAGAGACTACTTGTCACAAAGGGCATTCCATGAGCAGAACCTGTCCCTGTGCTGAGAGATAATTCAATTCCAGAGGATGGGAGCAAGGTCACTGAGCCCCCTTGGGAGAGGCAGGCTATGTTGGGATATGTACATATATAATCCATATATCCATGTAATATGTTATAGGACTAAGGTGCCACAAGGACCTATTCTTTTTACTATCACTAATAAATACTGATTCCCCCTTTGGGTCTTAATATAATCAACCTGTATTCTACTCCACGGCCCTACAACTCTTTGGTGCCAGAAGAATCCCAAATTTGGTGGTCTATTTTCAACTGCGGCCCATCTTATTCAATTTTTAACCAATTTTTCTGCATCCTCTCACACCTTAGACTGTTTTCCAATCTGTTTTTTCCTGAGAGTATTTTTTATTCCGCGGCTGGCCATAGACTGACACAGGCTAATGATCTCTTCTCTTTGAAGTTTATCAGGTACTCACGTTACCTCTCCTGTTTCCTTATTTACTGCATAATCCCCTTTCATACTCCAGGTTCCCCATCTTTAGGTTCAGCCTCCTGTTTTATGGCGTGAGCTCTAGTAACTACCATAATCCTCAAAGGTTCCTTTTTTTGCTAATATAGCTAAAGCAGCCACTTTATCATTCCGACATTTTTCATCCCCCTCTCCCTTTTGATGACTTTTAGTACATCTTACTTTTAATTTTCCCAGGTGTGCTTTCCACCAATCATGGATAAATTTCCAGTTTTCCTTTTGGACCAAATTTTCCCCCTCAGCTGTTTCCCAATGGTTCTTTTCCCAAAGCCAAATCCAGCGTAACAGTCCCTGTACCACAAAGTCTGAATCCACATAGACATAAAGGCAAAGTACAACATTATTTTATCTGTTTAAGCAAAACACTAAGGCCAAGTCTACACTAGAATCCTCAAAGTGCTCCCACAGCAGCGCTTTGATCTGACAGTGTGGCCACCCCCGAGCGCTCGGGAGAGAGCTCTCCCCGCACTCTATGTAATCCACCTCAACGAGGGGAATAGCGCCAAGCACCGGGAGCCTGTCTACACTGGCGCGTTACAGGGCGCAAACTTACTGCACTTGGGGAAGGGTGATTTTTCACACCCCAGCGAGCAAGTTACTGCGCTGTAACACGCCAGTGTAGACATGGCCTAAGAGCTCTGATCTCTGCTGCCTGCGCTGAAGTCATGCCCATGGATCCAGAGAGTCTCCCCATTAGTTTGCACAGCAGCATCACCCATATACTGCTTACGTCTTTCATGGTACAAATGACCATCTGTGAACCAAACCTCTTTTTCTCCAAGGCGTAACACTTCATCTACCGGGGATGCGTCTTCAACTAACGTTGATTCAGTTGCTGGAAGTGGGCATTCACGCTCTTCTCTTTCCGTTAGGAGGACATATGGTAACAACACAATAAGGGGACAAGATACTTGCAAATCTTGCTGGGGGGAAGTCTTTTGTTTGTGCTCTTTGTTTTGGGGGTTGTTCGCTCTTGGGACTAAGAGGGACCAGACGTCAATCCAGGCTCTCCAAATCTTTCTGAATCAGTCTCTCATGTTTCAAACTTGCAAGTAACAGCCAGGCAAGGCGTGTTAGTCTTATTTTTGTTTTCTCAACTTGTAAATGTTCCTTTTTGCTGAGAGGATTTTACCTCTGCTTGCTGTAACTTTGAACCTAAGGCTAGAGGCGGTTCCTCTGGGCTATATGAATCTGATTACCCTGTAAAATATTTTCCATCCTGATTTTACAGAGATGATTTTTAGCTTTCTTTCTTTAATTAAAAGCTTTCTTTTTAAGAACCTGATTGATTTTTCCTTTTTTAAGATCCAAGGGGATTGGATCTGGACTCACCAGGAATTGGTGGGGGAAAGGAGGGGGGGATGGTTAAATTCTCCTTGTGTTAAGATCCAAGGGGTTGGATCGGTGTTCACCAGGAACTTAGTGAAAAAGCCTCTCAAGGCTGCCCAGGGAGGGGAAGGTTTTGGGGGGACAGGAAGTGATCCAGACACTGAAATTTCTGGATGGTGGCAGTGTTACCAGATCTAAGCTAGTAATTAAGCTTAGAAGTGTCCATGCAGGTCCCCACATCTGTACCCTAAAGTTCAGAGTGGGGGAGGAACCTTGACACACATCATTCCAAAATTCTCTCTAATTCAAATCAACAGCCATCAAAGAATCAGCTGTGATATGTCTGGCGATCTCTGCCGTGGAGTTAGTCACTGGTTATAGACCTATAGACTTTAAGGTGCGAAGGGACCACTATGATCATCTAGTCTGACCTCCTGTACAATGCAGGCCACAGAATCGCACCCACCCATTTCCCCAGCCAATAACCCCAGTGTTATTCTCCTCAACAAGTAATCCCTGTGCGAATCCCCAGGCTTCATGTAATCTGCACTGGATAAATCCTTCAAGGGTCTTTGATCTATCTCTTTCCCTAACAGCATAATAAATCGCGGCACGAGCCGGCATGCTTCTGGCTGCCTCTCCAAAGCATTTTTCGCTCAATCTACTGCTTGTCTAATCTCTCAGATGGCAGCTGCCCTGATCAATTTATAACATTCTCTCATATTTAAATTCTCCGTTCCACCTAAATCTGCCCACTGTACCAGCACGCAGACAGATTTTTCATATTCACTGGACCTAATGACTTTGCCCTCAACTGTAAATCTGACGCATTTGCAGGAATTATTACTGTCTCTTCTGACTGTATTTCTCCCACTGCATCGTTAACAGTTGATCTCCATTCTAACACTGCTACAGACTTTTCTGGCTTAGGCTCTCTCAGCCAATTTTTTATTTCTTCCCTCAGTTTAGTATAAAGCCCATCTCAAGGCCAATTACCATATATACTCGATTATAAGCTCGTTCATTTATAAGCTGATCCCCCCAAGATGGATAAGTAAAAATTGAACAATTTTTATGACCCATTCATAAGCCGACCCTATAATTCAGGGGTGAGCAAACTCTGGCTCCCGAGCCATCAGGATAAGCCACTGGTGGGGCTTTGTTTACCTCGAGCGTCCGCAGGCACGGAGGTAAACCTAAGTAAACAAAGAGTCCCAGCACGCCAGCTGCCTACCCTGACGGGCCGGGACATCAACTCGTGGGGAAAGTTTTTTGGGAGGGAGAAGCTGGAGGTCAGGGGAGTAACCCCTGTGACCACCTTCCACATGACCCCGCCCCTAGCCCGGGACTCCCACAATCTCCCCATTCCATCCCTTCCCATCTTATCTGGGAAGGACCAGGGGAGGATGTCTCTGGCCTGGCTGGAGCTGCTTTGGAGGTTGGAGGGAGAGAGGTGTGGCCAGAAGCAGGGAGATCCTGGCCCTGCCTCTTCCTTTCTGGCTGTGCTGCCTCTCCTTGCCCCCGCTGTTGGGGGTAGGGGCTGTGTCCCACCTCTCCCTCTCTATACCCGTTCATAAGCCAACCCCCTTCTCTGGTGCTTCCCTTTTTTACTAAAAAAATTTGGCTTATGAACGAGTATATATGGTAAGTTCCCTCTTCTCTTGACCCCCACGTTGGTCCTCTGAATCCTCTCCACACTGGATGGCTCCATTAAAATCCAAATCTCCATTCTTTGTTTGACATACAGAGGCCACTTGCGGTTCCCTCATTCTCACCTGGTTCCTCCAGGTTGCTATGGTTTTCTGGCACCAACTGTGAGAAGCACTTGCAGTCTCCTCTTCCTCAGTGAGTTCTCAAATTAACTGTTTCAACCTTACCACTTGATTTTCCAATTGATCTTTGTCTGCCTGAATCTTTTCCCAATCCACCATTTTCTTTTCCAGTTCCCTGTTTTGTTTCCTCATTTGTTCTATCTGAGTTTGCATTTTCTGTGCCGGCCTCGCTCCAAATGTTCTTGGCGAGTTTTCTAATTCTCTTGTACTGCCTGTATCTCCACACAGATTTTCCCCTTTACATGCAATTACCCTTTTTGCAGCCTGCCACAACAGCCACACTATGGCCATTTGCTATTTACTCCCTTAGGCTTGCACAGCTGGACGTATTTCTCAGACGTATTTCCTAAAGCGTCAGTTGTTACATCAGGTTCTGCTGCATCCACAGGCACGTCCCAAATGCAGTGATCTGCTTCTCTAACAGAGAAGGGGCTTCACTTCAGTCCACTTGACTGCCTCCTTCTCCACCCTTTTACTTCTCTTCTTAAACCAGAGGTGGGCAAACTTTTTGGCCCGAGGGCTGCACCGGGTTTCGTAAATTGTATGGAGGGCTCGTTAGGGGAGGGGGTCATGGCCCACCCCTCACCTCCTATGTGCCCCCCTCCCAAGGACTCCTGCCCCATCCAACCCCCCCCGTTCCCTGACATACCCTCTGGGACACCTGCCCCATCCAACCACCCCTGCCCCTGACTGCCCCCTGCTGCCCCATCTAACCCTCTCCTTCCTGACTACCCCGACTCCTGCCCCTATTCAACCCCTTGTTCCTCCCCAAACCACCCCGCCCCTTATCCACACCCCCGCCCCCTGACCACCAAACCGAGCTCCCCTGCCCTCTATCCGACCCTCCCTTTCTCCCTGCCCCCTTACCACACTGCCTGGAACACTGGTGGCTGGCGGCCCTACAGCTGCACCACCCGGCTGGAGCCAGGCCACGCCGCCACGGCGCAGCACAGAGCACCGGGTCAGGCCGGGCTGTGCAGCTGCGCTGCCCCAGGACCTCGCAACCCCACCATTCAGAGCATTGCAGCGGCGCGAGCGAGCTGAGGCTGCAGGGGAGGGGGAACAGCAGGGGAAGGGCCAGGGGCTAGCCTCTTGGGCCAGGAGCTCAGGGGCTAGGCAGGACAGTCGTGCGGGCTGTAGTTTGCCCACCTCTGTCTTAAAGAGTGTTCTAAACATTGTTATAACAACACCGTGTGGTATCTCCCTGCATGCTCTCACCCACTTACACTTACTGAAATTAGTTCTTCACATGGTATCTCCCCCCACGTTTCTTTCTCACAAATACATTTTTTGACTATTTGGGGGAATTTAGGGGTAGGTGGATATACATATGGGAGCACCTCTAGGATGGAGGTATGGAGCAAAGGAGATAACACATTTGACAACTCGTGGGCCAGAATGGGAAAAACAGGACCAAACAAAACCATATGTGAAGAGAAACCTTTTGAGGCAAAATTTAAAATATGGTGGGAAGATAGAAAAAATGTGAGATGGAAATACTTACAACCAATTTGGAAGAGCCACGGAGATATTTGTTCATACAAAGAGAGGAAGGTCGACTAATGTTTAGATTTAGTTATGACAGGAGAAGGGATGGCTCAGTGGTTTGAGCATTGGCCTGCTAAAGCCAGGGTTGTGAGTTCAATCCTTGATGGGACCACTTAGGGATCTGGAGCAAAATCAGTACTTGGTCCTGCTAGTGAAGGCAGGGGGCTGGACTCAATGATCTTTCAAACTTTCCAGCTCTATGAGATAGGTATCTCTCACGTGGGATGGAATGAGTCAATGGCTCTCAAATTATGGGAATATGATATAATGGTGGATTCTTCCATAATGATAAGACTGAGTTGCTTTAGAAAAATTAATGAGGGAGGATATTTTCAGGGATATAAGATTGCACCAAGAATAATTGCTGATGAACACCCACATAGAAGGGGAGAAATAATTAAAGCCTCGACTATTGTGGACCAAACAATCCAGTTGGAAAGAACCAAAATAAACATGAGTGCACAACATCTGCAGCGTACGCCATAGGCCTTACCTCTATTACAAGCTTGGCGACAACCATGGGGAGATGGGAGTAGACACAATTAAAGAGGTATAAGAGAATACATTGTAGGTGGCAATTGGTGCTGGAACTGGAGTTTTAAACTCATTTGATACTGAGATGTTACAAGGAAAAATGTCAGCCTTGGGTAAGATTTTGGGGGCTACCCAGACACATGTGACAACGTTTTTGGTACATTATCCAAGCAAGGAGTAAGAAGTGTGGAGCTCCAATTAAAGCAAGCCCAAGCCTTGAAAACATCTCGAAATACGAATGTATGTGGTGTGCCTGAAATTAACAACACAACGGCACTAGCCACACAGTGTGTACAGGTGCTCACTTATGAGATACACTACTAAGGCCTTGTCTACAGTAGCAAGTTACTGCACTGAAACTTGCTCACGGAGGTGGTTTACCAGCTCCGTCCCAGTGCTGGCACGCGACCACACTGTCCCATTAAAGCGCTGCACGGCTTCAACTAACTGAGGGGATGGGAATTGCTTACCCAGTGAGGTCACCGCCTCGTAGTTCTCCCGCATGACGTCCCTGTAGAGGTCTTTCTGAGCTGGGTCCAGCAGAGCCCCCTGCTCCTGGGTGAAATACACAGCCACCTCCTCGAAGGTCACTGGCATCTGAAACAACGAAAGTCCCCCACTCAGCATCTGCTGCCCCAGCCACAGTCCCAATATTCACAGGACAGGAAGAAAGAAAAAGAAAACAAACAATCTCGGAAGCTCTGGGAAGGTCGGAGAAGCAGATTCTCACCCGCACTCTGCTCAGAGCAGCCAGGAGGCTTCATGGGGTGGGAGAAGGTGAGAGCTCCTTGTCCCCCCCAGCACACGGAGCAGGGCAGGGTCTTCTCATTTCCCACACACCTGCCAGCCACAGGCTGGCACAGGAAGCCGAGCTCTGAGCTGAGGACAGGAACAGGAATCCCAACAGCTTCCCCTCATATTTCACAGCAGAGTTGGGCCAGTGGGGTCAGGCTCCAGCACTGGGAGTCTGCTCAGTTTTTCAAGCCCTGTACGGGGAGTTTGTTTCAGATCTGAGAAATGGGGGAATGTTCTCCCCTCCCCACTGCCAATAGGCCTGCTCAGTATGTTTACCGCACCCTGTCTCCTCCCTGCCTCTCCCTCCCCGTGCCCAGCCCCTCCCTGAAGATCCCCTACCTGAGCTGGCTCCATCACAGCCATTTCCCTTCCCCACCTCCTGCACGACGGGACGAACTGGAGTTAAATGTGGACGTGATTCCTCAGCCTGTCAGGGCGAGAGGGGCTATGGGGAAGGTTACAGAAGGGGCTTCAGTCCATGTCACACCCCGATTCCGCCCAGGCTCTCTCCCTGCAGACAGACACGCTGGACTCTGCCACACTGGCAAGAAACCCACTTAGTTTATTAAAACCCAGGCCAGGCCCCTCCTGGCAGAACTGAACCCACCAGGGCACCATTAAACCCTCCCAGTAACAGCGTCTCTGAGCCACATGCTGGAAAAAGAGCAGAACCGAAGGTGGCACTTTGGGGGATTCCCCCTGGCACTGTAGTGTCAGCCCCTCTAACTCCCTCTCATCCCCCCCCCCCACTCCCCAAGCAGTGCTTTTTATCTTCTTCCCTTGCCCTGGGAGAACTGGTGAGTGCCTCATTGTCCTGGGCCTTTGCACTTACTAGCTAGATCACCCACTGCCACTGCTAAGAGGGGGTTGATCCTGACTGAGTCTGTGAGGGCAACAGCTCTGGGACTCGCCGACACACAAGGAACGCTCTTCCTGTCAGGGCCGCTCAGAGGATTCAGGGGGCCTGGGGCAAAGCAATTTCAGGGGTCCCTTTCATAAAAAAAGTTGCTATACTATAGAATACTGTATTCTCGTGGGGGCCTCTGCGGGGCCTGAGGCAAATCGCCCCACTTGTCCCCACACACACCCCCGGCAGCCCTGGGAAAAATAAACTTTTAAAAACCTTCCACATCTCAGCACAAACCCAGTTTTGTGAAAACTTCTTTTCAGGTCACCTTTACAAGGTATCACTGGGTCTCAGCATCAGCTAGTGCTAAAAGGCACTAAAGCTCATTAAAAGGGTTGGACAAATATTTTCTGTCAAAACTTTTTTTGGACCGAAAACAAGGGGTTTTTTAAAAAGCAGAAAAAAATCACGGACAATGTCTACTTTCCTTCAAAATATGTTGTGGTTTGTTTAATTGATAAGCTGAAATTAGTCTGCCAAAACCTGAACATGGTTTGGGGTTTCAGAAGTGTGTGGCCAAATACTTGCTGCTTGCTGTGTTTGTTTAAAAAAACAATAAAAAAAATTCTGCTTAAAAAATATCCAAAATTTTTGAACCACCTCAGCTTGTGACCAAATGCCTGAGCCCATCCAGTCAGAGATGTTTCCAGGTTTCTGATACTCTGCTGGCTTCCTTGACTCATATCTGTCTCCTTAACTTTGGGTTCATTTAGGTTAGAACATAAGAATAGCCATACTGGGTCAGACCAAAGGTCCATCCAGTATCCTGTCTACCAACAGTGGCCAATGCCAACTGCCCCAGAGGGAGTGAACCTAACAGGCAATGATCAAGTGATCTCTCTCCTGCCATCCATCTCCACCCTCTGACAAACGAGGCTAGGGACACCATTCCTTACCCATCCTGGCTAATAGCCATTAATGGACTTAACCTCCATGAATGTATCTGTTTCCTAGAGACTGGCTCCACGGGGTCCCTCACAAACTGGAGACGGTTACCGTGGGTTTGTCTTTAGTATAGCTTATGTATAAACTCCACGAACTGAGCATTTGAGCTTGTTCCAGAATCTGGGATGAGCCTATGTTGTGAAAACTGAAATGCTCAAAATAGCACATGCATGTGAATGGACACAAGGTGCTAAAATTAAATTAACCTCAGGGGGTCACAAGGTTATTACTGGGGGTCGCAAGCTGTCAGCCTCCACCTCAAACCCTGATTTGTCTCCAGCATTTATAATAGTATTAAATTTAAAATACTTTTAAAATATATTTATAAGGGGGGGGTCACACTCGGAGGTTTGCTATGTGAAAGGGGTCACCAGTACAAAAGTTTGAGAACCAGTGACTTAACCCCTCTGGAACCTTGGGGAATGCAGGGGAGGGGGGATCTCTCTTGGTAGGGTTGGGAAGGAGGTAGGTGGTGTAGGATATTGCTCTTCTCACATGGTCTCTCCCCCATGGAAAAGATAACCGCTTGGCTCTTTGTGTTAAATAGCTGTCTGAAAGCATCAAACTGCTGAATGAGCTTTAGGGTAGAGAAGGCTGTGCCTCCCCAGACAGCCTGGCCCTGCTCCCTATCTGATCCCCATCCACTTCTTGCCCCGACTGCCCCCCTCAAAATCCCCGACCCATCCTGCTCCTTGTCCCCTCACTGCCCACCCGAGACCCCCTCCCCAACTACCACCCCGGGACCCTACCCTCCACCAACCTCCCCTGTTCCCTGTCACCTGACTGCCCCAACCCCTATCCAACCCCCTGCCCGCTGAGTCCTGACAGACCCCCAGAATGCCCACAATCCAACCCCCCATTCCCCGTCCCTTGACCGCTCCCCCCGAACCTCTGCCCCCTCCCTGTCCCTGGGATTTCCTGCCCTTTATCCAACCTCCCTGTCCCCCTTACCATGCTGCTTACCCCCGCCTCCCCCCTCTCCCGGAGCCTCAGCGCACCGCGTCCAGGAGCGGCCCTGCTGGACAGCGCTGCAGTGAACTAACTCCAGTGGGGCCTGAGCTCCCAACACTCGGCCCAGAGCTCGCAGCCCTGCCCCCTTACCAGGTGGCTCTGAGTGGGGAGGAGCTCAGGCCGCTCCTGGATTACCCCCGCCTCTCCCCTCTCTCGGAGCTTCAGAGCGCCGCGTCCAGGAGCGGCCCTGGACAGCGCTGCCGTGGCCTGGCCGGCGATACCGGAGCTCACAGTCCCCTCTCCTTACCACGCGGCTCTGCCAGGAGGAGCTCAGGCCCCGCTGGAGCCACGTCGCTTCAGCTCTGTCCAGGGCCGCTCCTGGACATGGAGCACTGAAGTACCGGGGGATGGGGGAAGACAGAGGTGGGGCTGGAGCGTTCTTGTGGGGGCCCTTGCAGGGCCTGGGGCAAATTGCCCCATTTGCTCCCCCTGGGCAGCCCTGCCTCCCGTCCAGTACAAACTCACCAGCTGGTCCCTGAAAGGGGCCCTTTGTGCAGCATCACTTTCCTGCCTGGCCACAGCCCTTTCCCCCAGGTCTCTCCCACTCATCTGCAGGCAGCGGCTCAGGGGTTGGTGTGAGCAGAGCCCAGGGAAGAGGTGTGTGTGTGTGTGGGGGGGGAACATCTTGATATTTGCCTTGTAGTTTCTGAGCCCTGTGGGGATAGTCCCCAGCCCCCTACCCCCAATGCTCCCTGCCCCCTGGTTCTCCCTTCCCCAGCCGGTCTCCTCTTGCTCTCACAGTCTCCCCCCGGCCTCCCCTCCCCACACACCCCATTTCCCTCCATTGCAGCCTCGTTCCCATCAGCCCCATAATTCCCCCCTGAAGCCTGATCTCCCTGCAGCGCCCCACCGACCTGCCCCCCCATCCTGTTTCTTACAAGCCCATCACCCACTTCCTGTCCCCCCACATCCCTGTTCCCGCTCCATCCCCACACATCCCCGCCCCTCTTACGCCTCCTCCGCTCTGGCCCCCCTCGCATGGCTCCCCCCGCCCCGCCCCGCCCCCACCGGGGCTGGCGGCAGCTCTCCCGGGCCCCGGGCGGGAATCGCAGCCAGCTCCGCTGGGAGCAGCCTGGGGCCAAACCTCCCCCTGCAGCCCGGGGGTGACTGGCCGGGGGGGCGGCGGGTCTCTCTCACCTTCCCTCCGAGCGGGGCCCCCCGGGGCAGGGGCCGGGCCGGGCTGGGGGCTCTGCCCTGGGAGAGGCTCCTGGGGAGCAGCGGGAAGGGCCCTGCTGGAGATTCCCCTCTCCCGGCTGCAGCCAGGGCTCCGGGCTCCCAGCACCAGCCGCCGGGGCTCGGGGATCTCGCCAGGAGCCTGGGAGCCAGAGTCACCGCAGCGGCTGCGAGTCACTTCCTGCTGCCGGGCCGGAGCCCAGCGCTCGCTGCCCCGGAGCCGCCTCCCGGCCGCTCCTGGGTCCTAGCGGCAGGGCCGGCTCTGACTCTTTGCCGCTCCAAGCTTTGGCAGTTCTGGGCAGAGCGGAGAGAAGCCACGGCCCCGCACCTGCCGGGGACAGAGAGCCCTGGAGCCCGCAGCCTGCGGCCCTGGAGTTCTCCGTCCCTGACAGACACGGGGCGGTGGCTTCTCTCCCCAACTGGGCACTATTTTCACACCCTGTCACTAGGTGGGTGCACATAAATGCCATGGCGCCCGCGGGCACCGCGTTGGGGACCACAGATCTAGATTAAACCTAGATAAAGCCGGGAAGTGATTTTACTCATAGATAGAAACAGGGCTATAAAATCTGAAGGTCAAACTGTGCTTTGAAGTTCATTGAAATTTCCCTGCCCACTCCCAGGTCTATGATGCTTCCTTCTCCAGCACTCAGGAGTCTGACCTAAGACCATAGACATCAAAGCTGTGACCCTTAAGCATGGAGAGCCAAGGACACGGTGGTAATGACACCTTGGGAGATGGACGGATAGAAGGGAGACAGGTTAAACTTTCCATGGCTGGGACAGAGCCTGCTGTGTCGAGGGTGGAGTGTGACAGTGACAGGGGAAGGAGGGAATCTCTCGCACTCACTCCATTGCCCTGAAATAGCAGAAAAGCTAAAACACCCCATTTTACTGTCCCTGCTCCCCACTTTTTTAGCATCTAGTTAATTCTGGTGCATAAGGGGTAAAATGTACAAAAGCTAAATGTTTTTTAGCACGGCCTGGTGTAATGCGAGACTATCTGGGAATGAGACAATCTGGCCCCAAAGGGGAAACTCAGGGACTAGCAATCACTCTGCTAACGGGAGGTTGGGGGATCAGAAACTGTTCCCTGCAGGCTATACACTCCAATCCCCTCATCCCCAGCCACACCCCAGAGCCTGCGCCTGCAACCAGAGCCCTCAGGCCCCAGCCCCCAGCCGCCTCCCACAGTCCAAACCCCTCAGCCTCACCTCCACCACATGAATTTTGTTCTGTGCACCAGTATGGAGATGACGTGTCACACACTGGTGCACAGAACCAAATTCATTCTGCACATGGATGTAAAAAAAATGGGGGAACACTGGTCAGAGCACATAAGATGCTTAGAGTGAGTTTACACTAGGAAATCTGGTGGAGGGTCACAGAGGTCTGCTGGCTAATCCCAACCACACCTCCTAGCATAGCCAGAACTTCGGAGGCTGATGCTGTGAAGGCAGAGGTAGAATCTCCAGGCCTCTGACAATAATCCCTGTGGGAATCAGTCCCTCTTGGTGCTGTCTGAATGCAGAGGGGGCATGGAGAAGGGGCAGAGGGGATGAGTGAGGAGAGGCAGCACCTCTTTACCCCTGTGCTCTCCCTTGGCTTTTATCCCATGATCCTCAAACACTCGATAGCCCCAGCATCCAGCTCCCCCTGCTTCCCAGCTCCACCAACCCCAACCATTCAATCCCCAGTGTCCTCCCCAGAACCCAAAGCCCTGGTCCCTTAACATTGGACTCCTCCAGCGCCCAGCGCCCTGGGGGATTTGGGGAGATGAGGAGTTACCAGCCCCCAGGGACACTCCCCCTGCAGACAACAGCATCAGGTAAGTAGGGGAGCCCAGCGCATACCTCTAAGGTTCTCTATTACTGAAGCTTTTCTGACATGCCAGGCATTTATAAAGTCTCTCTCCTGTATGGCTTGCCTGATGTGGAACAAGGCCTGATCTGAGGGTACGTCTGCAGTACAAAATTAATTCAAACTTATTCTATTCGGATTTTCAGAAGTGATTTTTTACATTCGGTATCGTGTGTCCCCACTAAAGTGCGTGAATTCGGCGGAGTGTGTCCACAGTACTGAGGCTAGCATCAAATGTCGGAGCGGTGCATTGTGGGAAGCTATCCCACAGTTCCCGCAGTCTCCATCGCCCATTGGAATTGTGGGTTAAGCTCCCAGTGCATGATGGGGCAAAAACATTCTTGTGGGTGTTTCTGGGTGTGTCTCATCACTCACTCCTCCCTCCGTGAAAGCTATGGCAAATGCCATACTGCCAGCAGACAGTGCAGTATGGTGCACTGCCTGTCTCTTGGTACTGAATCCACCTCACATGTCCTCATGTCTTTCTAGCTACTCTTTATCTAACCATTTCCCGCCTTTTTTTGGCTACCGTGAACTGAGCAGCACAGCTTCCGCCGCAAACTCTGCTCTCCCACTCTTGCATCGCTAGCTAATTTTTCCATGTTGTCTGTCCTGGGCTCGCATGCAAGCTACAGACGGTAACAATTCCCCGCCGTTTTTTGGCCATCGTGAACTGAGCTGCTCAGCTTCCACCGCAAACATGGCTCACACTTCCATGGCAAACTCTGCTTTCCCGCTCTTGTAGCTCTAGAAAGCTTCCCAAACCCGTGAAAGCTACAGAAGACAACCACTTACGGCCTTTTATCAGCCATCTTGAACCAAACAGCTCTCCTACATCTCACGCCCTTTTTCCAGGATTACCCATGCAGGCACCATTGCGCGGCAACCATGGAGCCCACTCAGATCTCCACTGCAGTTTTGACCATTGTAAATACCTCCTGCATTATCCAGCAGTATGTGCAGTACCTGCAAAACTGGGCGAGGAAGCGATGACAGTGCAATTACTATACTGATGAGGACATGGACAGAGACATTCCTGGACATGGCATGTGGCGATTGGGAGATCATGGTGGCATTAGGCCAGGTTCATGCCATGGAATGCCAATTCTGGGCCTGGGAAACAAGCACAGGCTGGTGGGACCACACAGTGTTGCATGTCTGGGATGATTCCCAGTGGCTGCGAAACTTTCATATGTGTAGGGCCACTTTCATGGAACTTTGTGACTTGTTGTCCCCTGCCCTGAAGCGCAAAGACACCAAAATGAGAGCAGCCCTCATAGATGAGAAGCAAGTGGCCATAGCACTGTGAAAGCTTTCAACTCCTGACAGCTACAGTCGGGAATCAGTTTGGAATGGGCAAAACTACTGTAGTGTGGGAGGGGGCTCAGGCCTCGGGGGGGCGGGGCCTGAGGGCTCTGGTTGCAGGTGCAGGCTCTGGGGTGTGGCTGGGGATGAGGGGATTGGAGTGTATAGCCTGCAGGGAACAGTTTCTGATCCCCCAACCTCCCGTTAGCAGAGTGATTGCTAGTCCCCGAGTTTCCCCTTTGGGGCCTTTCTCGCATTAGATCCACCATACAGCGGAGCATGTCTGTTTGCTCCCCCATGAGCTTGACCATAGCATCCTGCCTGCTCTCATCAGATGCATCGCTCCTCTCTTCGAGTTCCTGTAATGCTTTACGGGACTCCGCAATTGTTTGCCTCCACGCATTCAGCTGGGCCCTATCAGTGCGAAAACACTTAGCAAAACACGATTCCAAGCCCACCAACTCGAGTCCCTGTTCCTATTCCCCTCCTTACTTCCTGATTGACTGCAGAGTATATAGTAAAAATTGACTTCTGCTTAGCTATACCTTAACCAATCATTTTACTGAAATTTAACTAACCAGTCCTAACATACTGTAACATGGTTATTTAACCAATTATATCCCACCACCTTAATTGGTTTACAGCCAACAAAACTAATTATACAGCAGACAGACACAATCACAAAACTAGACAGAGATTATACAGACAAACAACAGGGAAGTGGAGACTACAGTGATAGAACAATACAGAAATGAAGATTTCATACCCCAGCTATTGATAAGTGAGTTCTTGCCAGACAGGATGCTATCAAACGAAGTTTCCTTTTACATCTTCTAGGCTCTTCCTTTTCTCTGGAGGTGACACGACTATCAGGACAGGATTGTATTCCTAACAGCCCAATAACACCTCATTTCAATGTGACTAGTTTGGAATGTGAGGATGTGACCATACAATTCCCAGCTTATGGCTGCCTCTGCTGCTTAGCCGAAGGCCTTAGCCTAAGAACCAGGCCTCAGACTGTCACAGTGAGAGGAGGCCCTTACACTGGCAGACAGTGATTCTGATTCTTTCTTCTATACCTCTGTAACTAGCTAAGTGATAAGAATACATCTAAATTCTTACAGTATAGGCCTTTGCAGACAGGCCTGAATATCTATATCCTAACAAGAGTGTTGTCCAGAGCGGTCACAAGGGAGCATTCTGGGATAGCTCCCCGAGGCCAATAACGTCGAATTGCATCCACAATACCTTTAACCCGGGATTGCGATCTCGATTTAAGAGCTAGTCCTCTTGCCGAGGTGGAATACAGAAATCGGATTAAACAGCCCTTAAAATAGAAAAAAACAGTTTGGTCGTCTGGACGGAATCATTTTTTTTTAATTAACTTGTTTAATTCAGAAATAACAGACTAGTGTAGACCAGGCCTGAGTCAACTACATGCAAGCTATTTAACCTTTTCTTGTCACGTGTCACAGAAGTCTAGATCCTGTGTGGATTCTCCCATGTTTAATGAGGTGTGATCTCTCTCTGAAATTTTTCCCACACTCCAAGCACTTATGGGGTCTCTCTCCTGTGTGGATTCTCTGATGTTTAACCAGGACTGATCTCCGTGTGAAATTTTTCCCACAGTCCAAGCACTTATGGGGTTTCTCTCCTGTGTGGACTGACTGATGATCAATAAGGCCTGACCTCCGTTTGAAACTTTTCCCACAGTCCAGGCACTTATAGGGTCTCTCTCCTGTGTGGATTGCCTGATGTTCAACAAGGTCTGACTTCCGTATGAAACTTTTCCCACATTCCAAGCACTTATGAGGTCTCTCTCCTGTATGGATTGCCTGATGTTTAACAAGGTCTGACCTCTGTATGAAACTTTTCTCACAGTACAAACACTTATGGGGTTTCTCTCCTGAGTGGACTACCTGATGTTTAACAAAGTATGACCTCTGTAAGAAACTTTTCCCACAGTCCAAGCACTTATGGGGTTTCTCTCCTGTATGGATTGCCTGATGATTAACAAGGCTTGACCTGTGTATGAAATTTTTTCCACAGCGCAAGCATTTGTGGGATCTCTTTCCTGTGTGGACTGCCTGATGATTAACAAGCTTTGACCTCTGTATGAAACTTTTCCCACATTCCAAGCACTTGTGGGGTCTCTGTCCTGTGTGGATCCCATGATGATTAACAAGGTCTGATCTCCGCTTGAAACTTTTCCCACAGTCCAAACACTTATGGGGTCTCTGTCCTGTGTGGATTGCCAGATGTTTAAGAAGCGCTGACTTCGTTACACATTTCTTCCCACAGTCGAAGCAGTTATGCGGTTTCTCTCCTGTGTGGATTGCCTGATGATTAACAAGCTTTGACCTCCGTATGAAACTTTTCCCACAGTCCAAGCACTTATGGGCTCTCTCTCCTCTGTGGACTACCTGATGATTAACAAGGTCTGATCTCCGCTTGAAACTTTTCCCACAGTCCAAGCAGTTATGGGATCTCTCTATTGTGTGGATTGCCTGATGATTAACGAGGTCTGATCTTCGCTTGAAACTTTTCCCACAGTTCAAGCATTTATGAGGCCTTTCTTCTGTATGGACTACCTGATGACTAAAAAGGTTGGACCTGTATATAAAACTTTTCCCACAGTCCAAGCACTTGTGAGGTCCCTCTCCTGTGTGGATTGCCTGATGTCTAAGAAGGTGTGACCTCTGCTTGAAACTTTTCCCACAATCCAAGCACTTATGGGGTCTTTCTCCTGTGTGGACTGCCTGATGTTTAAGGAGGTGTGACCTCCGCCTGAAATTTTTCCCACAGTTCAAGCACTTGTGGGGTCTCTCTCTTCTGTGGATTGCTTGATGCTTAATAAGGTTTGACCTTTGTATGAAACTTTTCCCACAGTCTAAGCACTTATGGGTTCTCTCTTCTATGTGGCTTTCTTGATGTGAAATTAGTGCTGACTTAGAACTGAAACATTTCCCGCACTCAAGGCATTGAATGGGCTTCTCTCCAGTGTGGCTTCTCCCATGGTCATTAAGATCTGAGTGGCTAGTGAAGCTTTCCCCATGGTCCAAGCATTGAAGGGGTTTCTCTCCAGTATGGAATGTCTGAGGTGTCACAAGTTGTGATTTTAAAATTAATCCTTTCCCAGATTGGAGGCAGTGCCAGGGTGTCTCCTCCTTGTGATTTGCCTGCTGCGCTCTGGGATCCTTGTCTCCTCCCCCACCATTAATAGAGTCATCCACTTTCTTCCTTGGGTGATTTCCCACAAGCATTTCTGACCTGTGCCAATTTCCCGAGGCTTCTCTCTGATCCCAGCATTGGGAAAAATTCCCTTTAGTTCTTTCCAGAGACGTCCCCTGTGATTCCATTTCCCTGGACACTTCCTCATGATGATTCCCCTCCTCATTCTCTCTCCCTCGCTCAGGACCTACGGGGAGAGAGACAATCCAGACAGGAGTCATTGCGCTGGGGAGAAAGAGGAATAACACTGAGGCAAAACCCAAGTCAAAGACTGAGCAATTGGATTCTGCCTCCACATCCCACCCAAACACTCACAGGGAAGGAAACTCCTGCAGCTAACAGGATGGGTGGAAAGGCATGAGTGATATCTGCTGACTACAACCCTGCATGAGAGGAGGAAGAACTGAGGGCATTACTCACACCATATTTTGGGATTCTTAATTTTTGCCTTCATTCTCCAGATGGTTTCTGTGTCAGTTCTCACCTGTGCAGGCGCATTTCACAAGCCTTCTTTCCTCCCAGGCCGGGAGATCGGGCCCCCATGGCTCTTCCCCTCGTTCCAGCCGGGTGATCAGCTCAGGCTTGGGAATGGGAAATCCTGCGCAGAGGGTGAAATCAGACCAGATCAGGGTGCATGGAGCATTGGTGGAGTATTTGTCATAAAGGACATTCCGTGAGTGGAACCTGTCCCTGTGCTCTGCTGGAGGAACGTGGAATCCAAGTGGACGGGAAAACGGTCACTGAGCCCCCTTGCGCAGAGGAAGTTGTCTGGGGAGGTGACTTAAATTTTACTACACACTCACTAGGCGTTCCCAGGATCTGTGCGCTCTGGGAGCCTTGCTGACTCACACACAGCTCTGGACTTAAACCCCTGCCTCTTTCTAACCCTGCACAGCCCAGAGCCCTCCCCAGGGCTGGAGCTATTCCCAAGGAGGGAGGTGAACAGGGATTGTGTGTGCAGCCAAGAAACAACACAGACAGGACAATGCTGGATTTATGCCCCTTTGAAAGCTTGAGGGGTGGGGATGGTTTAACTGGTCCATTGGGTATTGATAGCCATGTCCCACTGGAGGGGACATGGAGATGCAAGTCTCTCTCACACGGCAGCTGTGCATTATGGAACCCACTCGCCTCTGATCTAACTGACCAGGGAAGAACCTGACCAGATTCAGACATGCAGACCCCACGGCTTCTAATAACTGAGGGGATGGGACTCCCTTACCCAGCGAGGTCACCGTCTTGTAGTTCTCCTGCATGACGTCCCTGTAGAGGGCTCTCTGAGCGGGGTCCAGCAGAGCCCCCTGCCCCTGGGTGAAATACACAGCCACCTCCTCAAAGGTCACCAGCATCTGAAACAACAAGAGTCCCACACTCAGCACCTGCTGCCCCAGCCACAATCCCACTAGTCAAGTGGGAGGAAGGATAAAGAAATGGAAGCTCTGGGAGGGCCAGAGTAGCAGAGTCTCACCCCCACTCTGCTCAGAGCAGCCAGGAGGCTTCAGGGGGTGGGAGAAGGTGAGAGCTCCTTGTCCCCGCAGCACACGGAGTAGGGCAGGGTCTGCTCATTTCCCACACACCTGCCAGACACAGGCTGATACGGGAAGCAGAGCTCTGAGCCAGAGACGGGAACAGGAATCCCAACAGCTTCCCTGCATATTTCACAGTAGCTTCTGGCTAGTGGGGTCAGGCTCCAGCACTGGGAGCCTGGAAAATGTTCCCAGCCCTGTGCAAGGGGGTTAAATCCTGTTTGAGAAATTGGGGAATGTCCCGTCTCCCCTCCCCCATCACCAATGGGCCCACTCAGAAAATCAGCAGGTTTCTCACACCCTGTCTCCTCCCTGCCTCTCCCTCACCCTGCCCCGCCCCTCTCTAAAAATCCCCTACCTGAGCTGGCTCCATCACAGCCATTTCCCTTCCCTCTCCTCTGGAAGATGGGCCGATCTGGAGTGAAATGTGGACGTGATTCCTCAGCCTGTCGGGGCGAGAGAGGTGACAGGGGAGGTTACAAAAGGGGCTTCAGTCCATGTCACACCCCATTTCCACCCAGCCTCCTCAGACCCTCCCATTAACAGCATCTCTGAGCCAAATGCTAGAAAAAGAGCAGAATCAAAGGGGCTACTTTTAGGGATTGCCCCCCATTGCAGTGTAAACCCCTCTCCCTTGGCAACAGCCACAGCCCTCTGGTAGCACCACCTGAAGAATGAGCAGCCCTGGACTCCCCCTGCAGCCCCCGGGGACAGGCAGGCAGAGGCTGATCCCATTGGCACATCCACACTCTCCCCCTGCCATAGCCAGCAGTGACTCTGGTCTGACTCTGGTGTGGCTGAGATCGGAAACCTGCAGGGAAATCAGACCAGGGCCCCGGGCAGCCCCCAACACTCAAGACACACAGACCCCATCAGCACGAATGTGTGTGACAGTAACACACAGGGAGCAGTGTGTGGGTGGGGGGCTGGGTTTTGCCTTGTAGCCTCTGCGCCCTGAGGGGTTAGTTCCCCACCTTGCCCCCCATCACTCCCAAAGCTGGGGGCACCAGTTCCTGGAGAAGAGAGTCTCTTCGCCCCTCTGCACTTGTGTCCCATGGGGCAGAGAAGCTGCCTGGGGATCTCCCCCTCCCGCCATCTCCTCTTCCCTCGCAGTGCCCCCCACTCACATCTTCCCACATTCCAGCCTCGCTACCCTCAGCCCCACAATCCCACCGATACCCCCGCATCGCCCCATCTTCCCTTCAGTGCGCCCCCGCCCCCATCCCAGCCTGCCCCCCGCAGCCCCAGTATCCGCCTCCTGCCCCCTCCCCGTTCCCCCCCCCGCACCTCTTTAGCCTCCGCCTCTGCAGCCCGGGGGTGCCGGGGGGGGGGGGCGGGTCTCTCTCACCTTCCCTCCGAGCGGGGCCCCCCGGGGCAGGGGCCGGGCCGGGCTGGGGGCTCTGCCCTGGGAGAGGCTCCAGGGGAGCAGCGGGAAGGGCCCTGCTGGAGATTCCCCTCTCCCGGCTGCAGCCAGGGCTCCGGGCTCCCAGCACCAGCCGCCGGGGCTCGGGGATCTCGCCAGGAGCCTGGGAGCCAGAGTCACCGCAGCGGCTGCGAGTCACTTCCTGCTGCCGGGCCGGAGCCCAGCGCTCGCTAACCCCACAGCCGCCTCCCGGCTGCTCCTGGGTCCTAGCGCTGCAGGGGACGCGCTGCAGCATCTCTGGCTCCGGCTCCTGTTCCACTCCCAGGCTCTAAGGTCAGAAGGGCCCATCAGGAGCATCTAGCCCAGGGGGTCTCACGACCAAATTTGGTGGCCTCACAGTGTGGCCAGCAACTCTCACTGGTGGCCGCTTTGACACTTTCCCCTATAATCCTAACTAACTGTAGAAGAAGCCAATAAATATGCACACAGGTAAAAGAGGGGGATATTCCTTCTAGTGTGGGGAACTTCTCTGGCTTACATGGCATGAGGGCGGAATTGGCAAGCGAAAGGATCTGAGTCTTTTACTCAGAGGCCTGCATGACCTCAAGGACCCCCCCCCTCCCCCGGACCGCATAACCCCAAGGCTGGGCCTAGGGCTCCTGAGGTGCTCAACCTCCAATCTTGTGATCACCCACAACAGATATCCCCATTGTGGGGTGTTCCCTTCACTCTGGATGCTTCCCTGATCATTACACAGAGTTCAGAACTAATACAGTTTATTAAATAACAAGGTATACAGAAATAAGGAGAAAAGTGGGAAAGATTAAAGGAAAACATGTCACTCCAGTGTGTGTGTCTGTAGAACCACAAACAGCGTCTGTAGGATGAGAAGGCAGTTCACAGTCTGTTCCTCTCATGTCCCAGGCCTCCTGCCCAGGCCATGGCTGTGCTGCAGGGATGCTGCAGATCAGACACTTACTCTGGTGGTGGCCACATGCCCTCAGGCTCTAGGTGGCAGGACCCTTCTTCCTAAATCAGTCTCTTCCTGTCAGGGTTACTTATAAATAAATGGTGATATACCAATCTCCTAGAACTGGAAGGGACCTTGAAAGGTCATCGAGTCCAGCCCCCTGCCTTCACTAGCAGGACCAAGTACTGATTTTTCCCCAGATCCCCAACTGGCCCCCCTCAAGGACTGAACTCACAACCCTGGCTTTAGCAGACCAATGCTCAAACCACACCCAGTCTAGCCTGCAAGGCCTCTTGGCTGAGGGCGTCTCCTTGCCCAGGGTCCCCTTGGGTCACTGCTCCCAGCTCCGCACTGCTCCCGTTTCCCTCTGCCACAGCACTGCTGCTGCTCTGCCTCCAGCCCAACTCTCCCCTTGCCTTGGCACCTCCCGCTCTGCTCTGGCCCAGCCAGCTCCACTCACACAGAGGAGAGGACCCCGGCTGCTGACTCCCTCATTGGCCTGCCTGCCCTGTCAATCAGGCTGACCTAAAGCATTGGCCCCTTTCCATTGTCAGTCTCAGGATCTTGATTTCTCATTGGCCCTTCCCCTTTTAGTGGCCAACTGATTGAGAAGGCCAACTAATGGCCAACTCATTAAGTTGCAGTAAGAGGCCAACAATCCCCTTACACCTATAAACGTGAAAATCATAATTTATTTATTGCTAGCTAGTAAGTCTGCGGCTGTGAAAAAATGTTATTTCTACCTTTGCTAAAATTTTTAACAACTTCTCAACTAGCGACTCAGGTTGCCAACTTGGTAATATTTAAAAATGGACACTCACGCAGAAGTGCTGGAACCTTCCCTGCCCCGCCTCTGCCCCCTGAGGTCCCATTCCTGCCCCAACTCTGCCTCTTCCTCCAAGGCTCTGCCCGCCCTCCACTTCTCTTCCTCCCCTCCCTGGCTAGGTCAGGAGAGATTTGCCTCTGGAGCCAGGCCTAAGAGCTGCAGCTGCCCAGGGCAGCTAGGAGGCAGCCCCAGCTGAGTAGGGTCTAATGCGAGTGATGATCCAGTGCCTCCCCACCTGCAGTAACTCGACTTTGGGTGTCCGGTCAGTAGATCTGACCAGATATTGTCAGGTCCCTTTTTCGACTGGATTTCATGGTTGAAAACCAGGCACCTGCAATAGTGTGCAATAAGTGCTGGGAATGCATCAGGAACAACTTCTGCTTTCTGATGGTGGAGGAAGTAACCGGGGGGCAGATGGGTTAGACTCAGTTCTGACCAGCCGTACGCTTACAAGCAAAGAGATTTCTCTCACCCAAAAGCTTTCAGCAGTCCATGTTCATTGGAAAGCCTTCCAGCTAGGACCACTCCTCCAGCTCAAAGATGCTGCTATTGTCTTTCAAGTGATCTTGCTCCCATGAGTAGAGATGGAGCAGGGGACATAGCCAGAGCCCTTCTTCCCACCCCTTCTTATACTCAGAACCTTTATACTGGAAAAGTCTTTAGTGGGTCATGGGGTCAAGGAACTCCATGGCACAGGTGAGCTCCACACTATGCTAGACATGAATTTTAAGTTTCTTTGTTTACCCCTTTCTTTCCATCGGTGGACGGCCAAATAAGAGTTTTCTAACAGGGACAGTCAGTCCTTTGTTGTCTCTGAGGAGTTAGTCTGTGAGAGTTCTCGAGAACTATGGCATAATTCAGTAACAAATTGGGTTACCCTATGGCTGGGTTTTCCCAGAGAGAGCCTCTTTTTTGAGCCTGCTGAGAGGAGACGCTCTCTACACCAATATTCCACATGAGGATGGGCTACAAGCTGTCAGGAACAGTATCCCTCATGAGGCCACAGCACACCTGGCAACTGAGCTTTGTCACTTTGTCCTCAACCACAACCGTTTCAGATCTGGGGACAACTTATACCTTCAAGTCAGCGACACTGCTACGGGTATCCACATGGCCCCACAGTATACCAACATCTTTATGGCTGACCTAGAACAACGGTTTTTGGGCTCTTTTCCCCTAGCGCCCCCTCCTCTACTTGTGCTACATTGATGACATCTTCATCATATGGACCCATGGGAAGGAGGCCCTTGAAGAATTCCACCAGGATTTCAACAATTCCCACCCCACCGTCAGCCTCAGCCTGGACTAGTCCACATAATAGATCCACTTCCTGGACACTACAGTGCAAATAAGTGATGATCACATAAATACCACCCTATACTGGAAACCTACTGACCTCTATACTTACCTACATGCCTCCAGCTTCCATCCAGGACACATCACACGATCCATTGTCTACAGCCATGCCTCAAGACACAATCGCATTTGCTCCAGTCCCTCCGACAGAGACAAACACCTACAAGAGCTTTATCAAGCATTCTTAAAAAACTACAATACCCACCTGAGGAAGTGAGGAAACAGATTGACAGAGCAAGATGGATACCCAGAAGTCACCTACTACAGGACAGGCCCAACAAGGAGAATAACAGACCATCACTGGCCATCATCTACAGTCCCCAGCTAAAACCTCTCCACCGCATCGTCAACCATCTACAGTCTATCCTGGTGACAGTTTATTCTTAAGCAATTGCAAGAAGGGAACTACAGACCCGGGCAGGGAATTTCCCTTACTTTAGCTAGAGCTCCAAATATAAACAATTGGGGCAAGCCTTTATACCTTTTTTTTTTTTAAATAGACAACGATTATCGCTGCAGTTTGTGTATGCATTTTTGACTGATTTTTTAAATAAGCTTTGTTGCAGTTTACATTTTATTATTATTAAAATCAAGGTCAAAAAACAGCATTTCTGACCATTTCCCCAGCCGCCTAGCACAAACCCTGCTTCTACAAATCTTGCGCTATTAGCAAGAAGGTTAGCCTGTCTTTTACTTTGTCACTTGACAACATAAAATGGCTACTACACTTCCACGCACACCCCTCTTGTGCTTCTAGCACAACAATCAATCTTAAACTTTTATTTTTATTAAACCTTGCATTTTTTATTTTAGATTAAATGGTTTAGCCTCATGGGCTTTGGTTGGCTGCAACAACCATGCATGCTTAGTACAGGAGCGGGGCAGCATTTTGTGCGCTCCCCACAGGGTGCACGGGAGCTTCCGGTTACGCTCCCATCGTGCCGCTGAAGGACCCTCTGCCGAAATGCCGCCGGCGACAGCGGCAATCATTCAGCTGCTCAAGTGACTCCCGCTGCTTTCCGTGGCAAATCGGCAGAAGATCCTTCTTTGGCGGTGCGATGAGAGTGGAACCGGAAGCTCCCGTGTGCCCTGTGGGGAGCGCACAAAATGCTGCCCCCCGAGCGGTCTTGCTGCCTTTCTCGCATTAGATCCACCATACAGCGGAGCATGTCTGTTTGCTCCGCCATGAGCTTGACCATAGCATCCTGCCTGCTCTCATCGCGTGCATCCCTCCTCTCTTCGAGTTCCTGTAATGCTTTACGGGACTCCACAATTGTTTGCCTCCACGCATTCAGCTGGGCCCTATCAGTGCGAGAGGGCTGCATGAGCTCGACGAACATGTCATCCCGAGTTTGTTTTTTCCGTGATCTCTTGTGATGGTGGACTCTGCATGGTCGCCTGTGACGGTGGAGTGTGCTGATGGTCACCAAACAGGAAACGAAATTCAAAAGATCCCAGAGCTTTTCCTGCCCACCTGGGAGTTGCACTGGAGTTGAGAGTTGTTAGAGGGCTTATTCCTTCACCTTCTCACTTCCCTGGTCCTTCTCGCATGAACAGGGAGCAACAATACCCGAAGTCCAAAGGCTCAAACCATTCAATGTTTATTGGGGTGAACTTCCAGCAAGCATCATTCCAGTTCCCTTCCTCAGTGTCCCCCTTCCCAGCTCTGACACCACAGAGACTTGCCTGTGTCCTTGTTCCCATTCCCTGTTCTCATTCCCCCCACTTAGCAAAACACGATTCCAATTCCGCCACCCCGAGTCCCTGTTCCCATTCCCCTCCTTACTTCCTGATTGACTGCAGACTATATAGTAAAACTTGACTTCTGCTTAGCTATACCTTAACCAATCATTTTACTGAAATTTAACTAACCAATCCTGACATACTGTAACATGGTTATTTAACCAATTATATCCCACCATCTTAATTGGTTTGCACTCAACAAAACTAATTATACAGCAGACAGACACAATCACAAAACTAGACAGAGATTATACAGACAAACAACAGGGAAGTGGAGACTACAGTGATAGAACAATACAGAAATGAGGATTTCATACCCCAGCTATTGATAAGTGAGTTCTTGCCAGACAGGATACTATCAAACGAAGTTTCCTTTTACATCTTCTAGGCTCTTCCCTTTCTCTGGAGGTGACACGACTATCAGGACAGGATTGTATTCCTAACAGCCCAATAACTCCTCATATCAATGTGACTAGTTTGGAATGTGAGGATGTGACCATACAATTCCCAGCTTATGGCTGCCTCTGCTGCTTAGCCGAAGGCCTTAGCCTAAGAACCAGGCCTCAGACTGTCACAGTGAGAGGAGGCCCTTACACTGGCAGACAGTGATTCTGATTCTTTCTTCTATACCTCTGTAACTAGCTAAGTGATAAGAATACACCTAAATTCTTACAGTATAGGCCTTTGCAGACAGGCCTGAATATCTATATCCTAACAAGAGCGTTGTCCAGAGCGGTCACAAGGGAGCATTCTGGGATAGCTACCCGAAGCCAATAACGCCGAATTGCATCCACAATACCTTTAACCCAGGATTGCGATCTCAATTTAAGCGCTATTCCACTTGCCGAGGTGGAATACAGAAATCGGATTACACAGCCCTTAAAATAGAAAAAAGCAGTTTGGTCATGTGGACAGAATGATTTTTTTTAATTAACTCGTCTAATTCAGAAATAACAAACTAGTGTACATCAAGCCTGAGTCAACTACATGCAAGCTGTTTAACCCTTTCTTGTCATGTGTCACAGAAGTTTAGATCTTGTGTGGATTCTCCCATGTTTAATGAGGTGTGATCTCTCTCTGAAATTTTTCCCACACTCCAAGCACTTATGGGGTCTCTCTCCGGTGTGGATTCTCTGATGTTTAACCAGGACTGATCTCCGTGTGAAATTTTTCCCACAGTCCAAGCACTTATGGGGTTTCTCTCCGGTGTGGACTGACTGATGATCAATAAGGCCTGACCTCCGTTTGAAACTTTTCCCACAGTCCAAGCACTTATGGGGTCTCTCTCCTGTGTGAACTGCCTGATGTTTAACAATGTCTGACCTCCGCATGAAACTTTTCCCACAAGCCAAGCACTTATGGGGTCTCTCTCCTGTATGGATTGCCTGATGTTTAACAAGGTCTGACCTCTGTATGAAACTTTTCTCACAGTACAAGCACTTATGGGGTTTCTCTCCTGAGTGGATTACCTGATGTTTAACAAAGTATGACCTCTGAAAGAAACTTTTCCCACAGTCCAAGCACTTATGGGGTCTCTCTCCTGTATGGATTGCCTGATGATCAACAAGGCTTGACCTGTGTATGAAATTTTTTCCACAGCGCAAGCATTTGTGGGATCTCTTTCCTGTGTGGAGTGCCTGATGATTAACAAGCTTTGACCTCCGTATGAAACTTTTCCCACAGTCCAAGCACTTGTAGGGTCTCTCTCCTGTGTGGATCCCATGATGATTAACAAGGTCTGATCTCCACTTGAAACTTTTCCCACAGTTCAAGCACTTATGAGGGCTCTCTTCTGTATGGATTACCTGATGACTAAAAAGGTTGGACCTGTATCTAAAACTTTTCCCACAGTCGAAGCACTTGTGAGGTCGCTCTCCTGTGTGGATTGCCTGATGTCTAAGAAGGTGTGACCTCTGCTTGAAGCTTTTCCCACAATCCAAGCACTTATGGGGTCTCTCTCCTGTGTGGATTGCCTGATGCTTAACAAGCTTTGACCTTTGTATGAAACTTTTCCCACAGTCTAAGCACTTATGGGGTCTCTCTTCTGTGTGGCTTCCTTGATGTGAAATTAGTGCTGACTTAGAACTGAAACATTTCCCACACTCAAGGCATTGAATGGGCTTCTCTCCAGTGTGGCTTCTCCCATGGTCATTAAGATCTGAGTGGCTAGTGAAGCTTTCGCCACGGTCCAAGCATTGAAGGGGTTTCTCTCCAGTATGGAATGTCTGAGGTGTCACAAGTTGTGATTTTAGAATTAATCCTTTCCCAAATTGGAGGCAGTGCCCGGGTGTCTCCTCCTTGCGATTTGCCTGCTGCGTTCTGGGATCCTTGTCTCCTCCCCCACCATTAATAGAGTCATCCACTTTCTTCCTTGGGTGATTTCCCACAAGCCTTTCTGACCTGTGCCAATTTCCCGAGGCTTCTCTCTGATCCCAGCACTGGGAAAAATTCCCTTGCGCAGAGGAAGTTGTCTGGGGAGGTGACTTGAAATATTACTACACACTCACTAGGCGTTCCCAGGATCTGTGCGCTCTGGGAGCCTTGCTGACTCACACACAGCTCTGGACTTAAACCCCTGCCTCTTTCTAAGCCTGCACAGCCCAGAGCCGTCCCCAGGCTGGAGCTATTCCCAAGGAGGGAGGTGAACAGGGATTGTGTGTGCAGCCAAGAAACAACACAGACAGGACAATGCTGGAATTAGGCCCCTTCGAAAGCTGGAGGGGTGGGGATGGTTTAACTTGTCCATTGGGTATTGACACCCATGTCCCACTGGAGGGGACACGGAGATGCAAGACTCTCTCACACGGCAGCTGTGCATTATGGAACCCACTCACTTCTGATCTAACTGACATGGGAAGAACCTGACCAGATTCAGACATGCAGATCCCACGGCTTCTAATAACTGAGGGGATGGGACTCCCTTACCCAGTGAGGTCACCGTCTCGTAGTTCTCCAGCATGACGTCCCTGTAGAGGGCTCTCTGAGCGGGGTCCAGCAGAGCCCCCTGCGCCTGGGTGAAATACACAGCCACCTCCTCGAAGGTCACCGGCATCTGAAACAACAAGAGTCCCTCACTCAGCACCTGCTGCCCCAGCCACAATCCCCCTAGTCATGTGGGAGGAAGGATAAAGAAATGGAAGCTCTGGGAGGGCCAGAGTACAGAGTCTCACCCCCACCCTGCTCAGAGCAGCCAGGAGGCTTCAGGGGGTGGGAGAAGGTGGGAGCTCCTTGTCCCCGCCGCACACGCAGCACATTTCCCACACACCTGCCAGCCACAGGCTGATACGGGAAGCAGAGCTCTGAGCCAGAGACGGGAACAGGAATCCCAACAGCTTCCCTGCGTATTTCACAGCAGCCTCTGGCCAGTGGGGTCAGGCTCCAGCACTGGGAGCCTGGAAAATGTTCCCAGCCCTGTGCAAGGGGGTTAAATCCTGTTTGAGAAATTGGGGATATCCCGTCTCCCCTCCCCCATCACCAATGGGCCCACTCAGAAAATCAGCAGGTTTCTCACACTCTGTCTCCTCCTTGCCTCTCCCTCACCCTGCCCCGCCCCTCTCTAAAAATCCCCCATCTGAGCTGGCTCCATCGAAGCCATTTCCCTTCCCTGTCCACTGGAAGATGGGCCGATCTGGAGTGAAATGTGGACATAATTCCTCAGCCTGTCGGGGCGAGAGAGGCGACGGGGGAGGTTATAGAAGGGGCTTCAGTCCATGTCATACCGCAGTTCCACACAGCCTCTTCAGACCCTCCCAGTAACAGCATCCTGAACCAAATGCTAGAAAAGAGCAGAATCAAAGGGGCCACTTGGGGGGATTGCCCCCCATTGCAGTGTAAATCCCTCTCCCTTGGCAACAGCCACAGCCCTGTTGTGGCAACACCTGAAGAATGAGCTGCCCTGGACTCCCCCTGCAGCCCCCAGGGATAGGCAGGCAGAGGCTGATCCCATTGGCACATCCACACTCTCCCACTGCCAGAGCCAGCAGTGACTCTGGTCTGACTCTGGTGTGGCTGAGATCGGAAACCTGCAGGGAAATCAGACCAGGGCTGCAGGCAGCCCCCAACACTCAAGACACACAGACCCCATCAGCACGAATGTGTGTGATAGTAACACACAGGGAGCAGGGTGTGGGTGGGGGGCTGGGTTTTTGCCTTGTAGCCTCTGCTTCCTGTGGGGTTAGTTCCCCACTTGCCCCCCATCACTCCCAAAGCTGGGGGAGACCAGTTCCTGGAGAAGAGAGTCTCTTCACCCCTCCGCAATTGTGTCCCATGGGGCAGAGAAGCTGCCTGGGGATCTCCTGCTACCCGCCTCCCCACATCTCCCCTTCCTTCGCAGTGCCCCCCACTCACATCTTCCCCCATTCCAGCCTCGCTCCCCTCAGCCCCACAATCCCACCGATACTCCCGCATCGCCCCATCTTCCCTTCAGTGCGCCCCCGCCCCCATCCCAGCCTGCCCCCCGCATCCGCCTCTCCGTTCCCCCCCCCCGCACCTCTTTAGCCTCCGCCTCCTGCAGCCCGGGGGGGCCGGGGGGGGGCGGGTCTCTCTCACCTTCCCTCCGAGCGGGGCCCCCGGGGCAGGGGCCGGGCCGGGCTGGGGGCTCTGCCCTGGGAGAGGCTCCTGGGGAGCAGCGGGAAGGGCCCTGCTGGAGATTCCCCTCTCCCGGCTGCAGCCAGGGCTCCGGGCTCCCAGCACCAGCCGCCGGGGCTCGGGGATCTCGCCAGGAGCCTGGGAGCCAGAGTCACCGCAGCGGCTGCGAGTCACTTCCTGCTGCCGGGCCGGAGCCCAGCGCTCGCTGCCCCACAGCCGCCTCCCGGCTGCTCCCTGGGTCCTAGCGCTGCAGGAGTCGCGCTGCAGCATTTCCAGGTCAGGTGTAACGTCACTTTGAGCAACCCTCCCATTTCAAACTAGCTTCAGTTTCTGCCACATAAGGAAACCATCTGTGCTCCTGCTCAGGGATTGTTGCCGCCTGGTCCATGAGGTTGCAAATCGGGAGGGATGGAGTTTGTGGTCGAAAACACTCAGGATCTGCTTCCTCCTGGCTAATGTGCCAAATTGACCTATTGGGTGATCGAGGCACGCTCTTTCGCTTTTTTGTGTGTGAATACGTGTAAAGGGAAGTAAGGTTTGGGGGTACAGGGCACACCCCTGACCCTAAGGTGATAACCAGAGTGGCCCCTTTCATTGTTTCCACTGGCTTCCTCCTTGCTTAGTTCCAATGACATGGCTGCCTATGCACCTGTCACTGGTCCGGGGATGGTTGCAAATCGGGAGGGATGGAGTTCGTGGTCGAAAACACTCACGATCTGCTTCCTCCTGGCTAATGTGCCAAATTGACCTATTGGGTGATCGAGGCACGCTCTTTCGCTTTTTTGTGTGTGAATACGTGTAAAGGGAAGTAAGGTTTGGGGGTACAGGGCACACCCCTGACCCCAAGGTGATAACCAGAGTGGCCTCTTTCATTGTTTCCACTGGCTTCCTCCTTGTTTAGTTCCAATGACATCGCTGCTCGAGGCACGCTCTTTCGCTTTTTTGTGTATGAATACATGAAAAGGGAGGTTAGGTTAGGGGGTATGGAGCACGCCTATCATGACACCACTTTCATTTTTTAAAATTACTTTTACAATTTTATAGTTTGCATTATATATATGGACAGAAATACAGAGAATAGTTTATTTAACATCAAGAACATTTATTATAATCTGATGTATACATAGAAATATATTTCCTTGGGTTACATAATGTTTTGAACAAGAGGCAGTTAAACAATGGGTTTTCTTTATTGCCTTTTTTCTTTTTGTTAATGAAGTGAACTATGCACATGTCTTGAGTTGTAGTCTTTCTTCTCATATGTCAGGTTTTCTTGATTGGTTCCTTCTGGAATGCATGGTATATGTGCCCACCTCTTGCAAGAATCACACTGGACCTTTGATAAGTAAGAATTAAGAACTTAAATCACAGAAGTTATGTTATACATACTTTGCATTGACTCATCCTATTCCTTCCACATGTGAACATTACCTAATATATAACTATCAGCATGAAGAAAATGTTTAATGTTGTGGAATTTTTACAAGGATCATGATCCTTACGCAGTTTATGACATATATTTCTCATGTAATTCTATGTTTCTTACCATTGTGCAATCCTCACTTTCTTTTTCACAGTCGATAAGGTTGCAGTATATGCAGTAGTCCTCCACGCTTTCTTAAAAATAAATATAGCGTTACGAAATGATGAATATGTTACGACCAACACTGAAAATGCTAAACTTGATGTATTAATTGTCAATATTGTAATCCAGTCAATGGTTTGAACACACATATCTTTTCCTTTTTTTGGAATATTTTTTTCAAATTTTAACTTTACTACACCTGTATCTAAAAATTCAAATTTCATTTAACTGGTCGATCAATAGTAATCATTCACCCCATTCAAATTTTTGTGTACTTAAAGATATTATTGATTCATAGTCACCATTTCAGAAGCAAACCTGTGAGATATCCCACGTTAGGGTTATTAAGATAACTGTCTGTTATGTGACAGAATTCCACTCTTCATGTTATCCTCACATGTGCCTAATGAGTCCACAATACATGGTAGAAAGTAATTACCTAACTCCTTCATTAGGAGAATTGCTATATGTCTTCTAAACGCAGTATTAGCCTTCTGTGTTGTTTCCACCGTACTGATGGCTTTGTGCTGCAAATATGTTTCTGCAAACTAACAACACTGATATTTAGAATACACCTCATACTTACCATAGGTGAAAGTGGGCTGGTCCAGTGTACCGGTAAGAATTGGCCACTGGTTCCAGACCATACATGGCTGACGTTACACTTCCGATGTGGCAGTGCTTTATGCTTTAACAGCACTGCCCCCTTTATCCCCTCCCCCTTGCATCTGCGGCCCTGCCATACGGTCTGGCAGTGCTGTTAAATGCTCCTGGCAGGGCTGCCTACTGTGGAGGACCAAAAGGGGCTCTGGGTTACAGTGATTTACAAGGGCCTGGTGCTCCTGGCCACTGCAACAGCAGCTGTCAGGAAGGGCTGGATGGTAGAATCTGGTCCCCCAGCACCGCACCTGCCACTGGAGAACCCATCCCTTATTGTGGCCACAAGCCCACCACCATCCACAATGGCAAGGACACCAGTGCAGTGTCCACTGGTAATCTCTGGCATTTACTTTCAACATGGATAATTAAACATATATTACCAATAATAATGCCAATTTGGTATTCAATACCTTTAAGATGAGTGGTCCACAGTTGTGGCCATCACTTTGTCTGGGATGCTGCATAATTTTACTGTTCCAATCAGATGAGAATTTACTAGTTAATCGTTTGATGAAGTTTCTGAAATTTTTACAGAGTACATTAGCAGACTGCATAAATGAGCTTTGCTTTCCGTTATTTCCCACTCTGGTTTCTGGACATAGATAAAAATCCATTCTCTCGCTTTTTACTTAGTCATTGAAATGACATTGCTCACATATAGACACACTTGTTTTCATATTATTGTCTCACACTTACACAGTGTGTCACCTGAGTTGCTGTGCCCCATGATGATAATAACACATTCTCAATCATGCAACATGCTACTGTTTCGTGTGTGTCCACATTCTGTGAAGTCGTTCCCCAGTCACATCACACAAGTTCACTCAAAGTCCATTATTAAATACATTCAGTACAAGTATATGCTGTTTCAATGTTTATTTGTAGCTAATAGGAAGACATTATTCTCCACCCAAAAAATTAGAGTGTTTTGGGGCACTCTGGTCCCCCTGAAAAACCGTCCCTGGGGACCCCAAGACCCAAATCCCTTGAGTCTCACAACAAAGGGAAATAATCCTTTTTCCCTTCCCCCCTCCAGGTGCTCCTGGAGAGATACACAGACACAAGCTCTGTGAATCCAAACAGAGTGACTCCTCATCTCCGTTCCCAGTCCTGGAAACAAAAGCACTTTCCTCTTCACCCAGAGGGAATGCAAAATTAGGCTAGCAAATCCAACACACACAGATCTCCCCCTGATTTCTTCCTCCCCACCAATTACCTGGTGAGTACAGATTCAATTTCCCAGAAATTTCCCAGTAAAGAAAACTTTAACAGGTTTTAAAAAGAAAGCTTTATATAAAAAAGAAAGAAAAATGCATACAAATGGTCTCTCTGTATTAAGGTGACAAAATACAGGGTTGATTGCTTAGAAGAAATATGAATAAACAGCCTTATTCAAAAAGAATACAAATCAAAGCACTCCAGCACTTATATTCATGCAAATACCAAAGAAAAGAAACCATATTACTTACTATCTGATCTCTTTGTCCTTACACTTAGAAACAGAAGATTAGAAAGCAGAAACTACTTCTCCAAAGCTCAGAGAAAGCAGGTAGACAGACAACAAAGACCTCAGACACAAAATTCCCTCCACCCAAAGTTGAAAAAATCCGGTTTCCTGATTGGTCCTCTGGTCAGGTGCTTCAGGTGAAAGAGACATTAACCCTTAGCTATCTGTTTATGACACAAGTTCACTCAAAGTCCATTATTAAATACATTCAGTACAAGTATATGCTGTTTCAATGTTTATTTGTAGCTAATAGGAAGACATTATTCCCATTATTGTAACATTCCCTTTAAAAACAATTTCAATGGAACAGTTAGTGTCCACTGTGAAAGTAAGTATCTAATAAATCACCTCCAATTCCTCAGGCATGTTCTTTCTTATCTGATCTCATCATACAAGGGGTCAATTATTAACAATTCCTTTTTTTTCATCAAGGCTATCTGTAAGTTTAAATATATTCAAAAAATGTATTGGTAATGTGATTATTTCAAATAATTTATATATATTCAAAAAATATATCAACAATCAGTATGCAATTAACATATTATCATTTGTAATGTAACAGTAACACATAACGTATAAGCATATTGTGAAATCAATCAACTCTTTACAGAATGTATTCTTCCATGTTACATGAACAATGTAAATTGACAGTATCAATGTATTTTTAACAATCACATTCCACTTTCCTTAGCATGCACTGAACTCCCAGAAAACCCGCAGCATGGCAAATTATATCACCACTACCATATTTGTGTTACAAATCTCTTATTTATTGCCACATTTATTGCCCATAATCCAGAAGCACAATACAAAACATCTTACCGTAAGAACCCAATGACCTGGTGTGTGGTAAGGAAGCAATAATATATCATTTTGAAGTAATTCACTCTGTATTTATTTAAAAGAAATTAGAAATGTAATTATAGTTTCCAGTGAGGCAAACCATGAAATATACATTATACTGTATTTCCCAGATTCATTACATGTATTACTATTAGACTACTCCCCCACATCAAACATATCATTATTTTTGCTGTTTCACACTGTGTTTAACTCAGTGACTGAAATTGGTTTTTTTTCATTTTATGTATGAAAGTGTGTTAACATTTACCTTCACTTTCACTTGTGTAGCTCTGCCTGAGAGAATGACAGTGGAAACTACTGATGAGATGGCTTGTACCTGTTGACAGTCAACAAAGCTATTAATGCATTAATAATTGTGGCACGTCAAGAACATAATGAATTTAATATAGACAGACATGAAACTGATCCTTAGTGTTAAAAATGAGATACGTATATGTAAGAGAGTCCTATAAAAACAAAATGATTTGTAATCAATGTGCTCTGTCTTACTTCCTTTAAAAGGTGACTAAGCTGTTCGCATACTTGTGTTCAATTAATGGACCCACTGAACTGTACAGCAAAACTAATGTGGCCCTCTATTGTATGTCCGATATGCACCTCCAAATACATTTTAGTAAATGTTCGGCAGCAGTATATACACAGAAATGTTGAAATTTCAGGTGTCTGTTGATATTTCAAGGGCATTTGGACTTAAATATGTTGTGCCACATATTCCCGTGATTGTTTACTTAGTGTATCAGTGTATTGTGTCATGTATCACAGTAACTAGCCTACCTTTCCATCTGCTTTCTCAACTACACAGCTCAAAAATGCATCAATAACCTACAACACACGATGGAAGAAAAGCACAATTACAATGGTATTTGAGTAATCAATCACATCAACAATACATGTTTAGTGGTACTTAAGTGTACCTCATCACTTATCCAGCTTCTCGGTTTCAGGCAATGAAATGAAGAGCCATATAATTTTATGTTTCTCACTTTCGCCTCCAGTCTCTCTGTGTGTTTGCTGGTCATTACCAATTTTACTAGGAAAAAAATATTAACACGTATTACATGCATGGTAATACAGTTGCCTTTTTCTCTGCTTTAATACTGTCAATGCCGCCACTTTGTACATGAAAACCTTTAATATAGTTCAAGTTATAAAGTATGTTAATCTGTTTAAGAAAAGAGCGGTAACCAATTACCTTTCAGAAGCCATTGCTTGTCTTCCACTTCCTCTGTAAGCATGTCATCAAAACTGTCATCAGCATCACTTGTATCATTGTTTGACACATCTTGCCCTATATAGTCCTCTTTTTCTATTGCTGTGACCTCTATGTTTTCCACTTTGCTGTCATGAGATACAGTGCCATCCACTTCTCTAATCTCTTCCGTGGGTGTTTCTGGTTCAGCGTCACCAACTACAATTTCAGTTCCAGTTTTGCCCTCTGATGTGCTTTCAGCAGCTAATGCTGTTGGCTCTTTTACTGGTTTTAAGTGTGCAATACTGTACGTGGTTCCTAACTGTTTCCCTGAGATGGTTTGTAATTCACTCTCTTACCTTCAACACTCATAATTTTGTATGGTCCCTGATATTTAGATTCCAATACTCCTTCTTTTCTTGTTCTCTGTCTAGCATTCAGTAATAGTACAGAGTCCCCAACTTCAAATGTTATTTCCCCATATTTAGAAGTCTTTCTTTTAGCATAATGTCTTTGTTGTTTTTCTTGTGCTTTAGCAATGTTACTTAGTGGCAGCACAATGTCAGCGTCATGTCTCGATTTCATATTCATGCTGTTCTCTTTGAAGAAATCTTCCACGAACATATTCAGATCTGGGATCTTTGTAAACAAATGGAGAAGTGGTTGTATTTGTAAAATGAAGGCACACAGAATGCCATGTGTACATGAAAGGTGCTGGGAATAACATACACTTACCGTGTAATTATCTAAGACATCTTCTGGAAACACTGCGTCATCACAAAACATTAGTCGGAAAGGTGAAATTTTTGTTGTTGCATGTATTTTAGTTCGCAAATAAAACAAAATGGGTTCAAGTAATTTATCCCAATTACTCCCATTGTCATCAACCATCTTCCGCAGTGCTCTGTAACAAAGGCACATTGATTTGATTGTTTAAGAAAAGAAAGTCACATGTACGGTCTTGTTTGAAACAGATCATACACAATCATACGTAATGAAAAAGATTTCCATGTAACACATTGCTTTTGAAGATTTTTTTGTGAGTTGCATCTTCTAGTATAGCACATTCTACTTGCCATTACTACTGTACAATACCCACCCATTCACTTACCTTTTTATGGATTTATTAGCGTTTTCAGCCAAGCCATTGGTTTGTGGGTGGTACGGACTGGTGAAGCTACGTTCTATTCCCAATTTATTACAAACATAGAAGTTACACTAAAAGAAAAAAAGTTACACCATAAACGTACATATAGACTTGTGTTGAGGAATGTTCCTTTTCGTATCTGCCACTACTTTTATGTGTAATTAGCAACAGGAATAGCATGTCTTCTCATATTTGTTTTGGAAACAAGTAGTTGTTCGTTTCTTTGTTAGATATGAAGAAAAATAATTTTACAGCAACACTGATGGTGACCAACAGCAGTTTATATATATAAAAAGAAAAGATGGTGGTTGTTTGAGATCTATGGGTGACCTGACAGTGAGTTTGAGTACATGGTACAAATAACCAGAAAAAAAGAAATCGTTACCGTATTATTGAATTCTGCACCACGATCTGTCAGTATCCGCTGTGGGCATCCACGTCGAAGAATCATGGTGAACATGATCTCTACCACCTCAGATGATGACTTATTTCTAAGTGGAAAGGCTTCCACCCATCTTGAAAGATAATCTATGGCTGTAAGTATGTACTGGTATCCATTCTTTGTTACTGGAAACGGTCCTATTAAATCCATTCCCACCAATTCCCAGATCCGAGTGACCTACATAGAAGGGTACCAGTTACAGTCATATTTCAAATGTTTATTACTAAATGTTCTCAATGAACCCATATGTCAGAAGCAGAGTACGCAATGTAATATGGTTATAACAGCCATAGAATCCAAATGAAAGCCCACTTTTAAATGCAGAAGAAAAAGAAAGAAAGAATAAACAAACAAAAAGAAGTGCAGGAATGAGTGATTGAAAACAATACCAGAGTAAAGCAGAAGAAATATCCCCAGCCAGTGCGAAGGCGTATTAGAGGTAATTGCTGCACTATGCTGTGCCACTTACATGCATTGGACTTGTTTCAAAATCAAACCCTCATTGTATTGCAGAAATAACCATGGATAATGATAAACAATAACGTGTCTGATTCAAAAATTCACCTTTATGCTTTCCAAGGTGGTATCCAGATTTGATTGCTTTCCCTCTTTCTGGCAAGTCAGACACTGTGCAACCTGTTTTTGATGGAACAATATGATGACATGAACATTTCGTTATGGAAATAGTATCACAAGGGAACAGAGTTCACATTTGCACACCAAATATACTTTTATATTTCTTTCATTCATTTTGAACTTCTATTTCAATTGTAAATACCATTCATCAGGATTTTGTTTCATTACTTTACATACCCAATTGGCAATGTCTTTTGTCATCCCTGGCCAATAGTATTTTGATGTCAGCGCATTCCTGGTTTTGAATATTCCTAGATGTCCACCCGCTGGACTGTCATGATACCTTTTAAAGAGTTGCAGGGCTTCTTTCATGGTATGTACAACGACAACCTTTCTTCCTTTTGCTGAATGGAACAATCTCCCCTCTGTTGATCATAGAAGATGGAGCACAGAGGATGATTAAAATTTATCTGGGCCCTGGGACAGAGCAATTGTTGGGCCCCTACCCACCCTGTCCACTGGCTACATCACCTATGGCCTTATCTCTTTCGTCCTCTTCCCCAGGATCGCAGCCATGTTCCACCTGGGCTCCCCACCATTTTGCCGGGCCCACAACTCCTTGGCTCATTTCCCACCCACCCTGCTGTCCCACACAGCACCAGGACTGCAGAAGCCCTGTCCCTGTGTCACGGCTGTACCAGGGAGTGAGAGCTCCTCCAGTCCCAGGGCCGTGGTGGAGTTTTGGATCCTGTGGTTCTTTAGGGGACTAGGAGCAGGGTGCTGTGGAGTCTCCTGCCCCACCAGGCACGTCTCCTGGAGATGGGGTCAGGCATAGGGGCTTCCCCTGCTGCCTTGTGGCTTCTGCCAGGGCTGGGGTGTGGGAAAAGTGTTTAACTTAAGCTATAAGTGGTTATTGGCAAAACCATTAATTAATTAAAAGGCATATGCCTATCAAAGACATCTATATACAGTCTGGTTCATAATGCCTTGAGTACAAGGGGGAAATTTCAGTGTATAGCGGGGCTGCCCAGAGGGGGGGGCAAGTGGGGCAATTTGTCCTAGGCCCCACACGGGCCCCCACGAGAGTTTTTCAGGGCCCCTGAAGCGGGGTCCTTCACTTGCTCCTTGTGCCCTGGAAAACTCTCAAGGGGCCCGGGCCCCCAGAGCTTCTTCCACCCTTGGTCTTCGCCAGTGGGGGGGTCCTTCCTCCAGGGCAGAGGGACACCCCACAGCTGAATTACTGCTGAAGCAGGGCCCCCTTGGCACCAGAGACCACAGGCCCCAGAATCCTCTGGGCGGCCCTGGTGTATAGTTTTTGCTCATTGAACATATAGTGATTGTTGATGGTGCTTGCAGCAGACCGGATAACATAATTAAGGAATGAAACAAAGTCATCAGTTTTTTTTAAAATAAATTTTAGACTCATTTCTCACGCAACTGCACAGCACACTCCTTTTGTTGCACCACTGGCATAGGCAGATTATCTGGAAAATTTTTATAAAAATAGAGATCCAAATTCCAGTCCCATTGAAGGTAAGGTTAACACTCCAAATACTCCCAGTGTTGGGACATCATGACCATCATTTACAGGCTGAAGTTTCCTGTGTTATGTGCCAGTACTATCTTAAAACAAATATTCCTTACCTTCCAATGAAAAGTTGACAGCATATCGACGCAGGTTCAGTCTGCCTGCTTTATTCATTCCTTCAGGATATGTGCTACTCCTTATGTATGCTAAAACATTTGCAATTTTTTCTTCAAAAGATTTCCCTGAGAATTGTTTACAAGAGAAAAGTTACTTAAGTGCAAACATGGCATATCAATGCATATGACTCAAAGTTGAGTTAGAAGATAAGCGATGTACATTGCAAACCCATAAGCAGGGTAAACCTCAAGAAACAATACATCATTCATAGGCCAGTGACATGACAGACATAAATAAATTGCAGGCATGTGCATAATTCTGAAATATTTGTGGCTTGCAAATTTTGGCTGTATTTGCTCAATGAAGAGTGAATGTTATCAGAGATAAGGAGATCACTACAAGATTGTAACAATGTATAGACATAGTGACTCAGGACAGTAAATGTAACAGCAAAAAATTGTCAATTAAAAAAAGAAGCAGAGTTGCTTGAAGATAATGGGTTTTTAAAAAATATGTAATATTTAATAATATATGGGGATATACTTATGTCACAGAACTAGGTCATTGAGTCCAGTCCCCTGCCTTCACTATCAGGACCAAGTACTGTCCCTGACAGTTTTTTTTGGCCTTGCTTTCTTTTTTTTTTTTTTTTTTTTTTGTCCCATGATCCATAAATGGTTCCCTTAAGGATTAGGCTCACAACCCTGGGTTTAGCAGGCCAATGCTCAAAACACTGAGCTAGCCCTCCCCTCCATGGGAACACATGGAAAAATTCTACTTACTTGCCATTATGTGTATTGAGGTAATTTTTTGCTTGGTGCAACTTTTTTGGAGAAAATAGTTGTCTGGAAATCTGAAGAATCTGAAATAGAGGAACCCGTATAACATACCCATATCAGTATCACCTCATTCTCAGCAATGTCTTTAATCAATCGTTTTAATGTAATTAAACTAATCAATCCTAACATAATGTTACTTGATTATCTAAGAAATTAGATCCCATCATCTAAATTTTTTTACCCACAGCAAAATTACTTATATATCAGCCTAAGAAAATAAAAAAAAAACCAGACACCACACAGATAAACAATATAGAAATTAGGAGCAATAAAGAAATCACCATGATTACAGGCATGCAAACCATTTAAGAAATGATTATACAGTTATTGTAAAGATTCTTTATTATTCAGGCAGTTAGCCAGGAATACCTTTCGTATTTCTGTACTTTTACCAGATTTGCCCCTTACTTGGGGTATGCTCATTTATTGGGGTTACTTGTCTGGGTTTTCCCCCTGATAATTCTACTGTTCTGGAGGGGGGTGGTTGTGTAACTCGATCAATGTACTCATTGTGTGCCCAATGGAATGAGTCAAACAGCACTTTCAAGCTGAAACCTTTATTTGTCCCAGATGTAGCATGTCCCTATCCCCATCTTTACATCACAAGGAGAGCCTAAACAAAGTAAGTTACATTTTTACAGTTTAATACCTGAGTTAGAAAAGGAAACAGAGAGAGAAAATGAGGAAACTCACCCACTCCAGGAAGCTTGAACTCCTGAGTCTTCAATGATGATCTTAGCTCACAGTCTTGAATCTGTCAGGAATAGATGTGGTTACCTAAGGAAGTGGTGGAATCTCCATCCTTAGAGGTTTTTAAGATCAGGCTTGACAAAGCCCAGGCTGGGATGATTTAGTTGGGGATTGGTCCTGCTGTGAGCAGGGGGTTGGACTAGATACCTCCTGAGGTCCCTTCCAACCCTGATATTCTCTGATTCTATTCTCTGATTGTAACTCAGCCAGAATTTGGGTCTATGCAGGCATAAGAATTCTTACTTAAGAGTGAGCAAATGGTTTTGTAGAGAAAATATGCAATAGGTTGAATTGGTTGAAGTAAGAACAGTAGATTTGTTTATGGGTGAACCGATGACTGCAGGAATTTCTTTAGTCTAGATAATAGGAGCTGATCACTTCTTACTATGGGTGATGTTCCTTCAGGGGGCTGACAATGAAATTTGTCTGCTTCAGTATTTTGGATATCAATCAGATATCAATCAGAATTTCACCACTAGAATTTGTCTAACTGTTAAAGCGGGTGTGAATGAAGGTAGGGGAGTTGCCTCAAGCTTGTCACCAGCGTTGTACGTATGTCTCACACCTCCATTGACTGCTCCATGCAAGTTTTTTGTCTGATCACTTTTGGTTTGTGGGAACAGACAGGATACTGTGCCTTAGTTACCACAGAAGACAGGTATTATCTGTGACTGCTGAGTTCTTAACAGGATATTGATCATAAAATATTTAACCATATGTTGTGACTACTTACATTAAAGAAATCCATTCCATCTTAGTTTAGGAGAGAGAGCAGTGATTGACCAATAATAATCTGGTGTTGCAGATCGACGTAGTACAATTATTTTTTCTTCTCCACTGTCAGTGCAGCTTTTATTTTGGTGAGTTTTGCACAAAGATGCAGAAATGTGGACCATCCAAAAGTTCTGCAGCCACTGGTCATCAGCCCAAGCCTTCATTGTTGCAGAAGATTTTTGCCCTTGGTAAGGTTCTAAGATGACACCATATAATAAACTTACTGAATATTTGTGAATCAGTTTCTACACACAAGCAATGTCGTGTGAAAATAGGACTGTAAGAGCTGAGTTCACAGGCAAGATAAATGTAGCTAAAGGCAATTCTAAAATTTGTGAACTGTTGTGAGACTTCACATAGACAAATAGTTATGAGAGAGTCTTTTAAATACTGAAAATGTGTGATGCAGAGTTTGATGGAATGTAGGGAAATTATTTCACTGCATCATGTCTCCTGTAGAAAGAAAGTAGCACTGGGGCAGCAGATTTTAATATTTTTTGGTGGGATCCAGAAAAGGTCCAAGGGCGTTTTGCTATGGGAGGGGGCTTGAGGTCAGTACTGAGTTTACAATGGTGCCAATGGTGCCATGGCAACAGGCCCATCCTGCATCACGTTGCAGACACAGTGCTCAGAATTAAGCGATGTTCTCAGGACTATTGTACTCTATACTAGTTTTCAATTGCCTGATAAATGTTTCAGCCATGCCACCTTGTCACTCAGCTATATCCTGATTAGTGGTGACTGGGAATGGCGGACACAGGCAGGGAGTGTAGTAGATGCCAATTTGAGGTGAATATTCTCTTGTCCAGACTATACTGGGTTTATGGTGCTTTGTGCCCTGGACAGGAGCAATGTGGCTGGTGAATAACCAAGAATCTGGTTAATAATTGTTCTCTAAATTCAGCTTTCTTCTTTCTCTCTCTGTGAATTATCACTAATTCAAAATAGTACTGTTCAAATTGACTGGATAATGGTAATAGCATAATCTTTTCTTATAACATTGTAAACCCTACTACCAAATTTTTATATTAAACGCTTACTATACATAATACAATAAATCCAACAGAAACAAAACATAAGAAAAGCTTCTTTTCTGCATCTTCTTTAAACTTTACCAGTTATCTCTTGCTTCAGAATGCCTCATGCGTCACCCATATTGTTTACAATAGGATTCAACATGTGGCTTGGAAGCTGACTCTTTACTGATTCCTGAAGAGCTGGGAGCTCAATATTCATCCCAGATAGATACTATATGCAGAAGCACAGCTCTGTATATATCGGGGGCAGGGGAATTGTTTATCTTTGTGCATATGTAATGGTGTTTGGTGTTTGTAAGACAAAGTATCATAATGAACTGTGTAAAAGAGAGGTTGGGAGGCTCCAGGAAGGTATGTAAAGTGCTGGGATGTCAGGATCCCGGAGGCGCTCTCACCCCCACACTCGGGCGGTGTTCAGGGCTGGCTTTAGGAAGTGCAGGGCCCACTTTGAACATTTTTGGTGGGGCTCCGGCAGGGATGACTAAAAAAAAAAATGTAAAAAAAAGCCATTCATTTCTTAGCAACTGGTTCCCTATAACAAGTTCTGATTTAAGGGATGTGCCACAGTATGTATTTTTTGTACCAATAAGGTTACCATAAGTCCGTATTTTCCTGGATGGCGATTTAAGACCCAAAAAGCCTGACATATCTGGGAAAATACAGATTTATGTTAACCCTACCTAAAGTTCTTTTTTAAACATATGGGTCTGAACTAGAAATGAGCTCTGTTTCACATGTGTGTGTCCCCGCCACTCCCTGGGGGTGTACTAGGGTGACCAGATGTCCTGATTTTATAGGGACAGTCCCAATTTTCCAATCTTTTTCTTATATAGGATCCTATTACCCTCCTCCCCATCCCGATTTCTCATACTTGCTGTCTGGTTACCCTAGGGTGTACACAGGTGTGGGTCCCAGCTGCTCCCTGTCCCCCTCATTGAAGCAAGTGTGCAGGGTTACTACCCTGGGAACTGCAGGGCAGCAGTGGACATGGGGCTGGCTGGAGGCAGGGCAGGGTCTGACTGGAGGAAGAGTCTGGCTGCAGGCAGGGCAAGGGGTGTGGGGATGGCTGGAGATAGGTATGTGTGGGGTGGGGTGGGCTGGCTGGCTTCAGGCAGGGACACAGGGGGCTCAGGCATGGGTTGGCAGGGCTGGAGACAGAGGAGTGCAGGACTGGCTGGCTTCAGGCAAGGGTGTGTGGCAGGGGTTGGCTGGAGACAGGGCAGGGGGTGGTTGGCTGGGGATAGGGCAGGGGATGCAGGGCTGGCTCCTGCTCCTGCTAGGAGCCCCAAGCCCTTTAAATTGCCCCCTGGGGAAGCCGGGCCACCCCAGTACAGTGCACTCGCTCTTGCCAGTACACTGAACCAGGGCAGGGCCTGATTCAGGGGAATTGGTTGAATTGGCCTAAAGCCAGCCATGCCAGTATATCCAGGACATTACTCGCACACTTTTCCCCATTGATACCTAGTAGTTGCACTGTCATCTCCCATAGCTACTTATGTTGCAGCATTTTTGTTAAAACTAAATTGGGAAGAAAGACGACTGATTCAGAACCTGTTTAATGGTTACGTTATTGCTAAAGGGTGTGGTGAGGTGTAAACTTGGAGAGAGGAAGGTTTCTGTGATGTCGCAAACTGTACTACAATCATACAGTATCTCAAATGCCAAGCTGCATTTCAGTGATCTGAGGTCTGAAGAACAGTGTGGAACTAGCTATTTTATGGGATGTCTACATTTCATCCTGTAGTAACATAACTGGTGATAGGAAAGCAGGGAGAGAGAAGTTGTGTGTGTGTGCGTGCGCGTGCGTGCGCGCGCTTGGCAAGGCTGGTGGCCACGGGGCCAATGGGTGTGGGTGGGATCTCGGGAGTCATGTCTCAGGGATCTGCCCTGCTCCCCAGCAATGCTCCAGCTCTGAGCTGTCTCCACTGCCTGGGACCTGTGGGGCCCCACCTGCCTCCCTGGGGGAAGAGCCACCTGGGACTGGTGCAGAGGCTGGGCCAGTCTCGGCCAGTCACAGGGGACAGTAGGGGGTGGGGAGAGGCTGAACTGGGTCCTGAGGGAGCTTGGCCTGCGTAGGCTGTGCTCCAGCCCGGCTGATTGCACCACTCCCAAGGGGCCGGAGTTTTCCTGCCCCAGGACTAGCTCTGGCTGCGCTGCCAGCTCAGCCTGGCAGACACAGTCACCTCCCATCAGGGCTGGCTATTGTGGCTGGGGGTTAGGGTGTGGCCAGTGATGAGCTGCCAAAATCTTAACAACCAGTTCACTATAAAAAGTTCTGATTTAAGGGTGGGGAGCTGGGGCTGGGGGGGACATACTGGTGGGGCTGGGGGCCCCTCCAGGGCCAGGGCCAGTTGCCCCGCTTGCCTCCTCCCCTCTCTTCTGGCCAGCCCTGGAGCTTGCAGCAGGACACACACACCCCCGCCACCTTGCCAGGCCTCTCAAAAAGCGGCAGCAGGACGACACTCTCAAGCTCAGCTGAGCTGCCAAGCTGATGTCGGTGGCTGAACACACTGCAGTGGGGGGAAACGGGGCAAGGGCCAGGGGAGCCTCAGCCTCCCCAGTTGGGAATCCTGGGAGCAACAGGATGGTCCAGCCATGGCCGGTGCTTCCATTCAGGTGGCCTAGGTAATCGTCCAGGGCGCCAGGATTATTGGGGGGCGGCATTTTGCCGGGGGTGGGGTGGCAGGCGGCTCCGGTGGACCTGCAGCAGACATTCCTGCAGACAGTCTGCTGCTCCCGAGGCTCCAGTGGACCTCCTGCAGGCACGCCTGCGGCAGTTCCAGTGCAGCCGCGGATAAGCGCACGGGGCGGCCAAATGGCCGTGCGCCTAGGGCGCTAAAAACACTAGCGCCGGTCCTGGGTCCAGCCTGCGGACTGGAGTTCTTTGCCCACCTCCTGGCCCTTTAACAACCGGTTCTCCACGGAGGTATAATTTTGGCAACCGGTTACTGGAGCTGTGGGAACCGGCTTCAGCTCACCACTGGATGTGGGAGGGTAGGTCTCTAGTGGGTCTGGGAGGATGCTGGGCAGTGGGGGCGTGGGGAGATCTGTGTGTCTTGGGGCACTGCGAAGTGTGGGGTGTCTGTGCGGGGCACTGTGCAGTTGTGGTGGTGGGGCAGTGAGGGGATCTGTGAGGGGGCTCAGTTGTGGAAGGGCTGTGAGGGGTCTTCAGCTAGGGGGTGACTGGGCAGTAAGAGGATCTCTTGGGGGGTTCTGAGTGGGTGGGGAAGTGGTCTGGGAGGGCACTGGGCACGGGGGCTTGTGGGGGTCTCTGGGTGGTGTGGCACTGGGCGTAGGGAGTCAGAGGGGTGCTGGGCAGGAGTGTGTGGAGGGGTCTCTGGGTGGTGTGGCACTGGGTGTAGGTAGTCAGAGGGGTGCTGGGCAGGGGTGTGTGTGTGGGGGGGGTCTCTGAGTGGTGTGGCACTGGGTGTAGGTAGTCAGAGGGGTGAGGTGCTGGGCAGGGGTGTGTGGGGGGTCTCTGGGTGGTGTGGCACTGGGCGTAGGGAGCTAGAGGGATGCTGGGCAGGAGTGTGTGGAGGGGTCTCTGGGTGGTGTGGCACTGGGCATAGGTAGTCAGAGGGGTGCTGGGCAGGAGTGTGTATGGGGGTCTTTGGGTGGTGTGGCACTGGGCGTAGGGAGTCAGAGGAGTGCTGGGCAGGGGTGTGTGTGTGTGTGTGCGAGAGTCTCTGGGTGGTGTGGCACTGGGCGTAGGGAGTCAGAGGGGTGCTGGGCAGGGGTGTGGAGGGGTCTCTAGGTGGTGTGGCAGTGGGCGTAGGGAGTCAGAGGGGTGCTGGGCAGGGGTGTGGGGGGGTCTCTGGGTGGTGTGGTACTGGGCGTAGGGAGCCAGAGGGGTGCTGGGCAGGGGTGTGTGGGGGTCTCTGGGTGGTCTGGCAGTGGGCGTAGGGAGCCAGAGGGGTGTTGGGCAGGGGGGGTAGCATGGTGCAGCATGGGCCCACACCGAAGGGGAAGAAGGAGGATGGCAGCACAGGGCTGGGCTGGACAGTGCCCGTCTGGCAGCTCCCGGGTTGTAAACAGGGCCCTTGTACTGGGCTGGGTGTTTGAGTGAGGGGGGCAGGCTCTGACCTGGGGTGTAGCAGGGGGTGCAGACACGTGGGCTCTGGGAGGGAGTTAGCAACTCAGCACGTTGTGTAAGAGAAAGAAGCTGCAGTGATTTCATACAGACATAGAAAGTGACAGAGACACTTTTACAAAGTCAAAGCGTGAGAGGCAGACTTTGAGGGAGGGGGGGTCTGTACAATATTTCACCGCATTCAGCCTCCTGGCTGGAGCAGTAACAGCCCTGCAACACTTGTGTGAGACAAAGAGGAGCTGCGGTGTCTGAGCTTTGACAATGTAGGAATTGGGAGGTCTGTGCCTTTAAGACCCAGCCCCAGGAACCGGGGCTCCGGGTCATGCAGCGTCCTGGGAGCAGAACGAAAACAGCCTCTGCCCCCCCCAACCCCCGACACCCCCAGATTTGCGAGCACAGCGGATGGCTCATCCCCAGGGGTCGCTGTTCCCCCCTCTTCCCCTCCCTAAACGGGGGGTTTGTTCCCGCACAGGGTCTGGCAGCGTCTCCCCCCCCCCCCGGGCTTAACCCCGGCTACCACCCCCCACCCCCGATTTTCCCCCTTCAGCCCCCTCCCGCCGCTACCTACGGCAGTTTGATCCCCCCTGGCCAGTAAATTTTTGCCCCCTGCTCAGACCCTGGCAGCCCCCCCCCCGCTGCGATTTGCCCCCCTTGGTGCTTTTAAAACCCCCCCAAAGAGGAGGCAGCAAATCGTAAGCAGAAGTGAGGGCAGAGAGAGGGCAGCGGCGACAGCAAAGTTTACTACGCATGCTCGGTGCAGCCAAAGTCGAAATCTGGAGCGGTCACTGTTTCTGTCCTTACACCAGCTCCTGCTCCACTCCCAGGCTCTAAGGTCAGAAGGGCCCATCAGGAGCATCTAGCCCAGGGGGTCTCACGACCAAATTTGGTGGCCTCACAGTGTGGCCAGCAACTCTCACTGGTGGCTGCTCTGACACTTTCCCCTAGAATCCTAACTAACTTTAGGAGAAGCCAATAAATATGCACACAAGTAAGAGAGGGGGATATTCCTTCTAGTGTGGGGAACTTCTCTGGCTTATATGGCACCAGGATGAAATTGGCAAGCAAAAGGATCTGAGTCCTTTACTCAGAGGCCTGCATGACCTCAAGGACCCCCCCCCCACTCTGGTCCCCATAACCCCAAGGCTGGGCTCAGGGCTCCTGAGGTGCTCAATCCCCAATCTTCTTGTGATCACCCACGACAGATATCCCCATTGTGGGGTGTTCCCTTCACTCTGGATGCTTCCCTGATCATTACACAGAGTTCAGAACAAATACGATTTATTAAACAAGTAATACAAAAATAAGGAGAAAAGTGGGAAAGAGTAAAGAAAAACATATCTCTGGGGGGGAGAACCACAAACAGCGTCTGTGGGATGCAAAGGCAATTCACAGTCCGTTCCTCCCATGTCCCAGGCCTCCTGCCCAGACCCTGGCTGTGCAGCAGGGATGCTGCGGATCAGACATTTACTCTGGTGCTGGCCACATGCCCTCAGGCTCTAGGTGGCAGGACCCTTTTTCCTAAATCAGTCTCTTCCTGTCAGGGCTATTTATAAATAAATAAATAAATGATGATATATCATCTCCTAGAACTGGAAGGGACCTTGAAAGGTCATCGAGTCCAGCCCCCTGCCTTCACTAGCAGGACCAAGTACTGATTTTTCCCCAGATCCCCAACTGGCCTCCCTCAAGGACTGAACTCACAACTCTGGCTTTAGCAGACCAATGCTCAAACCACACCCAGTCTAGCCTGCAAGGCCTCTTGGCTGAGGGCGTCTCCTTGCCCAGGGTCCCCTTGGGTCACTGCTCCCAGCTCTGCACCACTCCAGTTTCCCTCTGCCACAGCACTGCTGCTGCTCTGCCTCCATCCCAACTCTCCACTTGCCTTGGCACCTCCCGCTCTGCCCTGGCCCAGCCAGCTCCACTCACACAGAGGAGACGAGAGGACCCCGGACTGCTGACTCCCTCATTGGCCTGCCTGCCCTGTCAATCAGGCTGACCTAAAGCATTGGCCCCTTCCTATTGTCAGTCTCAGGATCTTGATTTCTCATTGCCCCTTCCCCTTTCTTTTGGTATTAGGAGGTGGCCAACCAATTGAGACGGCCAACCTATGGCCAACTCATTAAGTTGCAGTAAGAGGTCAACAATCCCCTTACACCTATAAACGTGAAAATCATAATTTATTTATTGCTAGCTAGTAAGTCTGCGGCTGTGAAAAAATGTTATTTCTACCTTTGCTAAAATTTTTACAACTTCTCAGCTAGCGACTCAGGTTGCCAACTTGGTAATATTTAAAAATGGACACTCAAGCAGGAGTGCTGGAACCTTCCCTGCCCCGCCTCTGCCCCCTGAGGTCCCATTCCTGCCCCAACTCTGCCTCTTCCTCCAAGGCTCTGCCCACCCTCCACTTCTCTTCCTCCCCTCCCTGGCTAGGTCAGGAGAGACTTGCCTCTGGAGCCAGGCCTAAGAGCTGCAGCTGCTCAGGGCAGGTAGGAGGCAGACCCAGCTAAGTAGGGCCTAATGCAAGTGATGACCCAGTGCCTCCCCACCTGCAGTAACTCGACTTAGAGTGTCCGGTCAGTAGATCTGACCAGATATTCTCAGGTCCCCTTTTCGACTGGATTTCATGGTTGAAAACCAGGCACTTGCAATAGTGTGCAATAAGTGCTGGGAATGTGTCAGGAACAACTTCTGCTTTCTGATGGTGGAGGAAGTAACCGGGGGCAGATGGGTTAGACTCAGTTCTGACCAGCCGTACCCCAACAAGCAAAGGGATTTCTCTCACCCAAAAGCTTTCAGCAGTCCATGTTCATTGGAAAGCCTTCCAGCTAGGACCACTCCCCCAGCTCAATGATGCTGCTATTGTCTTTCAAGTGATCTTGCTCCCATGAGTAGAGATGGAGCAGGGGACATGGCCAGAGCCCTTCTCCCCACCCCTTCTTATACTCAGAACCTTTATACTGGAAAAGTCTTTAGTGGGTCATGGGGTCAAGGAACTCCATGGCACAGGTGAGCTCCACACTATGCTAGAGATGAATTGTAAGTTTCTTTGTTCATCCCTTTCTTTCTATTGGTGGATGGCCAAATAAGAGTTTTCTAACAGGGACAGTCAGTCCTTTGTTGTCTCTGAGGAGTTAGTCTGTGGCCATTCTCCGGAACTATCGCATATTTTAGTAACAAACTGGGTTACCCTACGGCTCGGTTTTCCCAGAGAGAGCCTCTTTTTTGAGCCTGCTGAGAGGAGACACTCTCTACACCAATATTCCACATGAGGATGGGCTAGAAGCTGTCAGGAACAGTATCCCTCATGAGGCCACAGCACACCTGGCAACTGAGCTTTTTCACTTTGTCCTCACCCACAACCATTTCAGATCTGGGGACAACTTATACCTTCAAGTCAGCGACACTGCTACAGGTATCCATATGGCCCCACAGTATGCCAACATCTTTATGGCTGACCTAGAACAACCGTTTTTCGGCTCTTTTCCCCTAGCGCCCCCTCCTCTACTTGTGCTACATTGATGACATCTTCATCATATGGACCCATGAGAAGGAGGCCCTTGAAGAATTCCACCAGGATTTCAACAATTTCCATCCCACCGTCAGCCTCAGCCTGGACTAGTCCACATAAGAGATCCACTTCCTGGACACTACAGTGCAAATAAGAGATGATCACATAAATACCACCCTATACTGGAAACCTACTGACCTCTATACTTACCTACATGCCTCCAGCTTCCATCCAGGACACATCACACTATCCATTGTCTACAGCCATGCCTCAAGACACAACCGCATTTGCTCCAGTCCCTCAGACAGAGACAAACACCTACAAGACCTTTATCAAGCATTCTTGAAACTACAATACCCACCTGGGGAAGTGAGGAAACAGATTGACAGAGCAAGATGGATACCCAGAAGTCACTTACTACAGGACAGACCCAACAAGGAAAATAACAGAACACCACTGGCCATCATCTACAGCCCCCAGCTAAAACCTCTCCACTGCATCATCAGCCATCTACAACCTATCGTGGAGACAGTTTAGTCTTAAGCAATTGCAAGAGGGGAACTACAGACCAGGGCAGGGAATTTCCCTTACTTTAGGTAGGGCTCCAAATATAAACAATTGGGGTAAGCCTTTTTACCTTTTTTTTTTAAATAGACAACGATTATCGCTGCAGTTTGTGTATACATTTTTGCCTGAGTTTTTTAAATAAGCTTTGCTGTAGTTTACATTTTATTATTATTTAAATCAAGGTAAAAAAACAGCATTTCTGACCATTTCCCCAGCCGCCTAGCACAAACCCTGCTTCTACAAATCTTGCGCTGTTAGCAAGAAGGTTAACCTGTCTTTTACTTTGTCACTTGACAACACAAAATGGCTACTACACTTCCACGCACATCCTTTTTGTGCTTCTAGCACAACAATCAATTTTAAACTTTTATTTTTATTAAACCTTGCCTTTTTGATTTTAGATTAAATGGTTTAGCCCCATGGGCTTTGGTTGGCTGCAACAACAATGCATGGTTAGTACAGGAGCGGCGCCAGGGTTTCTGGCGCCCTAGGCATAAATCGCGGGGCAACATTTTGTGCGCTCCCCACAGGGCGCACGGGAGCTTCCGGTTCTGCTCCCATCGTGCCGCCGAAGAAGGACCCTCTGCCGAAATGCCACTGGCAACAGCAGCAATCATTGAGCTGCTCAATTGCCTCCCGCTGTTTTCCGCGGCACACTGGCAGAAGATCCTTCTTTGGCGGTGTGACGAGAGTGGAACCGAAAGCTCCCGTGTGCCCTGTGGGGAGCGCACAAAATGCTGCCCCCCGTGTGGTCTTGCTGCCTTTCTCGCATTAGATCGGAGCATGTCTGTTTGCTCCGCCATTAGCTTGACCATAGCATCCTGCCTGCTCTCATCGCGTGCATCCCTCCTCTCTTCGAGTTCCTGTAATGCTCTACGGAACTCCACAATTGTTTGCCTCCACGCATTCAGCTGGGCCCTATCAGAGCGAGAGGGCTGCATGAGCTCGGCGAACATGTCATCCCGAGTTTGTTTTTTCCGTGATCTCTTGTGATGGTGTACTCTGCATGGACGCCTGTGACAGTGGACTGTGCTGATGGTCACCAAACAGGAAACGAAATTCAAAAGTTCCCGGAGCTTTTCCTGCCCACCTGGGAGTTGCATTGGAGTTAAGAGTTGTTAGAGGGCTTATTCCTTCACCTTCTCACTTCCCTGGTCCTTCTTGCATGAACAGGGAGCAACAATACCCGAAGTCCAAAGGCTCAAACCATTCAATGTTTATTGGGGTGAACTTCCAGCAAGCATCATTCCAGTTCCCTTCATCAGTGTCCCCCTTCCCAGCTCTGACACCACAGAGCCTTGCCTGTGTCCTTGTTCCCATTCCCTGCTCTCATTCCCCCCACTTAGGAAAACACGATTCCAATTCCGCCACCCCGAGTCCCTGTTCCCATTCCCCTCCTTACTTCCTGATTGACAGCAGACTATATAGTAAAACTTGACTTCTGCTTAGCTATACCTTAACCAATCATTTTACTGAAATTTAACTAACCAATCCTGACATACTGTAACATGGTTATTTAACCAATTATATCCCACCATCTTAATTGGTTTGCACTCAACAAAACTAATTATACAGCAGACAGACACAATCACAGAACCAGACAGAGATTATACAGACAAACAACAGGGAAATGGATATTACAGTGATAGAACAACACAGAAATGAGGATTTCATAACCTAGCTATTGATAAGTAAGTTCTTGCCAGACAGGATGCTATCAAACGAAGTTTCCTTTTACATCTTCTAGGCTCTTCCCTTTCTCTAGAGGTGATACGACTATCAGGACAGGATTGTATTCCTAACAGCCCAATAACACCTCATATCAATGTGACTAGTTTGGAATGTGAGGATGTGACCATACAATTCCCAGCTTATGGCTGCCTCTGCTGCTTAGCCAAAGGCCTTAGCCTAAGAACTAGGCCTCAGACTGTCACAGTGAGAGGAGGCCCTTACACTGGCAGACAGTGATTCTGATTCCTTCTTCTATACCTCTGTAACTAGCTAAGTGATAAGAATACACCTAAATTCTTACAGTATAGGCCTTTGCAGACAGGCCTGAATATCTATATCCTAACAAGAGTGTTGTCCAGAGCGGTCACAAGGGAGCATTCTGGGATAGCTTCCCGAGGCCAATCATGGCGAATTGCATCCACAATACCTTTAACCCAAGATAGCGATCTCGATTTAAGCATTATTCTGCTTGCCGAGGTGGAATACAGAAATCGGAATAAACAGCCCTTAAAATCGAAAAAAGCAGTTTGGTCGTGTGGACGGAATAATTTTTTTTTAATTAACTCGTCTAATTCGGAAATAACAAACTAGTGTACATCAGGCCTGAGTCAACTACATGCAAGCTGTTTAACCCTTTCTTGTCATGTGTCACAGAAGTTTAGATCCTGTGTGGATTCTCCCATGTTTAATGAGGTGTGATCTCTCTCTGAAATTTTTCCCACACTCCAAGCACTTATGGGGTCTCTCTCCGGTGTGGATTCTCTGATGTTTAACTAGGACTGATCTCCGTGTGAAATTTTTCCCACAGTCCAAGCACTTATGGGGTTTCTCTCCTCTGTGGACTGACTGATGATCAATAAGGCCTGACCTCCGTTTGAAACTTTTCCCACATTCCAAGCACTTATGGGGTCTCTCTCCTGTGTGGACAGCCTGATGTTTAACAATGTCTGACCTCCGTATGAAACTTTTCCCACAAGCCAAGCACTTATGGGGTCTCTCTCCTGTATGGATTGCCTGATGTTTAACAAGGTCTGACCTCTGTATGAAACTTTTCTCACAGTACAAGCACTTATGGGGTTTCTCTCCTGAGTGGACTACCTGATGTTTAACAAAGTATGACCTCTGTAAGAAACTTTTCCCACAGTCCAAGCACTTATGGGGTTTCTCTCCTGTATGGATTGCCTGATGATCAACAAGGCTTGACCTGTGTATGAAATTTTTTCCACAGCGCAAGCATTTGTGGGATCTCTTTCCTGTGTGGAGTGCCTGATGATTAACAAGCTTTGACCTCCGTATGAAGCTTTTCCCACATTCCAAGCACTTGTGGGGTCTCTCTCCTGTGTGGATCCCGTGATGATTAACAAGGTCTGATCTCCGCTTGAAACTTTTCCCACAGTCCAAGCACTTGTGAGGTCCCACTCCTGTGTGGATTACCTGATGTCTAAGAAGGTGTGACCTCTGCTTGAAGCTTTTCCCACAATCCAAGCACTTATGAGGTCTCTTTCCTGTGTGGACTGCCTGATGTTTCAGGAGGTGTGACCTCCGCCTGAAACTTTTCCCACAGTCCTAGCACTTGTGGGGTCTCTCTCCTGTGTGGACTGCCTGATGCTTAACAAGCTTTGACCTTTGTATGAAACTTTTCCCACAGTCTAAGCACTTATGGGGTCTCTCTTCTGTGTGGCTTCCTTGATGTGAAATTAGTGCTGACTTAGAACTGAAACATTTCCCGCACTCAGGGCATTGAATGGGCTTCTCTCCAGTGTGGCTTCTCCCATGGTCATTAAGATCTGAGTGGCTAGTGAAGCTTTCGCCACGGTCCAAGCATTGAAGGGGTTTCTCTCCAGTATGGAATGTCTGAGGTGTCACAAATTGTGATTTTAGAATTAATTCTTTCCCAAATTGGAGGCAGTGCCCGGGTGTCTCCTCCTTGTGATTTGCCTGCTGCGCTCTGGGATCCTTGTCTCCTCCCCCACCATTAATAGAGTCATCCACTTTCTTCCTTGGGTGATTTCCCACAAGCCTCTCTGACCTGTGCCAATTTCCCGAGGCTTCTCTCTGATCCCAGCACTGGGAAAAATTCCCTTCAGTTCTTTCCAGAGACGTCCCCTGTGGTTCCATTTCCCTGGACACTTCCTCATGAGGATTCCCCTCCTTGGTCTCACCTCCTCGCTCAGCGCCTGCTGGGAGAGAGACAATCCAGACAGGAGTCATTGCGCTGGGGAGAAAGAGGAATAACACTGAGGCAAAACCCAACTCAAAGACTGAGCAATTGGATTCTGCCTCCACATCCCACCCAAACAGTCAGAGGGAAGGAAACTCCTGCAGCTAACAGGATGGGTGGAAAGGCATGAGTGATATCTGCTGACTACAACCCTGCATGAGAGGAGGAAGAACTGAGGGCATTACTCACACCATAATTTGGGATTCTTAATTTTTGCCTTCATTCTCCAGATGGTTTCTGTGTCAGTTCTCACCTGTGTGGGCACATTTCACAAGCCTTCTTTACTCCCAGGCCGGGAGATTGGGCACCCACGGCTCTTCCCCTCGTTCCAGCCGGGTGATCAGCTCAGGCTTGGGAATGGGAATTCCTGTGCAGAGGGTGAAATCAGACATCAGGGTGCATGGAGCATTGGTGGAGTATGTGTCATAAAGGACATTCTGTGAGTGGAACCAGTCCCTGTTGGAGGAACGTGGAAACCAAAAGGACAGGAAAACGGTCACTGAGCCCCCTTGCGCAGAGGAAGTTCCCTGGGGAGGTGACTTGAAATATTACTACACACTCACTAGGCGTTCCCAGGATCTGTGCGCTCTGGGAGCTTTGCTGACTCACACACATGTCTGCACTTAAAGCCCTGCCTCTTTCTAAACCTGCACAGCCCAGAGCCCTCCCCAGGGCTGGAGCTATTCCCAAGGAGGGAGGTGAGCAGGGATTGTGTGCGCAGCCAAGAAATAACACAGACAGGACAATGCTGGATTTATGCCCCTTTGAAAGCTGGAGGAGTAGGAATCGGTTAGCTTGTCCATTGGGTATTGACAGCCATGTCCCACTGGAGGGGACACAGAGATGCAAGTCTCTCTCACATGGCAGCTGTGCGTTATGGAACCCACTAACCTCTGATCTAACTGACCAGGGAAGAACCTGACCAGATTCAGACATGCAGACCCCACGGCTTCTAATAACTGAGGGAATGGGAATCCCTTACCCAGCGAGGTCACCGTCTTGTAGTTCTCCTGCATGACGTCCCTGTAGAGGGCTCTCTGAGCGGGGTCCAGCAGAGCCTCTTGCCCCTGGGTGAAATACACAGCCACCTCCTCGAAGGTCACCGGCATCTGAAACAACAAGAGTCTCCCCCACTCAGCACCTGCTGCCCCAGCCACAGTCCCCCTAGTCACGTGGGAGGAAGGATAAAGAAATAGAAGGTCTGGGAGGGCCAGAGCAGCAGAATCCCACCCCCATCCTGCTCAGAGGAGCCAGGAGGCTTCAGGGGGTGGGAGAAGGTAGGAGTTCCTTGTCCCCCCAGCACACGGAGCAGGGCAGGGTCTTCTCATTTCCCACACACCTGCCAGCCACAGGCTGATATGGGAAGCAGAGCTCTGAGCCAGAGACGGGGACAGGAATCCCAGCAGCTTCCCTGCGTATTTCACAGCAGCCTCTGGCCAGTGGGGTCAGGCTCCAGCACTGGGAGCCTGGAAAATGTTCCCAGCCCTGTGCAAGGGGGTTAAATCCTGTTTGAGAATTGGGGAATGTCCCGTCTCCCCTCCCCCATCACCAATTGGCCCCCTCAGAAAATCAGGAGGTTTCTCATACCAGGTCTCCTCCCTGCCTCTCCCTCACCCTGTCCAGCCCCTCCCTAAAAATGCCCTACTTGAGCTGGCTGCATCGCAGCCATTTCCCTTCCCTGTCCCCTGGAAGATGGGCCGATCTGGAGTGAAATGTGGACGTGATTCCTCAGCCTGTCAGGGCGAGAGAGGCGACGGGGGAGGTTACAGAAGGGGCTTCAGTCCATGTCACACCCCAGTTCCACACAGCCTCTTCAGACCCTCCCAGTAACAGCATCTCTGAGCCACATGCTAGAAAAAGAGCAGAATCAAAGGGGCCACTTTGGGGGATTGTCCCCCATTGCAGTGTAAACCCCTCTCCTTTAGCAACAGCCACAGCCCTCTGGTGGCAACACCTGAAGAATGAGCAGCCCTGGACTCCCCCTGCAGACCCCAGGGACAGGCAGGCAGAGGCTGATCCCATTGGCACATCCACACTCTCCCCCTGCCAGAGACAGCAGTGACTCTGGTCTGACTCTGGTGTGGCTGAGATCGGAAACCTGCAGGGAAATCAGACCAGGGCCCCGGGCAGCCCCCAACACTCAAGACACACAGACCCCATCAGCACGAATGTGTGTGACAGTAACACACAGGGAGCAGGGTGTGGGTGTGGGTGGGGGGCTGGGTTTTTGCCTTGTAGCCTCTGATCCCTGAGGGGTTAGTTCCCCACCTTGCCCCCCATCACTCCGAAAGCTGGGGGCACCAGTTCCTGGAGAAGAGAGTCTCTTCACTCCTCTGCACTTGTGTCCCATGGGGCAGAGAAGCTGCCTGGGGATCTCCCGCCACCCCACATCTCCCCTTCCTTCTCAGTGTCCCCCGCTCACACCTTCCCCCATCCCAGCCTGTCCCCCGCATCCCCAGCACCCGCCTCCTGCCCCCATCCCGCTCTCCCCGCCTGCCCTCACCCCCCGCACCTCTTTAGCCTCCGCCCCCTACAGCCCGGGGGTGCCGGGGGGCGGGTCCCTCTCACTTTCCCTCCGAGCGGGGCCCCCCGGGGCAGGGGCCGGGCCGGGCTGGGGGCTCTGCCCTGGGAGAGGCTCCTGGGGAGCAGCGGGAAGGGCCCTGCTGGAGATTCCCCTCTCCCGGCTGCAGCCAGGGCTCCGGGCTCCCAGCACCAGCCGCCGGGGCTCGGGGATCTCGCCAGGAGCCTGGGAGCCAGAGTCACCGCAGCGGCTGCGAGTCACTTCCTGCTACCGGGCCGGAGCCCAGCGCTCGCTGCCCCACAGCCGCCTCCCGGCCGCTCCTGGGTCCTAGCGCTGAATCCGTCACTCTGCAGCATCCCTGGGTCCGGCTCCTGTTCCACTCCCAGGCTCTAAGGTCAGAAGGGCCCATCATGAGTATTTAGCCCAGGGCGTCTCACGACCAAATTTGGTGGTCTCACAGTGTGGCCAGCAACTCTCACTGGTGGCTGCTCTGACACTTTCCTCTAGAATCCTAACTAACTTTAGGAGAAGCCAATAAATATTCACACAGGTAAGAGGGGGGGATGTTCCTCCTAGTGTGGGGACCTTTTCTGGCTTATATGGCACAAGGGTGGAATTGGCAAGCGAAAGGATCTGAGTCCTTTACTCAGAGGCCTGCATGACCTCCAGGACCCGCCCTCCACCCTGGTCCCCATAACCCCAAGGCTGGGCTCAGGGCTCCTGAGGTGCTCAACCCCCAATCTTCTTATGATCACCCACGACAAGTATCCTCATTGTGGGGTGTTCCCTTCACTCTGGATGCTTCCCTGATCATTACACAGAGTTCAGAACAAATACAATTTATTAAACAACAAGTAATACAAAAATAAGGAGAAAAGTGGGAATGCGAATGCAATTCACAGTCCGTTCCTCCCATGTCTCAGGATACCTGCCCAGGCCCTGGCTGTTCTGCAGGGATGCTGCGGATCAGACACTTAGGCTATGGCTACACTTGGAATTTCAAAGCGCTGCCGAGAAGTGTGAGTGTGGTCGGAGCTACACCTTACAGGTGTAGCGAGCCGCGCTCCCAGCTCTGCAGCACTGTTACACTGAGCCTTTACAGCGCTGTATCTTGCAGCGCTCAGGGGGGTATTTTTTCACACCCCTGAGCGCGAAAGTTGCAGCGCTGTAAAGTGCCAGTGTAGCCATGGCCTCACTCTGGTGGTGGCCATATGCCCTCAGGCTCTAGGTGGCAGGACCCTTCTTCCTAGATCAGTCTCTTCCTGTCAGGGTTATTTATAAATAAAGAACTGGTGATATACCAATCTCCTAGAACTGGAAGGGACCTTGAAAGGTTATCGAGTCCAGCCCCCTCCCTTCACTAGCAGGACCAAGTACTGATTTTTCTCCAGATCCCCAACTGGCCTCCCACAAGGACTGAACTCACAACCCTGGCTTTAGCAGACCAATCCTCAAACCACACCCAGTCTAGCCTGCAAGGCCTCTTGACTGAGGGTGTCTCCTTGCCCAAGGTCCCCTTGGTCCACTGCTCCCAGCTCCGAACTGCTCCAGTTTCCCTCTGCCACAGCACTGCTGCTGCTCTGCCTCCAGCCCAACGCATGGTGTTCTTTGGACAGTTGGCCTTGATATGTCCCAGTTCATTACACTTAAAGCATCTTCCATCTGATGGGTCACTGGGCCGAGGTGAGTTACTGGAGACTGGTGAGGTTGAAGGGTAGGTAATCTGTGGCTTTACTTGGGTGGTATGTGGGGTCTTTGGCTGTCCTCGGTTGTAGGGTTTATGGTCTGTGTGCCCCCTGGGGTAATCGTTCCCCTTGACAGTAGCTTTCTTGCTTTCTGCCAGTTCCATCCATTTGGCTCCAATCTCCCCGCCTCAGCGATATCTTTGGGATTTCCATCTTGTATGTACCGTGTGATGTCTTCAGGAACACCATCCAAGAACTGCTCCATTTGTATGAGGAGGTTCAGTTCTTCCAAGGTTTGAATGTTGTTTCCTGTTATCAAGGCCTCATAGTTTTTTGCAATGTAGTAGGCGTGTTTGGGAAATGACACCTCTGGTTTCCACTTTTGGGTTCTGAAGCGCCGACGGGCATGATCTGGGGTTATCCCCATCCTGTATCTGGCCTTGGTTTGAAAAAGTCTATAGTCATTCATTTGCTGCTTAGGCATTTCAGCTGCCACCTCTGCTAAAGGTCCACTGAGTTGTGGCCTTAATTCTACCATGTACTGGTCTTCGGGGATGCTGTACCCAAGACAGGCTCTTTCAAAATTTTCCAAGAAGGCCTCGGTGTCATCACCTGCCTTGTAGGTGGGAAATTTCCTGTGCTGTGGAGCAATAATTGGTGCCGGGTTGTTAGGGTTGGCTGGCACATGCAGCCCAGCTTTTGCCAACTCCAGTTCATGTTTTCTCTGTTTTTCCTTCTCTTCATTTTCTTTTTGTTGTTTTTCCATTTCTTTTTGTTGTTTTTCCATTTCTTTTTGTTGTTTTTCCATGTCTCAGCGGTGGGCTGCCTCTTCTTCTTCTTGCTTCCTTCGGTGGGCCAACTCTTTTTCTGCTTGCTTCCTTCGGTGGGCCACCTCTTCTTCTTCTAGTTTTCTTTTGTGTGCTGCCTCTAAGGCTGCCTGTTCTCTTTGGTAGGCTGCCAGTTTGATGCTTTCTTCCTTTTCTTTTAGCTCCAGTTGTCGCCGGTGTTCAGCTTCTTTGAATTGGTCTTCGGCCTCAATTTTTGCCTTGGTAGACATGGTTCCTGTTTTCTTGTGTTGGGGTGCCCTCCGGTGTTTATCTTCCGAACTGCAGGTTCTCTGTTGCCTCCTGAAGTCTGCCTAGCAACAGTGCCTTTAGCTAATCTTCAATGTTAAGTAAACCTGAAAAAACACTTTATTTGCATTTATATAGTGCTGGTATGACTCTCAATGGGAGTGCTATTGTGTGACAAAAGATTGTTAATAGTCTGGTAATGGCTTCTTGCTTAACATGCAAGCCACAAACTGCCAGAGAGAGCAGAAAAAAAAATTCTCTCTGGTTCCCTTTTAAAACCAACTGTTTCTCTCTGCTAAAAAGCCCTTAGCAGAGAAAAGAAAAATATAATATTCCTACTGGCTTCTGGATTCTGTCTATATCCCACCACTGCTACACCATATCATAACCTTAGTCCCAGATCTGGACCTTAGCGTCCAAAATATGGGGGTTAGCATGAAAACCTCCAAGCTTAGCTACCAGCTTGGACCTGGTACTTGCTGCCACCACCCAAAAAATTGGAGTGATTTGGGGCACTCTGGTCCCCCTGAAAAACCTTCCCTGGGGACCCCAAGACCCAAATCCCTTGAGTCTCACAACAAAGGGAAATAATCCCTTTTCCCTTCCCCCCTCCAGGTGCTCCTGGAGAGATACACAGACACAAGCTCTGTGAATCCAAACAGAGTGACTCCCCCTCTCTGTTCCCAGTCCTGGAACAAAAAGTACTTTCCTCTTCACCCAGAGGGAATGCAAAATCAGGCTAGCCACTTCAACACACACAGATCTCCCCTGATTTCTTCCTCCCACCAATTCCCTGGTGAGTACAGACTCATGTTCCCTGAAGTAAAGAAAAACTCCAACAGGTCTTAAAAGAAAGCTTTATATAAAAAAGAAAGAAAAAATACAAATGGTCTCTCTGTATTAAGATGACGAATACAGGGTCAATTGCTTAAAAGAATATTGAATAAACAGCCTTATTCAAAAAGAATACAAATCAAAGCACTCCAGCACTTATATTCATGCAAATACCAAAGAAAAGAAACCATATAACTTACTATCTGATCTCTTTGTCCTTACACTTAGAAACAGAAGATTAGAAAACAGAACTACTTCTCCAAAGCTCAGAGACAGCAGGCAGCCAGAAAACAAAGACCTCAGACACACAATTCCCTCCACTCAAAGTTGAAAAAATCCGGTTTCCTGATTGGTCCTCTGGTCAGGTGCTCCAGGTGAAAGAGACATTAACCCTTAGCTATCTGTTTATGACACCTCCCTTCACTAGCAGGACCAAGTACTGATTTTTCTCCAGATCCCCAACTGGCCTCCCACAAGGACTGAACTCACAACTCTGGCTTTAGCAGACCAATGCTCAAACCACACCCAGTCTAGCCTGCAAGGCCTCTTGACTGAGGGCGTCTCCTTGCCCAAGGTCCCCTTGGGTCACTGCTCCCAGCTCTGCACCGCTCCAGTTTCCCTCCGCCACAGCACTGCTGCTGCTCTGCCTCCAGCCCAACTCTCCCCTCTTCTTGGCACCTCCCGCTCAGCTCTGGCCCAGCCAGCTCTACTCACACAGAGGAGAGGACCCCAGCTGTTAACTCCCTCATTGGCCTGCCTGCCCTGTCAATCAGGCTGACCTAAAGCATTGGCCCCTTCCCATTGTCAGTCTCAAGATCTTGATTTCTCATTGGCCCTTCCCCTTTCTTTCAGTATTAGGAGGTGGCCAACTGATTGAGACGGCCAACTAATGGCCAACTCATTAAGTTGCAGTAAGAGGCCAACAATCCCCTTACACCTATAAACGTGAAAATCATAATTTATTTATTGCTAGCTAGTAAGTCTGCGGCTGTGAAAAAATGTTATTTCTACCTTTGCTAAAATTTTTAACAACTTCTCAGCTAGCGACTCAGGTTGCCAACTTGGAAATATATAAAAATGGACACTCAAGCAGGAGTGCTGGAACCTTCCCTGCCCCGCTTCTGCCCCCTGAGGTCCCATCCCTGCCCCACCTCTTCCTTCCACGGCCCTGCCCCAACTCTGTCTCTTTCTCGAAAGCTCTGCTCACCCTCCACTTCTCTTCCTCCCCTCCCTGGCTAGGTCAGGAGAGACTTGCCTCTGGAGCCAGGCCTAGGAGCTGTGGCTGCCCAGGGCAGTTAGGAAGCAGCCCCAGCTGAGTAGGATCTAATGCGAGTGATGACCCAGTGCCTCCCCACCTGCAGTAACTAACTCGACTTTGGGTGTCCGGTCAGTAGATCTGACCAGATATTCTCAAGTCCCCTTTTCGACTGGATTTCATGGTTGAATACCAGGCACTTGCAATAATGTGCAATAAGTGCTGGGAATGCGTCAGGAACAACTTCTGCTTTCTGATGGTGGAGGAAGTAACCGGGGGCAGATGGGTTAGACTCAGTTCTGACCAGCCGTACCCTTACAAGGAAAGGGATTTCTCTCACCCCAAAGCTTTCAGCAGTCCATGTTCATTGGAAAGCCTTCCAGGTAGGACCACTCCCCCAGCTCAATGATGCTGCTATTGTCTTTCAAGTGATCTTGCTCGCATGAGTAGAGATGGAGCAGGGGACATGGCCAGAGCCCTTCTCCCCACCCCTTCTTATACTCAGAGCCTTTATACTGGAAAAGTCTTTAGTGGGTCATGGGGTCAAGGAACTCCATGGCACAGGTGAGCTCCACACTATGCTAGAGATGAATTGTAAGTTTCTTTGTTTACCCCTTTCTTTCCATCGGTGGATGGCCAAATAAGAGTTTTCTAACAGGGACAGTCAGTCCTTTGTTGTCTCTGAGGAGTTAGTCTGTGGCCGTTCTCCGGAACTATGGCATATTTCAGTAATAAATTGGGTTACCCTATGGCTGCGTTTTCCCAGAGAGAGCCTCTTTTTTGAGCCTGCTGAGAGGAGATGCTCTCTACACAAATATTCCACATGAGGATGGGCTAGAAACTGTCAGGAACAGTATCCCTCATGAGGCCACAGCACACCTGGCAACTGAGCTTTTTCACTTTGTCCTCACCCACAACCATTTCAGATCTGGGGACAACTTATACCTTCAAGTCAGCGACACTGCTACGGGTATCCACATGGCCCCACAGTATGCCAATATTTGTATGGCTGACCTAGAACAACGGTTTTTCGGCTCTTTTCCTATAGCGCCCCCTCCTCTACTTGTGCTACATTGATGACATCTTCATCATATGGATCCATGGGAAGGAGGACCTTGAAGAATTCCACCAGGATTTCAACAATTTCCACCCCACCGTCAGCCTCAGCCTAGACCAGTCCACATAAGAGATCCACTTCCTGGACACTACAGTGCAAATAAGTGATGATCACATAAATACCACCCTATACTGGAAATCTACTGACCTCTATACTTACCTACATGCCTCCAGCTTCCATCTAGGACACATCACACGATCCATTGTCTACAGCCATGCCTCAAGACACAACCGCATTTGCTCCAGTCCCAAACACTTACAAGAGCTTTATCAAGCATTCTTAAAACTACAATACCCACCTGGGAAGTGAGGAAACAGATTGATAGAGCAAGATGGATACCCAGAAGTCACTTACTACAGGACAGGCCCAACAAGGAAAATAACAGACCATCACTGGCCATCATCTACAGCCCCCAGCTAAAACCTCTCCACCGCATCATCAACCATCTACAACCTATCCTGGAGACAGTTTATTCTTAAGCAATTGCAAGAGGGGAACTACACACCTGGGCAGGGAATCTCCCTTACTTTTTAGGTAGGGCTCCAAATATAAACAATTGGGGCAAGCCTTTATACCTTTTTTTTTTTAAATAGACAACGATTATCGCTGCAGTTTGTGTATACATTTTTGCCTGATTTTTTAAAATAAGCTTTGCTGCAGTTTACATTTTATTATTATTAAATCAAGGTCAAAGAACAGCATTTCTGACCATTTCCCTAGCCGCCTAGCACAAACCCTGCTTCTACAAATCTTGCGCTGTTAGCAAGAAGGTTAGCCTGTCTTTTACTTTGTCACTTGACAACACAAAATGGCTACTACACTTCCATGCACACCCCTTTGTGCCTCTAGCACAACAATCAATTTTAAACTTTTATTTTTATTAAACTTTGCATTTTTGATTTTAGATTAAATGGTTTAGCCTCATGGGCTTTGGTTGGCTGCAACAACAATGCATGGTTAGTACAGGAGCGGCGCCAGGGTTTCTGGCGCCCTAGGCAGAATTCGCGGGGCAGCATTTTCTGCACTCCCCACAAGGCGCACAGGAGCTTCCGGTTCCACTCCCATCGCGCCGCCGAAGAAGGACCCTCTGCTGAAATGCCCCCGGCGACTGCGGCAATCATTGAGCTGCTCAATTGCCTCCCGCTGTTTTCCGCGGCATGTCGGCAGAATATCCTTCTTTGGCGGCCGAACGAGAGTGGAACCGGAAGTTCCCGTATGCTCTGTGGGGAGCGCACAAAATGCCACTCCTCAAATCCTGGCGCCCTAGGCGACCGCCTAGGGTCGCCTAATGGAAGCACCGGCTCTGGATTAGTATGAACATGTAATGTATTATTATTATTACGTTCTTTACAACATAATTTTACGCTAAACAATAGCAATAAAAAGCATAAACATTCCCATTGTAATAATATGATGGGGCTGTTGTACAGCCTTAGTTACATAGCACAACATCATAATTAGTACATAAAGTAGATACCCTATAGACTGTATGAAAGGCACACTTTTCAGTTTGATATATATGTTTTGGAGTATATGAATTTGACCTTGTAATTCAGAGATTTTCTGGACCTTTGGTAGCAGTGAAGCAAATTTTGGAATCGGTCAGGTCCTAAGGCAGTTCAATTAAAGGATTATTTGGAATCTCAGGACTGATCGTATAACTCTATTGCCTGCAGCAGTGGTGAGATTAAAATGTCTGTCTTGCAAAGTGGTGGCTTTCACATTGTGGTGGAAAATTAACCACGCGTTGTGTTTGAATCAGATCAGCCTGAAGCTTCTTTATTTCAAGCATATGCTGGTAGCTCTCCCGATAACAAGGAACCGTAAAGCTTAAAACTACAAACAGTTACACACCCATTTTCCAAATCTTATTAGTAACTTAGAAGTTTATCAAAAACAAGCCTCATTAAAAATATAGCAAAAGAAGCTTTTCCTGTTATTCACAGGTTGTACTCTTGCAGTTACTGGCTTTTCTAACACTCGTTCTCCTTTGGCAAGTTTCTTTCTTGTCCCCCTTCTCCAACCCTCCTACTCACTTATGCAGTTAGCTTACCTTGGATAAATAGAAGCCTGGGAGAAAGAGGAGGCCTACTGAAGTTTTCTCTTACAACATACACGCAGCTATTATTAGCTTGGAAAGGCCGGTGTTCTGTAGGGTCGTTTTTTGTCCCATACCCTTCCAACAAACGTTGTCATGAACAGTGACAACTTCCCCTAGCTTCAGTTGTTGTACACGCTGAAGCTGTGGGGGTTCTAAAGGCCAAAGTGTTCACTGATTCCCTATTTTTATTTAAATGTCGGGGGTTCTTCCAGGCGCGCTGACTACAAATCGGTTAGGCATACCAGGTAGTTTAATTTCCCAAATGTTTTGGTGAATTATTTAATCCCACATGCATTCTTCCCATGGACCCAGCTGGATACGGTATGTGGGAACCCACATCCCTCCAATCGGTCCGTATGCTTGGAAGGAGCACTGCGAATGCCTGCACTTCCACCCAGAAAGTCTTTACGGCCACAGATCAGATGACACTCCTAAAGTGTCTGTAAGGGCCGTAGGCAAAGCTTGATGCTCCAGATCACTCTGAATGGCCATGAGCTGGTCATTCAGGAAGTCCTGAATTTCTGAACAAGCCAGATCTCATTGCAATGCCTTCCCAGCCTGAGTGATATTTAGCACCGTCATCATCAGAAGTTTCTCGGTCATTGAACTAAGGGAAGAGATAACAAGTAATTCACCAACTCCAGCCTGTACTTGGGTTAGCTGTGCTACAGTGAGAAGACCTGTGGCCTTTTCCAATTGTCCTTTTTGCAGTGAGAAGCACGGGTCCAGGCAGTCAGTTCTTGGCACGTTACAGCAGTGTTGGTGGTCAGAAGGACTTGATAAGGAACTTTCCAGCGTGGAGCCAGAGCAGTCTTTCGCTGATAGACCTTCATGTAGACCCAGTTTTCTGGTTTCAGTGAGTGGCAAAGTTGTTCAGCTATAATCATTATTGTGGATTTAAAAAAGGTAGAAAGGCTTGCCCCAACTGTTTATTGTTGGAGCCTTACCTGGAGTAAGGGAGATTCCCTGCCCGGGTGTATAGTTCTCTTCTTGCAATTGCTTAAGAATAAACTGTCTCTGATCTGTTACAATCAACCTAAAAGTAAAAACTCTGTCATCTTCCACAATTATTGGGGCCGTGACTCGGATGGTAATGCCCGGCTGAGACAGCGGCAGCTACTGCAGACGGTTCTCCTTCGAACCCCAAGGCGCCAATCAAGAGGTAAGAGACCTTCTGAAATCTCTAATGGGGTATCAAAGGAGGACTGCCCGTGGAACCATCTGTCCCTCTTGGTCTCATGCCATCTGAACTTATTGATTTTGTAACAAAATCAAATGCAGAGAGGTACTGAGGAACTGTTGCCGCCCTCAGTAAGATTAGTTTGAAGTGATCAGGGCCGGCTCTAGCTTTTTTGACACCCCAAGCATAAAGTGCCGCCCCAGGCACGTCCTTCCTTGTCTGGTGCCTGCAGCCGGCCCTGGAAGTGTTACTGAGGATTTAGTTTTCCCTGATGTGAAACAAGGCCTGATCTGAGTCAATTACATAGAAGCTGCTTAACCCTTTCTTGTCACGTGTCACAGAAATTTAGATCCTGTGTGGACTCTCTCATGTTTAATGAGGTGTGATCTTTGTGTGAAACTTTTCCCAGAGTCCAAGCACTTGCGGGGTCTCTCTCTTGTGTGGATTCTCCCATGTTGAACGAGGTCTGATCTACATGTGAAACTTTTTCCACAGTCCAAGCACTTACAGAGTCACTCTCCTGTGTGGATTTTCTGTTGTTTAACCATGGCTGATCTCTGTCTGAATGTTTACCTACAGAGCAAGCACCGGTGGGTGTTTCTCTCCTGTGTGGATTGCCTGATGTTGAACAAGCTGTGACCTTCTTATGTAACTTTTTCCACAGTCCAAGCACTTATGGGGTCTCTCTCCTGTGTGGATTGCCTTATGTTGAACAAGGTGTGACCGTCTTATGTAACTTTTCCCACAGTCCAAGCACTTGTGGGGTCTCTCTCCTGTGTGGGTTGCCTGATGATAAACAAATTCTGACCTTTGTATGAAGCTTTTCCCACAGTCCAAGCACTTGTGGGGTCTCTCTCCTGTGTGGACTGCCTGATGTGTAACAAGGTGTGACCTTCTTATGTAACTTTTCCCACAGTCCAAGCACTTGTGGGGTCTCTCTCCTGTGTGGACTACTTTATGTCTAACAAGGGCTGACTGACGTATGAAAGTTTTCCCACAGTCTAAGCACTTATGGGGTCTCTCACCAGTGTGGACTGCCTGATGTTGAACAAGGTGTGTCCTTCGTATGAAACTTTTTCCACAGTTCAAGCACTTGTGGGGTCTCTCTCCTGTGTGGATTGCCTTATGTTGATCAAGGTGTGACCTTCTTTTGAAACTTTTCTCACAGTCCACGCATTTGTAGGGCCTCTCTCTTGTGTGGACTGACTGATGACAAACAAGGTCTAAGCGTCGTATGAAACTCTCCCCACAGTCCAAGTACTTGTGGGGTCTCTCTCCTGTGTGGATTGCCGTATGTTGAACAAGCTGTGACCTTCTTATGAAACTTTTTCCACAGTCCACGCACTTGTGGGGTCTCTCTCTTGTGTGGATTACCTGATGATAAACAAATTCTGACCTTCGTATGAAGCTTTTCCCACAGTCCAAGCACTTGTGGGATCTCTCTCCTGTGTGGACTACTTTATGTCTAACAAGGACTGACTGACGTATGAAACTTTTCCCACAGTCTAAGCACTTATGGCGTCTCTCTCCTGTGTGGATTGCCTGATGTTGAACAAGGTGTGACTTTTGTAAGAAACTTTTCCCACAGTCCAAGCACTTGTGGGGTCTCTCTCCTGTGTGGATTGCCTGATGTTTAACAAGGTGTGACCTTTGCATGAAACTTCTTGCACAGTCCAAGCACTTATGGGGTCTCTCTCCTGTGTGAATTGCCTGATGTTGAACAAGCTGTGACCTTCTTACGAAACTTTTCCCACAGTCCAAACACTTATGGGGTCTCTCTCCAGTGTGGATTGCCTTATGCTGAACAAGGTTTGACCTTCTTATGTAACTTTTCCCACAGTCCAAGCACTTGTGGGGTCTCTCTCCTGTGTGGACTACTTTATGTCTAACAAGGGCTGACTGACGTATGAAACTTTTCCCACAGTCTAAGCACTTGTGGGGTCTCTCTCCTGTGTGGCTTTTCTTAAGTGAATTTGGTGCTGACTTTGAACTGAAACATTTCCCTTCAGCTCCTCCCACAAAGGTCCCCTGTGGTTGCACTTCTCCAGGAACTTCCTCATGATGATTCCCCTCCTCATTCTCACTCCCTCGCTCAGCACCTGCTGGGAGAGACACAATCCAGACAGGAGTCATTGTCCTGGGGAGAAAGAGGAATAGCATCGAGAGAAAACCCAACAGAGAGACGGAGCAATTGGATTTTGCCTCCACATCCCACCCAAACACTCAAAGGGAAAGAGAAATGGGAACGAAACTCTAGCAGCTAAGAAGCGTGTGGAAAGTCGTGAGCAATAATTGCTGACTACAGCCCTGTCCTGGCTGAAATGAGGAAGAACTGAGGGTGCATATGCACACCATATTTTGGGATTCTCAGCTTTTTCCATCATTTCCCAGATAGTTTCTGTGTCAGTCCTCACCTGTATGGGGGCATCTCGGAAGCCTTCTTTCCTCGCAGGCCTGGAGATCGGGCACCCATGGCTCTTCCCCTCGTTCCAGCTGGACAATCAGCTCAGGTTTGGGAATGGGAAATCCTGTGCAGAGGGTGGAATCAGACCAGATCAGGGTGCATGGAGGACTGCTGGAGTATTTGTCACTAAGGACATTCTATGAGTGGAACCTGTCCCTATGCTCTGCTGGAGGAACGTGGAATCCAAGAGGACGGGAACATGGTCACTGAGCCCCCCATGGACAGAGGAAGTTGTCTGTGGAGGTGAGTTTAATTATTACCACACCTTCACTAGGAATTCCCAGGATCTGTGCGCTCTGGGGGCCTTGCTGACTCATACACATCTGTGCACTTAAACCTCTGCCTCTTTCTAAACCCGCAGAGCCCAGAGCCCTCCACATGGCTGGAGCTAGTCCCAAGGATGGAGGTGAACAGGGATTGTGTGTGCAGCCAAGAAACAACACAGACAGGACAATGCTGGATTTATGCCCCTTGGAAAGGTGGAGCAGGGGGATGGTTTGCCTGTCCATTGGGTTTTGACACCCATGTCCCACTGGAAAGGGCACGGAGTTGCAAGTCTCTCTCACACGGCAGCTGTGTATTATGGAACCCATTCACCACTAATATAACTGACCAAGGAAGAACCCGAACACATTCAGATACGTAGGTCCCACAGCTTCTAATAACTGAATGAATGGGAAGCCCTTACCCAGCGAGGTCACCATCTCGTAGTTCTCCTGCATGACGTCTCTGTAGAGGGCTCTCTGAGTGGGGTCCAGCAGAGCCCCCTGCCTCTGGGTGAAATACAGAGCCACCTCCTCGAAGGTCACCGGCATCTGAAACAACAGGAGTCCCTCACTCAGCACCTGCTGCCCCAGATACAATCCCACTAGTCATGGGAAAGGGAAAAAACTGTGAAGCTCTGGGAGGGTCAGACTAGCAGAATCACATCCCCACCCAGCTCAGAGCAGCCAGGAGGGTTCAGGGTGGGAAGAAGGTGAGAGCTCCCTGTCCCCGCCATAAGACGGAGCGGGGCCGGGATTTCTTATTTCCCACACAACTGCCAGCCACAGGCTGATACATGACACAGAGCTCTGAGTCGGGAAAAGGGACAGGAATCCCAACAGCTTCCCTTCGTATTTCATAGCAGCCTCCGGCCAGTGGCTTCATACTCCAGCACTGGGAATCTGGAAAATGTTCCCAGGCCTGCCTACGGGATTGTATCCTGTTTGAGAAATGGGGGAATGTCCCCTCTTGCCTCCCCCGCCACAAATGGGCCTACTCAGAAAATCAGCAGGTTTCTCACACCTTGTCTCCTCCCTGCCTCTCCCTAACCCCGTCCAGTAGCTCCCTGAAAATCCCCTACCTGAGCTGGCTCCATCACAGCCATTTCCCTTCCCTGTCTCCTGGATGACGGGACCATCTGGAGTGAAACAGAGACGTGATTCCTCAACCTGTTGGGGCGAGAGGAGCAATGGGGGAGGTTACAGAAGGGGCTTCAGTCCATGTCACCCGTAGATTCCCATGGAAGAAACAGAGTCCTCACTCTTGCGTTTGTTAGCAGCAAGTCAGAGGCAGTTTATTTCAAGCAATTGCAGGGGGAGCCTACGGAGAGGGGGGCTTCCCTCTCTTAGGAAGGTCTCCAAAGTACAACAGTTTAAAGCACATATTTATAGGTTCCCCTCACATATATCGACGGATACAGCTCAGTCTTGTTTATACATTGTCCTTCCCATTCTTATCTGAAAGCAAGGTTAGAAAACAGCTTTCCATCTCGTTTTCCCATCCGCCTCGTACAATCCCCACTTCTACAAATCTCGCGATGTTAGGGTTAGCCTTAGCCTTGTCATGAAAAAATGACCACGTGTTGTGTTTGGATCAGAACAGCCTGAGGCCTTCGATTGATAGGCAGCGCACAGGAGCAGACCGCTCCTGGAAACAGCCTCCCCGACACTGGTTACAGACAGGCTTATAAAGCTTAAAAGCACAAACTCGTTACACAAAGCTGCATACATTTCCTTGTTATTTCCTTACTAGAAATGTTGCAAAATCAATATGAATTAGAGCAAACAAATTCTTTCCATGTTAAGCCTCTTCTGGTATTTACTGACTGTCCTTTTCCGATTAAACGGCGACTGTAAAGGATATGACATAATTGTTTTTGGCTAGGGGACTGTTGGGTACGTTCCACTGCCTCCTCTGTGCCCCTATTTCAGCGAGCTGACCGTAGCAGCTCGACATGAGGCTTGAATCTATACGGTTTGGATGTCACAGTTTCTTCCCTTACAAGGGGTTTGGGGTGCAGACTGCAGTGAGGAGAGGACACTCCGGAGCCCTCTCACCACAGCAGCTTGGGGCCAGGTGAGAGGCACCTCTCCCCAGCCGCGGCTGGTCATGTGCCAGGCTGAGGGAGGGGTTCCTCTCCCCAGCAGCTCTGGTGGACCTGGGTCGAGCCTGGGAAGGGGATTTTTTTCTATTCTGACTCTGTTGGTGTCACTAGACATAACCCTAGGTAACTCAGGTGGGTGGAAGGCCACGAGTGTCGATGAAGCCCTTCTGTTCTAAGCCAAAGCGAACCAAAGGTCCTCCGTGTTGAACTTTACTCGACCTAGAAAGCCAGCAGCTGCAAAATCAAATATGTAACAGTTGCAGCACAGCCCAAACCAGTCTAAAGCAGTAGTGATAAGGCCTCCGTGCCTCTAGCTGAAGGACAAGATAACTTGCAGAAGGAAAACTTACAAATGAGCTACTGCCGCCAAGACTGCTTACGTAACTGCTATAGGGGGAGGAAGCGGGGGGGGAAGAAGGGAAAAAATAACTTTTCAAAAGGGAAAAGCTGCTTGTGTAGGTGTGCTTGATCTGAGACATACCATTCTCCTTGCACCGCTTTGAGATCTCAAATAAACTTTGTTTGCTTCTCCAACCTGGTGTGTTTATGGCGCGGAGCACATCGGGCAATGAACCCCGCTGTTGCCCCCCTCGGGCACTCTGTGCCGGCAACAGTTCTTGGCGCCCAACATGGGGCTCGAGGCTGAAAATTAGCCTTGCCTGGATCCCTCCTGGTGGTCGACGAATTGCGCCGACTGACGCCCAGCGTGCACCGGTGACTTCACCGGGGGCCTCAGCAGAAACGCAGTTCGACCGACCCCGGAGGGCACAACGGTGCAACGCGCTCGAGTAGTGGAGAAGCAGTTGTGGGCGACGGTGAGGAACCAGTCCCTTGGATAAGGTAGGAACAGTCCAGTAGTCTGGACTTTTGCCCGAGGCTAGGGACGCCCAGTCGTTGTAATTCCCGTTAGCTACTGGTGTATTAGCATATAATGGGTCAAGGGCATGGTATGGGGCGGCAGGTATAGCGTACACCCTTAGAATGCATTCTAACGAATTGGAAGGTGTTTGGCTCGGATCCGATGATGAAGAATAAACTGAAAAAGTTCTGTACAGTAGACTGGCCTCAATATCAACTAGGGGACTAGGAAAGGTGGCCACCGGAAGGATCACTTAATTATAACACGATCCTTCAATTACTCCTGTTTTGTCAGCCAATGGGTAGCTTCTGAAGCTCTTTGTATGGAGAGCTCTTGTAAAAATCACCCACCATATGCCCCAGAGCCGCACCAGGAGGAGGACAATTTTGTTCCTGTTCTTCCCCGTCTGGTGGAGTACAAGGATTCAAAAGCAGGTTAGGGACAGTTCGGGGACAGAGGAGAATCAAGGGGCAGCTCAGAGTGATGTTCCCTCATCTTCAGAGGAATCAGGCAGCCTCACTCCCTCTGTGCAGCCTCCAGCCAGCCTTTCGCAAACTTCAAACACTCCCAATATTACAGCAGCCCTCGTCCTCGCCCTTGTGGACCCCCACTAGGTTATTTAACCCCGTGAGAGACAATTTTTCTGGGACACCCCTGATATTACAAGCCCTGTTGAGAACGTATCTGTTTCCACTGGTTGCTGGGGAACATGCAGATTTGTTTAACTGGCAGTGCACTATGCCTCACTTATGAGACAATCCTAAGGCAGTGGAAAAACGGCTGATTTGTGAAATTAGAAAGCATGGGAATTTGAATCCTGAAACTGATCATGGAAAGGAGATGGTTAAAATGGTTTTCATGTCACAATGTGCAAAGGATATTGCAAAGAGATTTAGAGAGCATCCAGATGGTATGCAAGGGAAAAGGGTTAATATTTATACGGACTTAAAATATGCTTTTGGGGTGTATCATGCCACTGGGTTGCTTAACCCGTCTTCCTCACTTCTCCGCAGCCCCTGGGGTTCGTGCTCTGATAAGGTGAGCCCTAATAGGATAAGGAAATACTATGTGGTTCTGGTTAGAGGCGGGCCTCTTCTCTAGTTATCTGGTTCTGGTTTTGTTCTGTTTAACCGGTTACTGTTTTTCTGCTCTGTATACATGTGGGCGTTAGCTGTGTGGGCGGAACTGAGCCTCTCGTTTGTAATTCCTCCGGGTGGAAGCCATGCGTGCGATGAAGCTCTGAGGTCGAATTGAGATCCTTCTGTCCCGTCCCCTGTACCGATCAGTGTATAAATGTGGGAAAACCTGGCTTAGACTGTAATTCCCTCTGCTCTCTGTGTAATTCTCTAAGTAAATGGCCTTTACCCAATGGGCCATGTGTTTTTGTCCAGGTGACAAGCCTCATGAGGGAGGACTTGGGTAGTGTTGTGAGTAAGAATGTTTAAGGGAAGAGACCAGGAAGGGTGGGGGCTAGTTGAGAAGCCCACCCTCCTAGCTAAACTGGTAGTGGAACAAGTTGCTGCCCATGGAAGGGATGATTCAGCGAGAAAAGCAGGATCGGGCCCAGGCGGGCAGGCAACAGACAGAGAGATTGGAAAACAGGTTGGAAAACTTTGAGGGTGCAGTGGAAGGAAGGAGTCAGTAAGTGTAAGCATGGGGATTTCAAATACCCAGGACTTACTTGGAATGGTGATTTGAGTTGATAAAAGTGGCTGTTGGGAGGGAGACAAGCAAGTGATTTAAGGGAAAGTGAGAAGTTAACTCTCTGGTTGCTGGAGGGAACAGCGGTTGAACTTTGTAAAAATGCTAAAGAGGAAAGTTCTTGGTGTCTTTGAAATGTTTGTAAATAAATTCAGGCAAAGAAATTACTGGATTGCAATCATTTGGCTATGAACAATGTACCTGAATTAGCTGAAGAAAGTACACAGTGCTATGTAATTGAAATTTTATTAGGCTCTACGGGCACTATAAGTGATGATGTTTTCTTTCAGTGTTTGAAAGTAGAAATTAAAAGTAAAAAGCAAGCCAGAAAGCATCTGTATTAATGCAAATTATCTAACTGATAAGGTAGGAGCCACTGAAACCTGGGCTGCCTATGAAACACATACAAGAAAATATGAGGTAATTCCTCTGTTTTGCCTGAAGATGACAAGGGTATGTGTATATTTTAAGCGATGATTGACTGCCCAGGAGGGTAGACCTCTGTTTTTTGCCTTTCAGATAATCAGAGAAAACTGATGCCAGCTGAACAGCATTCAACGTACCATGCATTTACTGGCACAACAGGAATTACGTTTTGTGTTCTATGTTCCGTCTTGTGGTGTTTGTCTCATGGCCAGAATTGTTGTGTTTAGTGTTTTCATGGGATGGTCTGGTTTGGATTGGAATCAGGGAAATGTAATATACTAAAGTCCAACGCATTTGCTTAAGTACGAAAAAGAAACTTCATTGGCCAAAGAAGCTGTATTAAGTAAACTCATCAAAGTGGGTATGCTCGTTCTAGCTTGTTGCTCCAAAGTTCTGTAATAAGGTTATTTTAGTGGAAGGGTATATGTGGTATACATTGAATAATAAGACTGATGTACTGTATGATGGCAATGTTTATGTGTTCATTGTTGGGAAAAAGGTGTATAAGTGAAAAGTGGAAGTTTCCTTTGTAGGTGAAAAGAAGCCAAGAAGGACAAAGAACAGAATGAGTTAACTGGAAAAAAACCCAAAAACCTAGCAAGCTCAGGCTATAGATAAGACACTGACTCCACTCAAGGACACTGCTCACAGTTAAAGACTTGGCTAACAACCTGGAAAAGGAGGCCTTGAATGTGCCCAAGCAGCTATGAGATCTGCAAAACACTGCCAGGCATTAATGAAATGTGTCAGGTTTCTTTTCTCACAGGTAAAGAAGCGCTACCCAAAGACGCTAGCAGCCTTGCCACTCCTTGGAACCAGGAGACTGGATCTATGTAAAGGTCCACCAACGAAAGACAGCTTTGGCTCCATGCTGGAAAGGCCCTAATTAAGTCCTGCTGACTACCAACACCCCTGTGAAGTGCCAAAGACTGACTGCCTGTACCCATGATCCTCACTGAAAAACGACCCCTCCACATCGGGAGAATTCTCCTACTGATGATTAGCCTATTTCTCCTTTTAGTTCCACTGTGCCTTCTGGACAGCAGGGAAAAAGTACAAGGTGAAGTGCTAGTAATCTCTCCCTTGTCCATTGACAGATCTACTGTGCCTTTGAATTTTTCTAGAAAAATCAAAACCATTACAGAGTGATGTGCTGGTAATTTCTCACCTGCAGGATGCTGAACCATGACTGCTTTGGGAAAGAAAAAGGAACACTCACTACACTGAAATTGCCAAAGTCCAGGAATTCCTGACTGGAAAGGACATTAAGAACAGACCCTGGTGAAGAAACAAAGAATTATACGCTGGCGGGAGGACATTTGTGGGACCCATGCTTGGGAATGTGATATTGATTGGATTTTGGGGTTTATTCTACAGGCTGCACCCTGTGTTCTGGATAAATCCTTCAGCATGTATTGCTCTCCCTAACTGGATTTTAAATAACAAGTACCCAAAGAGTTTGTTCTGCCACTAGAAATTTTACCTGTATTGAAACCATTCCAGTGACTAATAATGTAACTCCCTCCTATGCTATTAATGTTAATGCCTTTTGAAAGTACCTGTGTCATAGCATTCCTTCTCAGATCTGAACCTTAGAGTTCAGAAAATGAGATACTAGCACCTGAATCCTCTAAGCTTAATTACCAGCTTAGATCTGATAGCCCTGCCACCACCCAAAAATATAGTGTTTTGGGGCACTCTGACCTCTCCAACCTTCCCTGGGGACCCCAAGAACCCAGATCCCTTGGGTTCTTAAAACAAGGAGAAATAAATCATTCCCCCACCTTTCCCCCTCCCAGAACTTCCCTCCCTGGGCTATCCTGAGAGATACTGATCCAGCCTCTTAAATCACCATACAGTGAAGCATCTCCCTTCCCTTCCACAAAGAGGCAAACAGATTCAAGGAAAACAAAGAGAGATTCTATCTCTCCCCCTCCCGTCTCTCTCCCACCCGTCCTGGTGAGTAATCCCAATCCCCTGGACTAAAAAAAGGGAAACAAAACAAAATCAATCAGGTTCTCTAAAAAGAAATCTTTTAATAAAAGAAAGGAAAAGTAAAGAATTATCTCTGTAACTTCAAGATGTAAATATTACAGGGTCCTATAGCTTACAGACACCAGAAAGAGACTTTCCCCCCAGTACCAATACAAATCAAAATATTCCCAGCAACTACGCATATAAAAGTTAACCAACCAGATCCACAATTGCCAATAGAGTAAAACAATCAAAAAACCTAAACCGCCTGTTTTTACTTACTATTAGAAAAGAAACTTAGAGAGCCTGTAGTAATGTCTGGTCTCTCTCAGACCCTCCGAGAGAAGAACCCACAACGGACAAAGAACACACACAAAAGCTTCGCTCTGCCCAAATTTAAAAGTATCTTGTCTTCTGATTGGTCTTCTGGTCAGGTGTTCCGTTCCCTGCTTGTAACTCTTTACAGGTACAAGAGACATTAACCCTTAACAATCTATTTATGACACGCCCCCCAATCGCAGACAGTGGGGAACCTCGCTGACGGCGATTTCTTCCTAGAACTCTAAAATAAACAGATTAATACAACACATGCACCTTTACATATACTACTAAGTATATAACTAACAGACTTCTATATTTTAAGAACACTGTAACTACTGGATTCTGGGAAACTTTCACGAGAGAGTGCATTAGCTACTTTGTTAGAAGCTCCTGAAATGTGTTGAATTTCAAAATTAAAATCTTGGAGAGCTAAACTCCATCGAAGCAGTTTTTTGTTGTTCCCCTTGGCAGTATGAAGCCACTTTAGCGCAGCATGGTCAGTCTGTAGCTGGAACCGCCGTCCCCAAACGTATGGGCGTAGCTTTTCCAGGGCGTACACAATGGCATAGCATTCCTTTTCACTGACTGACCAGTGGCTTTCCCTCTCAGACAGTTTCTTGCTGAGAAACACGACAGGGTGGAAGTTGTGATCCGGTCCTTCGTGCATGAGAACTGCTCCTATACCACGCTCAGATGCATCGGTGGTTACTAGGAATGGTTTGTCAAAGTCCGGGGCCCTGAGCACAGGGTCAGACATGAGTGTCACCTTAAGCTGGGTAAAGGCCTTTTGACACTCATCAGTCCACTTAACTGCATTTGGTTGGGTCTTTTTGGTCAGGTCGGTCAGTGGGGCAGCAATTTGGTTGTAGTGTGGTACAAATCGCCTGTAGTACCCGGCCAAGCCTAAGAAGGATTGGACCTGTTTCTTTGACTTTGGGACAGGCCACTTTTGGATAGCATCCACCTTGGCCTGTAGGGGGTTTATGGTTCCTGACCCACCTGGTGTCCCAGGTAGGTCACTCTGTTTTGGCCTATTTGACACTTTTTGCCCTTAAACGTTAGTCCTGCCTGCCTGATTCGCTCAAAGACCTTTTCCAGGTGTTTTAGGTGTTCAGGCCAGGAGTCAGAAAAAATGGCCACATCATCGATGTAGGCAACTGCATATTCACCCAGTCCAGATAGTAGACCATCTACCAGCCTCTGGAAGGTGGTGGGTGCATTTTGCAGCCCGAAAGGAAGTACATTAAATTCATACACCCCCGCATGGATGATGAATGCTGACCTTTCCTTGGCAGGTTTGTCTAGCGGTACTTGCCAGTACCCCTTGGTTAAGTCTATTGTAGATATGAACTGGGCACGTCCCAACTTCTCCAATAGCTCATCGGTGCGTGGCACTGGATAGTTGTCTGGACGAGTTACCGCATTTAGCTTACGGTAGTCCACGTAAAAGTGTATTTCCCCATCTGGTTTGGGTACCAGAACCACTGGAGATGCCCATGCACTGGTAGATGAGCGGATTATACCCATCTGTAGCATGTTCTAGATCTCCCGTTCTATAGCAGCTTGGGCGTGAGGAGACACCTGGTAGGGTGGGGTTCTAATTGAGTGAGCTTTACCTGTGTCAATGGAGTGGTATGACTGTTCAGTCCGTCCTGGGGTGGCTGAGAACAATGGGGTGAAGCTAGTGCACAGCTCCTTGATTTGTTGCCGCTGCAGACATTTCAGGGTGGTTGAGAGGTTCACCTCTTCCATGCCACCGTCTTTTTTCCCTTCGTAGTAGACACCGTCAGGCCACTCAGCGTCATCTCCTCCCTGGACTGTAAACTGACAAACCTGTAAGTCTCTGGAATAAAAGGGCTTGAGAGAATTAACATGGTACACTCTGGGCTTTAGGGAGGAACTGGGAAATGCTATGAGGTAGTTAACAGCTCCCAGGCGCTTTTGGACCGTGAATGGCCCTTCCCATGATGCTTCCATCTTATGGGCCTGTTGCGCCTTCAAGACCATAACCTGGTCTCCTACCTTGAAGGAACGCTCTCTGGTATGTCTGTCATACCAGGCCTTTTGCTCTTTCTGAGCATCCTTTAGGTTTTCTTTAGCAAGGGCTAAAGAGTGTCGGAGGGTGTTTTGTAGGTTGCTTACAAAGTCCAGAATGTTAGTCCCTGGAGAAGGTGTAAACCCCTCCCATTGCTGCTTCACCAAGTGTAATGGCCCCTTAACCTCATGACCATACACAAGTTCAAACGGTGAAAACCCTAAACTGGGATGTGGTACAGCCCTGTAGGCAAAAAGCAACTGTTGCAACACTAAGTCCCAGTCATTGGAGTGTTCATTGATGAATTTACGTATCATGGCCCCCAAAAGTTCCATTAAACCTTTTCACCAGGCCATTGGTTTGATGGTGGTACAGGGTGGCAACCAAGTGGTTCACCCCATGAGTGTCCCACAGTTCTTTCATGGTCCCTGCCAAGAAATTAGATCCTGAATCTGTAAGGATGTCGGAGGGCTAACCTACCCGGGCAAAAATGTCTGTTAGGGCCAGGCACGCAGCTTTAGCCCTGGTGTTGCTTAAAGCTACTGCTTCCGGCCATCGGGTAGCAAAGTCCACGAAAGTCAGTACGTACTGCTTTCCTCTGGGTGTCTGTTTTGGGAAAGGACCCAGAATATCCACAGCTACTCGCTGAAATGGGACCTCAATTATGGGGAGTGGCTGGAGAGGGGCCTTGACCTGGTCTTGGGGCTTTCCCACTCTTTGGCACACCTCACAAGACCAGACATACTTGGCAACGTCCTTGCCCATCCCCTCCCCAGTGGAAGGACTTCCCCAACTGGTCTTTGGTTCTGTTCACCCCAGCATGGCCACTCAGATGATCATGGGCTAAGCTTAAGTGCTTTTCCTGGTACTTGGCTGGAACTACTAACTGTTTTTGCAGATTCCAGTCTTCCTGGTGTCCACCAGAAAGAGTCTCCTTGTATAAAAGTCCTTGTTCTACAACAAACCGGGATCGATTAGAAGAGCTGAGAGGCGGTGGGATGCTCCGTGCCGCCGCCCAAGCTTTCTGAAGGCTGTCATCTGCTTCCTGCTCAGTCTGGAACTGTTCCCTTGAAGCTGGAGACATCAGTTCTTCCTTAGACTGTGGACTTGGGCTTGGTCCCTCTGGAAGCGATGTAGGTGATGAGGTTGTTTCCGTTGCTGGTGAACCGCTCTCCGCTGGTGCACCGGGGGGTAATTTAGGCTTGGCTGAGCCTTTTGGGTGTGGTTGTCTGCTGCTTCTGCCAATTCAGGCTTGCTGGCGCCCTCTGGCGTTGGGGTTGAAGATGGATTTGCAAACACTGTCGTCAGTGCTGGCAACGGTTCTGGTGCTGGCTGCTTTTCCAGTTCCTGGTCTGGGACTGGAAGCACTGTGGCTGTTTCTGTTGTTGGCATGGGATCCGGGTCCACTACCTTTGTCTGGGTCTCTTGTAACACAGACGGGGCCTCTGTGGACGGCTCAGGAACAGGAATGGGTCTGGAAGCTTGCCTGGTTTGGCTGCGTGTAACCATTCCCACTCTCTTGGCCCGCTTCACCTGGTTGGCCAAGTCTTCCCCCAGTAGCATGGGGATGGAATAATTGTCATAGACTGCAAAAGTCCACATTCCTGACCAGCCTTTGTACTGGACAGGTAATTCAGCCGTAGGCAAGTCTACAGCTTGTGACATGAAGGGGTAAATTGTCACTTGGGCCTTTGGGTTGATGAATTTGGGGTCGACGAAGGATTGGTGGATAGCTGACACTTGTGCCCCCGTGTCTCCACACGGTAACCTTCTTTCCGCCCACTCTCAAAATTTCCCTTCGCTCCAAGGGTATTTGAGAGGCATCTGGGCCTGGGGATCTTTGGTGTGATGGTGGTGTAATGAACTGCACTCGGTTGGCGTTCTTTGGGCAGTTGGCCTTTATATGTCCCAGTTCATTACACGTAAAGCATCTTCCAGCTGACTGGTCACTGGGTCGAGGTGGGTTACTGGAGACTGGTGAGGTGGAAGAATAGGGCGTCTGTGGCTTTCCTTGGGTTGTAGGTGGGGTCTTTGGGTGCCCTCGGTTGTAGGGTTTATTGTCGGTGTGCCCTCTGGGGTATTCGTTCCCCTTGACAGTAGCTTTTTCCTTTTCTGCCATTTCCATCCATTTGGCTCCAATCTCCCCTGCATCGATTACCGTTTTGGGTTTCCCATCTAGGATGTACCTCTCTATTTCCTCAAGAATACCATCTAAGAACTGCTCCATTTGGATCAGGAGATGCAGCTCGTCCATATTGTTAACCTTTGTTCCTGATATTCAGGCTTAATAAATCTTTGCAATGTGGTAGGCGTGTCGGGTGAATGACACATCTGGTTTCCATTTTTGGTTTCTGAACCACCGACGGGCATGTTCAGGTGTTATCCCCATTCTGTATCTGGCCTTGGTTTGAAAAAATTTATAATCGTTCATTTTCTCCTTAGCCATTTCAGCCGCCACCTCTGCTAAGGGTCCACTGAGCAGTGGCCTCAATTCTACCATGTACTGGTCTTCAGAGATGCTGTACCCAAGGCAGGCTCTTTCAAAATTTTCTAAGAAGGCCTCAGTGTGGGGAATTTTCTAAGAAGGCCTGGAAGGTGGGGAATTTCCTGGAATGTGGAACAACAACTGGCAAAGTGTTGTTAGGATTGACTGTGTTCTGTTGCTTAGCCTGTTCTAATTCCAGGGCCTGCCGGTGGGTCTCCCTCTGGAGTTCCAGCTCCCTCCTGTGGGCAGTCTCTATGGCTGCTTGCTCTCTTTTGAAGGCTTTCTCTTTGGCGGCTTTCTCTCTTTTGTAGGTTTCCTCTTTGATTTTTTCTTCTCTTTCTCTCAGCTCCATCTCTTTTTGTTTTATTTCTAGTTCTTGTAGTTTCTTTTCCATGTCTCGCTTGTGGTCTGCCTTTCTGATTTGTTCCTCTGCCTCCAGTCTTGGCAGTTCCTGTTTCAGGTCCTTGGTAGTCATGGTTTCTGTTTTCTTGTGTTGGGGTGCCCTCTGGTCTTTACTGCCTGAACTGCTGGTTCTCTGTTGGCTTCCCGGGATTGCTTAGCAACAGAGTCCTTTTTAACTTACTAGCCTCTCCAGAAAGAGTTAAAAAGCAAAAGAAAACTCTCTTTCATTTACAAATGTGTCCTGGCTGGAGTGCGTTGCTGACCACTTAAGGCTGCTTTGTCTAACAAATGACCGTTGTTAAACCTTAATAGCCCTCTCTATGCCCAGCTAGCACGGAGCGAGGAAAAAAAATTTATCTGGCTGCAGTTTAAAAAAATAAACTCCTTTCCTCTGCTTATAACCAGTTAGCAGAGAAGCAAATTAATAATCTTACTGGCTTTTGGATTCTTATCTATCCACCTCTGCCACCATGTCATAGCATTCCTTCTCAGATCTGAACCTTAGAGTTCAGAAAATGAGATACTAGCACCTGAATCCTCTAAGCTTAATTACCAGCTTAGATCTGATAGCCCTGCCACCACCCAAAAATATAGTGTTTTGGGGCACTCTGACCTCCCCAACCTTCCCTGGGGACTCCAAGAACCCAGATCCCGTGGGTTCTTAAAACAAGGAGAAATAAACCATTCCCCCACCTTTCCCCCTCCCAGAATTTCCCTCCCTGGGCTATCCTGAGAGATACTGATCCAGCCTCTTAAATCACCATACAGAGAAACATCTTCCTTCCCTTCCACAAAGAGGCAAACAGATTCAAGGAAAACAAAGAGAGATTCTATCTCTCCCCCTCCCGTCTCTCTCCCACCCGTCCTGGTGAGTAATCCCAATCCCCTGGACTAAAAAAAGGGAAACAAAACAAAATCAATCAGGTTCTCTAAAAAGAAATCTTTTAATAAAAGAAAGGAAAAGTAAAGAATTATCTCTGTAACTTCAAGATGTAAATATTACAGGGTCCTATAGCTTACAGACACCAGAAAGAGACTTTCCCCCCAGTACCAATACAAATCAAAATATTCCCAGCAACTACACATATAAAAGTTAACCAGCCAGATCCACAATTGCAAATAGAGTAAAACAATCAAAAAACCTAAACCGCCTGTTTTTGCTTACTATTAGAAAAGAAACTTAGAGAGTCTGTAGTAATGTCTGGTCTCTCTCAGACCCTCCGAGAGAAGAACCCACAATGGACAAAGAACACACACAAAAGCTTCCCTCTGCCCAAATTTAAAAGTATCTTGTCTTCTGATTGGTCTTCTGGTCAGGTGTCCCGTTCCCTGCTTGTAACCCTTTACAGGTACAAGAGACATTAACCCTTAACATTCTAGCACTAGAAAATTTACCTGTATTGAAACCATTCCAGTGACTAATAATGTAACCCCCTCCTATGCTATTAATGTTAATGCCTTTTGAAAGTACCTGAGAATAGTTAAATAAGAGATGTATTATAGTACTACACCAAGGAAAGATGGTATTGAATATAACTGAGGCTGGGAAGACATTGCAGTGGGATCTAGTATGTTTAGGAATTCAGGATTTCCTGAATGACCAGCTGATGGCCATTGGGAGTGATCTTGAGTACCAGACTTGACCCACTGCCCTTACAGATGCATCAGGAATACCATCTGATCTGTGATTATGGAGACATACTTGGACACTTTCTGGGTGGAAGTGTGGCTTCACAGGGTGAGGTGTGCACCCTTATAGGGGATGAATGCTGTACTTATGTCCCAGAAAACGCACAGGATATTAACAAGCACATCCTGTCAGCCAAACAGGCTTTTGAAGACTGGAAGGCCCAGGAAAGGGAACCCACTATTTCTGATTCCCTCTGGGGCTGGTTACCCAACCTGGGGGGACTAGGGGAAAGCATTGTTCACCTCGTGCTCACTGTGGTGGTGGTGTGTATCGTTACTTTCCTCTTGCTTGCTTGCTGTAAAGCACTCCTACATAGAATTTGTACCTCCCGTTCCCCAGGAAATCCCGCTATAACCCCCCTTCATTAATGACCCCAGCTCCCTACAGCTTAATCGCTTTTTGTCCTCAAAATATGAGAAAACTCAGCCAAAGAGTTAGTTGACTCTTCTCAAAGGAGAGAGTTGTTGGTGTCACCAGGCATAACCCTAGGTAATTCGGATGGGTGGAAGGCCACGAGTGTTGATGAAGCCTCCCTGTTCTAGGCCAAAGCGAACCAAAGCCCCTCCATGTTGAACTTTACTCGACCTAGAAAGCCAGCAGCTGCAAAATCAAATGGATAATAGTAAGCTATCAGTTGCAGCACAGCCCAAACTGGTCTAAAGCAGTAGTGATAAGGCCTCCGTGCCTCTAGCTGAAGGACAAGATAACTTGCAGAAGGAAAACTTACTAACAAGCTACCGCCGCCAAGATTGCTTAGGTAACTGCTATGGCGGGGGAAGCGGGGGAGGAGGGAAAGGGAAGAAAGAAAAAAAAACTTATGAAAAGGGAAAAGCTGCTTGTATAGGTGTGTTTGATCTGAGACATACCAGTCTCCTTGCAGATCTCAAATAAACTTTGTTTGCTTCTCCACCCTGGTGTGTTTATTGGCATGGAGCACACCGGGCAACGAACCCCACTGTTGCCCCCCTCGGCAACAACTCCTTCTGCCCCTTTTACACAGAAACAAGCACAATCTCAGTTCAAGGCCTGTAAGCAAGCTTGACCAAACTCAGGACCTCGACTGAAGCTTAAGGCCTGCTAAATTTTCCCTCACAGCCTGTCTTCTGCTCTATCTCTTAAAAATACCGAGTTGGCTGCTGCAAATCCCCTTTTCACACTTCCACATTCCCCCAGGCTCTTCAGACCCTCCCAGTAACAGCAACTCTGAGCCAAACACTAGAAAAAGAGCAGAATCAAAGGGGCCACTTTGGGGGATTTCCCCCCATTGCAGTGTAAACCCCTCTCCCTTAGCAACAGCCAGGGCCCTCTGGTGGCAACTCCGGAAGAATGAGTTGCCCTGGACTCCCCCTGCAGGCCCCCCACCCCGGTCTCATTGATCCAGCAACACTCCCCCCCTACCAGAGGCAGCAGTGACTCTGGTCTGACTCCGGTGTGGCAGAGATCAGAATCCTGCGGGGAAATCAGACCAGGGCCCTGGGCAGACCCCAACACTCAAGACACACAGACCCCACCAGCACGGGTGTGGCCGACAATACCACACTGGAACCCGCGGGGGATGGAGCCGCTGGGTTTTGCCTTGCTGCCTCTGCGGCCCGAGGGGTTAATTACCCCCCCCCCCCATCACTCCCAAAGCTGGTCTGACCAGTTCCAGGAGAAGAAAAGCTTCTATCCGCCCCGCCCCCTTCGTATCCCATGGGGCAAAGAATCTGCCTGGGCATCTCCCCACCTTCCCCCGCCAGTATCCCCACAAACCCCCTTCCCTCGCAGTGCCCCTCACTCACGTCTTCCCCCATTCCAGCCTCGCTCCCCTCAGCCCCACAATCCCACCGATCCGCCCGCATCCCCCCATCTTCCCTTCAGTGCGCCCCCGCCCCCATCCCAGCCTGCCCCCCGCAGCCCCAGCACCTGCCTCCTGCCCCCACTCCGCTCCCCCCGCCTGCCCTCACCCCCTGCCCCTCTTTATCCTCCGCCCCCTGCAGCCCGGGAGTGCCGGGGGGGGGCGGGTTTCTCTCACCTTCCCTCCGAGCGGGGCCCCCCGGGGCAGGGGCCGGGCCGGGCTGGGGGCTCTGCCCTGGGAGAGGCTCCTGGGGAGCAGCGGGAAGGGCCCTGCTGGAGATTCCCCTCTCCCGGCTGCAGCCAGGGCTCCGGGCTCCCAGCACCAGCCGCCGGGGCTCGGGGATCTCGCCAGTAGCCTGGGAGCCAGAGTCACCGCAGCGGCTGCGAGTCACTTCCTGCTGCCGGGCCGGAGCCCAGCGCTCGCTGCCCCGGAGCCGCCTCCCGGCTGCTCCTGGGTCCTAGCGCTGCAGGGGTCGCGCTGCAGCATCTCTGGATCCGGCTCCTGTTCCACGCCCAGGCTCTAAGGTCAGAAGGGCCCATCATAAGCATCTAGCCCAGGGAGTCTCACGACCAAATTTGGTGGCCTCACAGTGTTTCCAGCAACTCTCCCTGGTGGGCACACTCACACTTTCCCCTATAATCCTAATTAACTTTAGAAGCCAATAAATATGCACACAGGTAAGACGGGGAGATGTTCCTCCTAGTGTGGGGACCTTTTCTGGCTTATATGGCACCAGGGTGGAATTGGCAAGCGAAATGATCTGAGTCCTTTACTCACAAGCCTACATGACCTCAACCCCCACCCTTCCACTCTGGTCCCCATAACCCCAAGGCTGGGCTCAGGGCTTTTGAGGTGCTCAACCCCCAATCTTCTTGTGATCACCCACAACAGATATCCCCATTGTGGGGTGTTCCCTTCACTCTGGATGCTTCCCTAATCATTACACAGAGTTCAGAACAAATACAATTTATTAAACAAGTAATACAAAAATAAGGAGAAAAGTGGGAAAGATTTAAGGAAAACATGTCACTCCACTGTGGTGGGGGGGGAGAACCACAAACTGCATCTGTGGGATGCCAAGGCAGTTCACAGTCTGTTCCTCCCATGTCCCAGGCCTCCTGCCCAGGCTCTGGCTGTGCTGCAGGGATGCTGCGGATCAGACACTTTGGTGATGGCCACATGCCCTCAGGCTCTAGGTGGCAGGACCCTTCTTCCTAAATCAGTCTCTTCCTGTCAGGGTTATTTATAACTAAATAAATGATGATATATCAATCTCCTAGAACTGGAAGGGACCTTGAAAGGTCATCAAGTCCAGCCCCCTGCCTTCACTAGCAGGACCAAGTACTGATTTTTCCCCAGATCCCCAACTGGCCTCCCTCAAGGACTGAACTCACAACCCTGGCTTTAGCAGACCAATGCTCAAACCACACCCATTCTAGCCTGCAAGGCCTCTTGGCTGAGGGCATCTCCTTGCCCAGGGTCCCCTTGGTCCACTGCTCCCAGCTCCGCACTGCTCCAGTTTCCCTCTGCCACAGCACTGCTGCTGCTCTGCCTCCAGCCCAACTCTCCACTTGCCTTGGCACCTCCCGCTCTGCTCTGGCCGAGACAGCTCCACTCACACAGAGGAGAGGAGAGGACCCCAGACTGCTGACTTCCGCATTGGCCTGCCTGCCCTGTCAATCAGGCTGACCTAAAGCATTAGCCCCTTTCCATTATCAGTCTCAGGATCTTGATTTCTCATTGGCCCTTCCCCTTTTGGTGGCCAACCGATTGAGAAGGCCAACTAATGGCCAACTCATTAAGTTGCAGTAAGAGGCCAACAATCCCCTTACACCTATGAACGTGAAAATCATAATTTATTTATTGCTAGCTAGTAAGTCTGCAGCTGTGAAAAAATGTTATTTCTACCTTTGCTAAAATTTTTAACAACTTCTCAGCTAGTGACTCAGGTTGCCAACTTGGTAATATTTAAAAATGGACACTCAAGCAGGAGTGCTGGAACCTTCCCTGCCCCGCCTCTGCCCCCTGAGGTCCCATTCCTGCCCCAACTCTGCCTCTTCCTCCAAGGCTCTGCCCGCCCTCCACTTCTCTTCCTCCCCTCCCTGGCTAGGTCAGCAGAGACTTGCCTCTGCAGCCAGGCCCAGCAGCTGCAGCTGCCCAGGGCAGGTAGCAGGAAGCCCCAACTGAGTAGGGTCTGATGTGAGTGATGACCCAGTGCCTCCCCACCTGCAGTAACTCGACTTTGGGTGTCTGGTCAGTAGATCTGACCAGATATTCTCAGGTCCCCTTTTCGACTGGATTTCATGGTTGAAAGCCAAGCACCTGCAATAATGTGCAATAAGTGATAGGAATGCATCAGGAACAACTTCTGCTTTCTGATGGTGGAGGAAGTAACCGGGGGGCAGATGGGTTAGACTCAATTCTGACCAGCCGTACGCTTACAAGCAAAGGGATTTCTCTCACCCCAAAGCTTTCAGCAGTCCATGTTCATCGGAAAGCCTTCCAGCTAGGACCACTCCTCCAGCAAAATGATGCTCCTATTGTCTTTCAAGTGATCTTGCTCCCATGAGTAGAGATGGAGCAGGAGAGGTGGCCAGAGCCCTTTCTCCCCACCCCTTCTTATACTCAGACCCCTTATACTGGAAAACTCTTTAGTGGGTCATGGGGTCAAGGACCTCCATGGCACAGGTGAGCTCCACACTATGCTAGAGATGAATTGTAAGTTTCTTTGTTTACCTCTTTCTTTCTATTGGTGGATGGCCAAATAAGAGTTTTCTAACAGGGACAGTCAGTCCTTTGTTGTCTCTGAGGAGTTAGTCTGTGGCCGTTCTCCGGAACTATGGCATATTTCAGTAATAAATTGGGTTACCCTATGGCTGCGTTTTCCCAGAGAGAGCCTTTTTTTTGAGCCTGCTGAGAGGAGATGCTCTCTACACCAATATTCCACATGAGGATGGGCTACAAGCTGTCAGGAACAATATCCCTCATGAGGCCACAGCACACCTGGCAATTGAGCTTTGTCACTCTGTCCTCACCCACAACCGTTTCAGATCTGTGGACAACTTATACCTTCAAGTCAGCAACACTGCTACGGGTATCCACATGGCCCCACAGTATGCCAACATTTTTATGGCTGACCTAGAACAACGGTTATTCGGCTCTTGTCCCCTAGCACCCCCTCCTCTACTTGTGCTACATTGATGACATCTTCATCATATGGACCCATGGGAAGGAGGCCCTTGAAGAACTCCACGAGGATTTCAACAATTTCCACCCCACCATCTGCCTCAGCTTGGACCAGTCCACATAAGAGATCCACTTCCTGGACACTACAGTGCAAATAAGTGATGATCACATAAATACCACCCTATACTGGAAACCTACTGACCTCTATACTTACCTACATGCCTCCAGCTTCCATCCAGGACACATCACACGATCCATTGTCTACAGCCATGCCTCAAGACACAACTGCATTTGCTCCAGTCCCTCAGACAGAGAGAAACACCTACAAGAGCTTTATCAAGCATTCTTAAAACTACAATACCCATCTGCGGAAGTGAGGAAACAGACTGACAGAGCAAGATGGATTCCCAGAAGTTACCTACTACAGGACAGGCCCAACAAGGAGAATAACAGACCATCACTGGCCATCATCTACAGCCCCCAGCTAAAACCTCTCCACCGCATCATCAGCCATCTTCAACCCATCCTGGAGACAGTTTATTCTTAAGCAATTGCAAGAGGGGAACTACAGACCAGGGCAGGGAAATTTCCCTTACTTTGGTTAGGGCTCCAAATATAAACAATTGGGGTAAGCCTTTATACCTTTTTTTTTAAATACACAACGATTATCGCTACAGTTTGTGTATACATTTTTGCCTGATTTTTTTAAATAAGCTTTGCTGCAGTTTACATTTTATTATTATTAAATCAAGGTCAAAGAACAGCATTTCTGACCATTTCCCCAGCCGCCTAGCACAAACCCTGCTTCTACAAATCTTGCGCTATTAGCAAGAAGGTTAGCCTGTCTTTTACTTTGTCACTTGACAACACAAAATGGCTACTACACTTCCACGCACACCCCTTTTGTGCTTCTAGCACAACAATCAATCTTAAACTTTTATTTTTATTAAACCTTGCATTTTTGATTTTAGATTAAATGGTTTAGCCTCATGGGCTTTGGTTGGCTGCAACAACAATGCATGGTTAATACAGGAGCGGCGCCAGGGTTTCTGGCGTCCTAGGCAGAATTCGCGGAGCAGAATTTTGTGCGCTCCCCACAGGGCACACGGGAGCTTCCGGTTCCACTCGTCGTGCCGCCAAAGAAGGACCTTCTGCCGACATGCCGCGGAAAACAGCGGGAGGCAATTGAGCAGCTCAATGATTGCCGCTGTCGCCGGCAGCATTTCGGTAGAGGGTCCTTCTTTGGCGGCACGACGAGTGGAACTGGAAGCTCCCGTGTGCCCTGTGGGGAGCGCACAAAATGCCATTCCCCGAATCCTGGCACCCTAGGCAACCGCCTAGGGTCGCCTAATGGAAGCACCGGCCCTGGGTTAGTATAAATATGTAAGGTATTATTATTATTACGTTCTTTACGACAACATAATTTTAAGCTAAACAATAGCAATAAAAGCATTAACATTCCCATTGTAGTAATATGATGGGGCTGTTGTACAGCCTTAGTTACATAGCACAACATCATAATTAGTACATAAAGTAGATACCCTATAGGCTGTATGGAAGGCACACTTTTCAATTTGATATATATATTTTGGAGTATATGAATTTCACCTTGTAATTCAGAGATGTTCTGGACCTTTGGTAGCAGTGAAAGCAAATTTTGGAATCAGCCAGGTACTAAGGCAGTTCAATTAAAGGGTTATTTGGAATCTCAGGGCTGATTGTAGAACTCTATTCCCTGCAGCAATGGTGAGATTAAAATGTCTGTCTTGCAAAGTGGTGGCTTTGACATTGTGGTGGAAAATTAACCATGCATTCTGTTTGAATCAGATCAGCCTGAAACTTCTTTATTTCAGGCATATGCTGGTAGCTCTCCCTATAAAAAGGAAGCTTAAAGCTTAAAACCATGAACAGTTACACACCCACTTTTCCAAATCTTAGAAGTCTATCAAAAAAAAGCCTTATTAAGAATATAGCAAAAGAAGCTTTTCCTGTTACTCACAGGTTGTACTCTTGTGGTTATTGGCTTTTCTAACACTCCTTCTCCTTGGGCAAGTTTCTTTCTTATCCCCCTTCTCCAGCCCTCCTACTCACTTATGCAGTTAGCTTACCTTGGATAAATAGAGGCCTGGGAGAAAGAGGAGGCCTACTGAAGTTTTCTCTTACAACATACACGCAGCTATTATTAGCTTGGAAAAGCCAGTGTTCTTTAGGGTCGTTTTTTGTCCCATACCCTTCCAACAAACGTTGTCATGAACAGTGACAACTTCCCCTGGCTTCAATTTTTGTACACGCTGAAGCTGTGGGGGTTCTAAAGGCCAAAGTGTCCACTGATTCCCTATTTTTATTTAAATGTCGGGGGTTATTCTAGGAGCACTGACTACAAATCGCTTAGGCATACCAGGTAGTTGAATTTCCCAAATGTTTTGGTGAATTATTTAATCCCACATGCATTCTTCCCATGGACCCAGCTGGATACGGTATGTGGGAACCCACATCCCTCCAATCGGTCCGTATGCTTGGAAGGAGCACTGCGAATGCCTGCACTTCCACCCAGAAAGTCCACAGATCAGATGATACTCCTGAAGTGTCTGTAAGGGCTGTAGGCAAAGCCTGATGCTCCAGATCACTCTGAATGGCCATGAGCTGGTCATTCAGGAAATCCTGAATTTCTCAACAAGCCAGATCTCACCGCAATGCCTTCCCAGCCTGAGTGATATTTAGCACCATCGTCATCAGAAGTTTCTGGGTCATTGAACTAAGGGCAGAGATAACAAGTAATTCACCAACTCCAGCCTGTACCTGGGTTAGCTGTGCTACAGTGAGAAGACCTGTGGCCTTTTCCAATTGTCCTTTTTGCAGTGAGAAGCACGGGTCCAGGCAGTCAGTTCTTGGCACTTTACAGCAGTGTTGACAGTCATCAGGACTTGATAAGGACCTTTCCAGCGTGGAGCCAGGGCAGTCTTTCGCTGATGGATCTTCATGTAGACCCAGTTTTCTGGTTTCAGCGAGTGACAAGGTTGTTCAGCTATAATCATTATTGTCGATTAAAAAAAGGTAGAAAGGCTTGCCCCAACTGTTTATCTTCGGAGCCCTACCTGGAGTAAGGGAGATTCCCTGCCCGGGTGTGTTGTTCTCTTCTTGCAATTGCTTAAGAATAAACTGTCTCTGATTTGTTACAACCAACCTAAAAGTAAAAACTCTGTCATCTTCCACAATTATTGGGGCCGTGACTTGCATGGTAACGCCCGGCTGAGACAGCGGCAGCTACTGCAGACGGTTCTCCTTTGAACCCCAAGGCGCCAATCAAAAGGTAAGAGACCTTCTGAAATCTGTAATGGGATATCTAAGGAGGACTGCCCATAGAACCATCTGTCCCTTTTGGGCTCATACCATCTGAACTTATTGATTTTGTAACAAAATCAAATGCAGAGAGGTACTGAGGAACTGTTGCCGCCCTCAAGAAGATTAGTTTGAAGTGATGAGGGCTGGCTCTAGCTTTTATGCCACCCCAAGCCTAAAGTGCCGCCCCAGGCACGTGCTTCCTTGTCTGGTGCCTGCAACCGGCCCTGGAAGTGGTACTGAGGATTTAGTTTTCCCTGATGTGAAACAAGGCCTGATCTGAGTCAATCACATGGAAGCTGCTTAAGCCTTTCTTGTCACGTGTCACAGAAGTTTAGATCCTGTGTGGATTCTGCCATGTTGAACGAGGTCTGATCTACATGTTAAACTATTCCCACAGTCCAAGCACTTACAGAGTCACTCTCCTGTTTGGATGTACTGTTGTTTAACCAGGGCTGATCGCTGTCTGAATGTTTACCTACAGAGCAAGCACCTGTGGCGGTCTCTCTCCTGTGTGGATTGCCTTATGTTGAACAAGCTGTGACCTTCTTATGTAACTTTTCCCACAGTCCAAGCACTTGTGGGGTCTCTCTCCTGTATGGATTGCCTTATGTTGAACAAGGTGTGACCTTCTTATGTAACTTTTCCCACAGTCCAAGCACTTGTGGGGTCTCTCTCCTGTGTGGACTGCCTGATGATAAACAAATTCTGACCTTTGTATGAAGCTTTTTCCACAGTCCAAGCACTTGTGGGGTCTCTCTCTTGTGTGGATTACTCTATGTCTAACAAGGGCTGACTGCAGCATGAAACTTTTCCCACAGTCTAAGCACTTATGCGGTCTCTCTCCTGTGTGGGTTGCCTGATGTTGAACAAGGTGTGACCTTTGTAGGAAACTTTTCCCACAGTCCAAGCACTTGTGGGGTCTCTCTCCTGTGTGGATTGCCTTATGCTGAACAAGGTTTGACCTTCTTATGTAACTTTTCCCACAGTCCAAGCACTTGTGGGGTCTCTCTCCTGTGTGAACTACTTTATGTCTAACAAGGGCTGACTGCCGTATGAAACTTTTCCCACAGTCAAAGCACTTATGCGGTCTCTCTCCTGTGTGGATTGCCTGATGATAAACAAATTCTGACCTTCGTATGAAACTTTTCCCACAGTCCAAGCACTTGTGGGGTCTCTCTCCTGTGTGGATTGCCTTATGTTGAACAAGATGTGACCTTCTTATGAAACTTTTGTCACAGTCCACGCACTTGTGGGGTCTCTGTCTTGTGTGGACTGACTGATGACAAACATGGTTTAACCTTCGTATGAAACTTTGCCCACAGTCCAAGCACTTGTGGGGTCTCTCTCCTGTGTGGATTGCCTTATGTTGAACAAGCTCGGACTTTCTTATGAAACTTTGCCCACAGTCCACGCACTTGTGGGGTCTCTCTCTTGTGTGGATTGCCTGATGATAAACCAATTCTGACCTTCGTATGAAGCTTTTCCCACAGTCCAAGCACTTGTGGAGTCTCTCTCCTGTGTGGACTACTTTATGTCTAACAAGGGCTGACCGCAGTATGAAACTTTTCCCACAGTCTAAGCACTTATAGGGTCTCTCTCCTGTGTGGATTGCCTGATGTTGAACAAGGTGTGACCTTTGTAGGAAACTTTTCCCACAGTCCAAGCACTTGTGGAGTCTCTCTCCTGTATGGATTGCCTGATGTTTAACAAGGTGTGACCTTTGCATGAAACTTTTTGCACAGTCCAAGCACTTGTGGGTTCTCCCTCCTGCGTGGACTACTTTATGTCTAAAAAGGGCTGACTGACGTATGAAACTTTTCCCACAGTCTAAGCACTTATGGGGTCTCTCTCCTGTGTGGATTGCCTGATGTTGAACAAGCTGTGACCTTCTTACGAAACTTTTCCCACAGTCCAAACACTTGTGGGGTCTCTCTCCTGTGTGGATTGCCTGATGATAAACAAATTCTGACCTTCGTATGAAATTTTTCCCACAGTCCAAGCACTTGTGGGGTCTCTCTCCTGTGTGGACTACTTTATGTCTAACAAGGGCTGACTGACGTATGAAACTTTTCCCACAGTCTAAGCACTTGTGGGGTCTCTCTCCTGTGTAGCTTTTCTTAAGTGACTTTTGTGCTGACTTTGAACTGAAACATTTCCCTTCAGCTCCTCCCACAAAGGTCCCCTGTGGTTGCACTTCTCCAGGAATTTCCTGATGATGATTCCCCTCCACATTCTCATTCCCTCGCTCAGCACCTGGTGGGAGAGACACAATCCAGACAGGAGTCATTGTGCTGCGGAGAAAGAGGAATAGCATCAAGAGAAAATCCAACAGAGAGACTGAGCAATTGGATTTAGCCTTCACATCCCACCCAAACACTCAAAGGGAAAGAGAAATGGGAACGAAACTCTTGCAGCTAAGAAAATGGGTGGAAAGTCGTGAGCGATATTTGCTGACTACAGTCCTGTCCTGGCTGAAATGAGGAAGAACTGAGGGTGCTTACTCACACCATATTTTGGGATTCTCAACTTTTTCTTTCATTTCCCAGATGGTTTGTGTGTCAGTCCTCACCTGTATGGGGGCATCTCAGAAGCCTTCTTTCCTCGCAGGCCTGGAGATCGGGCACCCACTGCTCTTCCTGTTCCAGCTGGACAATCAGCTCAGGTTTGGGAATGGGAAATCCTGTGCAGAGGGTGGAATCAGACCAGATCAGGGTGCATGGAGGACTGCTGGAGTATTTGTCACTAAGGACATTCTATGAGTGGAACCTGTCCCTGTGCTCTGCTGGAGGAACATGGAATCCAAGAGAACGGAAACATGGTCACTGAGCCCCCCTGCGCAGAGGAAGTTGTCTGGGGAGGTGAGTTGAATTATTACCACACCTTCACTAGGCGTTCCCAGGATCTGTGCGCTCTGGGGGCCTTGCTGACTCACACACATCTCTGCACTTAAACCTCTGCCTCTTTCTAAACCTGCAGAGCCCAGAGCCCTCCCCAGAGCTCGAGCTAGTCCCAAGGAGGGAGATGAACAGGGATTGTGTGTGCAGCCAAGAAACAACACAGACAGGACAAGGCTGGATTTATGCCCCTTGGAAAGGTGGAGCAGGGGGATGGTTTGGTTGTCCATTGGGTTTTGACACCCATGTCCCACTGGAAAGGGCACGGAGATGCAAGTCTCTCTCACACGGCAGCTGTTCATTATGGAACCCATTCGCTCTAATATAACTGACCGAGGAAGATCCTGAACAAAATCAGATACATAGGTCCCACGGCTTCTAATAACAGAATGGACGGGAAGCCCTTACCCAGCGAGGTCACCATCTCGTAGTTCTCCTGCATGACGTCCCTGTAGAGGGCTCTCTGAGCGGGGTCCAGCAGAGCCCCCTGCCCCTGGGTGAAATACACAGCCACCTCCTCAAAGGTCACCGGCATCTGAAACAACAAGAGTCCCTCACTCAGCACCTGCTGCCCCAGATATAATCCCACTAGTCATGGGAAAGGGAAAAAACTGTGAAGCTCTGGGAGGGTCAGACTAGCAGAATCACATCCCCACCCAGCTCAGAGCAGCCTGGAGGGTTCAGGGTAGGAAGAAGTTGAGAGCTCCCTGTCCCCACCATAAGACGGAGCAGGGCCGGGATTTCTTATTTCCCACACTCCTGCCAGCCATAGGCTGATACATGACGCAGAGTTCTGAGTCGGGGACAGGGACAGGAATCCCAACAGCTTCTCTTCGTATTTCATAGCAGCCTCAGGCCAGTGGGTTCAGGCTCCAGCACTGGGAATCTGGAAAATGTTCCCAGGCCTGCCTACGGGATTGTATCCTGTTTGAGAAATGGGGGAATGTCCTCTTTTGCCTCCCCAGCCACAAATGGGCCTACTCAGAAAATCAGCAGGTTTCTCACACCCTGTCTCCTCCCTGACTCTCCCTCACCCCGCCCAGTCGCTCCCTGAAAATCCCCTACCTGAACTGGCTCCATCACAGCCATTTCCCTTCCCTGTCTCCTGGAAGACGGGACCATCTGGAGCCAAACAGGGACGTGATTCCTCAACCTGTCGGGGCGAGAGGAGCAATGGGGGAGGTTACAGAAAGAGCTTCAGTCCATGTCTCCTGTAGATTCCCATGGAAGAAACAGAGTCTTCACTCTTGTGTTTGTTAGCAGCAAGTCGGAGGCAGTTTATTTCAAGCAATTCCAGGGGAAGCCTACGGGGGGGGGTGGGGGGTGTTTCCTTTCTTAGGCAGGTCTCCAAAGTACAACGGTTTAAAGCACGTATTTATAGGTTCCCCTCACATATATCAACGGATACAGCTGAATCTTGTTTATACATTGTCCTTCCCATTCTTATCTGAAAGCAAGGTTAGAAAACAGCTTCCCATGTCATTTTCCCATCCGCCTCGCACAATCCCCACTTCTACAAATCTCACGATGTTAGGGTTAGGGTTAGCCTTGTCATGGAAAAACGACCACGTGTTGTGTTTGGATCAGAACAGCCTGAGGCTTTTCATTGATTACCAGCGCACAGGGGCAGACCGCTCCTGGAAACGGCCTCCCCAAATCTGGTTACAGACAGCCTTATAAAGCTTAAAAGCACAAACTCGTTACACAAAGCTGCATACATTTCCTTGTTATTTCCTTACTAGAAATGTTGCAAAATCAATATAAATTAGAGCAAACTTAAATTCTTTCCATGTTAGGCCTCTTCTCGTATTTACTGTCTGTCCTTTTGCGGTTAAACGGCGACTGCATAGGATATGGCACAATTGTTTTTAGCTAGGGGAATGTTGGGTACGTTTAACTGGCTCCTCTGTGCCCCCATTTCAGCGAGCTGACCTTGGCAGCTCGACACGAGGCTTGGGTCTATAAGGTTTGGATGTCACTGTTTTTTCCCTCACAAGGAATTTGTGGTGCAGACTGCGGTGAGGGGAGGACACTCCGCAGCCCTCTCTCACTGCAGCAGCTTGGGGCCGGATGAGAGGCACCTCTCCCCAGCCGCGGCAGGCCCTGTGCCAGGCTGAGGGAGGGGTTCCTCTCCCCAGCAGCTCTAGTGGACCTGGGTCGAGCCTGGGAAGGGGATTTTTTCTATTCTGACTCTGTTGGTGTCACTAGGCATAACAATAGGTAACTCGGGTGGGTGGAAGGCCACGAGTGTCGATGAAGCCCTCCTGTTCTAAGCCAAAGCGAAACAAAGGCCCTCCGTGTTGAACTTTACTCGGTACCTAGAAAGCCAGCAGCTGCAAAATCAAATATGTAACAGTTGTAGCACAGCCCAAACCAGTGTAAAGTAGTAGTGATAAGGCCTCCATGCCCCTTGCTGAAGGACAACATAACTTGCAGAAGGAAAACTTACAAACGAGCTACTGCCGCCAAGATTGCTTACGTAACTGCTATAGGGGGAGGAGGGCGGGGGGGAGAAGGGAAAAAAAAAAAACTTTTAAAAAGGGAAAAGCTGCTTGTGTAGGTGTGCTTGATCTGAGACATACCATTCTCCTTGCACCGCTTTGAGATCTCAAATAAACTTTGTTTGCTTCTCCACCCTGGTGTGTTTATGGTGCGGAGCACAACAGGCAATGAATCCCGCTGTTGCCCCCCTCGGGCACTCTGTGCCGGCAACAGTTCTTGGCACCCAACATGGGGCTCGAGGCTGAAAATTAGCCTTGCCTGGATCCCTCCTGGTGGTCGACGAATTGCGCCGACGACCGACACCCAGCGAGCACCGGTGACTTCACCGGGGGCCTCGGCAGAAACGCAGTTCGACCGACCCCGGAGGGCACAACGGTGCAATGCGCTCGAGTAGAGGAGAAGCAGTTGTGGGCGACGGTGAGGAACCAGTCCCTTGGATAAGGTAGGAACAGTCCAGTGGTCTGGACTTTTGCCCGAGGCTAGGGACGCCCAGTCGTTGTAATTCCCATTAGCTACTGGTGTATTAGCATATAATGGGTCAAGGGCATGGTATGGGGCGGTAGGTACAGCGTACACCCTTAGAATGCATTCTAGCGAATTGGAAGGTGTTTGGCTCGGATCCGATGATGAAGAATAAACTGAAAAAGTTCTGTACAGCAGACTGGCCTCAATATCAACTAGGGGACTAGGAAAGGTGGCCACCGGAAGGATCACTTAATTATAACACGATCCTTCAATTACTCCTGTTTTGTCAGCCAACGGGTAGCTTCTGAAGCTCTTTGTATGGAGAGCTCTTGTAAAAATCACCCACCATATGCCCCAGAGCCGCACCAGGAGGAGGACAATTTTGTTCCTGTTCTTCCCCCTGTCTGGTGGAGTGCAAGGATTCCAAAACAGGTTAGGGACAGTTCGGGGACAGAGGAGAATCAAGGGGCAGCTCAGAGTGATGTTCCCTCATCTTCAGAGGAATCAGGCAGCCTCACTCCCTCTGTGCAGCCTCCAGCCAGCCTTTCGCAAACTTCAGACACTCCCAATATTACAGCAGCCCTCATCCTCGCCCTTGTGAACCCCCACTAGGTTATTTAACCCCATGAGAGACAATGTTTCTGGGACACCCCTGATATTACGAGCCCTGTTGAGAACTTATCTGTTTCCACTGGTTGCTGGGGAACATGCAGATTTGTTTAACTGGCAGTGCACTATGCCTCACTTATGAGACAATCCTAAGGCAGTGGAAAAACGACTGATTTGTGAAATTAGAAAGCATGGGCATTTGAATCCTGAAACTGATCATGGAAAGGAGATGGTTAAAATGGTTTTCATGTCACAATGTGCAAAGGATATTGCAAAGAGATTTAGAGAGCATCCAGATGGTATGCAAGGGAAAAGGGTTAATATTTATACGGACTTAAAATATGCTTTTCGGGTGTATCACGCCACTGGGTTGCTTAACCCGTCTTCCTCACTTCTCCGCAGCCCCTGGGGTTCGTGCTCTGATAAGGTGAGCCCTAATAGGATAAGGAAATACTATGTGGTTCTGGTTAGAGACGGGCCTCTTATCTGGTGTTCTGGTTCTGGTTCTGTTCTGTTTAACCGGTTACTGTTTTTCTGCTCTATATACATGTGGGTGTTAGCTGTGTGGGCAGAACTGAGCCTCTCGTTTGTAATTCCTCCGGGTGGAAGCCATGCGTGCGATGAAGCTCTGAGGTCGAATTGAGATCCTTCTGTCCCATCCCCTGTATCAATCAGTGTATAAAAGTGGGAAAACCTGGCTTAGACTGTAATTCCCTCTGCTCTCTGTGTAATTCTCTAAGTAAATGGCCTTTACCCAATGGGCCATGTGTTTTTGTCCAGGTGACAAGCCTCACGAGGGAGGACTTGGGTGGTCTTGTGAGTAAGAATGTTTAAGGGAAGAGACCAGGAGGGGTAGGGGCTAGCTGAGAAGCCCACCCTCCTAGCTAAACTGGTAGTGGAACAAGTTGCTGCCCATGGAAGGGACGGTTCAGCGAGAAAAGCAGGATCGGGCCCAGGCAGGCAAGCAACAGACAGAGAGATTGGAAAACAGGTTGGAAAACTTTGAGGGTGTAGTGGAAGGAAGGAGTCAGTAAGTGTAAGCATGGGGATTTCAAATACCCAGGACTTACTTGGAATGGTGATTTGAGTTGATAAAAGTGGCTGTTGGGAGGGAGACAAGCAAGTGATTTAAGGGAAAGTGAGAAGTTAACTCTGTAGTTGCTGGAGGGAACAGCGGTTGAACTTTGTAAAAATGCTAAAGAGGAAAGTTCTTGGTGTCTTTGAAATGTTTGTAAATAAATTCAGGCAAAGATTTTACTGGATTGCAATCATTTGGCTATGAACAATGTACTTGAATTAGCTGAAGAATGTATACAGTGCTATGTAATTGAAATTTTATTAGGCTCTAAGGGCACTATAAGGGGTGATGTTTTCTTTCAGTGTTTGAAAGCAGGAATTGAAAGTAAAAAGCAAGCCAGAAAGCATCTGTATTAATGCAAATTATCTAACTGATAATGTAGGAGCCACTGAAACCTGGGCTGCCTATGAAACACATACAAGAAAATATGGGGTAATTCCTCTGTTTTGCCTGAAGACGACAAGGGTATGTGTATATTTTAAGCGATGATTGACTGCCCAGGAGGGTAGACCTCTGTTTTTTGTCTTTCAGATAATCAGAGAAAACTGATGCCAGCTGACCAGCATTCAACGTACCATGCATTTGCTGGCACAATAGGAATTATGTTTTGTGTTCTATGTTCTGTCTTGTGGTGTTTGTCTCATGGCCGGAATTGTTGTGTTTACTGTTTTCATGGGATGGTCTGGTTTGGATTGGAATCAGGAAAATGTAATATACTAAAGTCCAACGCATTTGCTTAAGTACGAAAAAGAAACTTCATTCGCCAAAGAAGCTGTATTAAGTAAACTCATCAAAGTGGGTATGCTCGTTCTAGCTTGTTGCTCCAAAGTTCTGTAATAAGGTTATTTAAGTGGAAGGGTATATGTGGTATACATTGAATAATAAGACTGATGTACTGTATGATGGCAATGTTTATGTGTTCATTGTTGGGAAAATGTGTATAAGTGAAAAGTGGAAGTTTCCTTTGTAGGTGAAAAGAAGCCAAGAAGGACAAAGAACAGAATGAGTTAACTGGAAAAAAACCCAAAAACCTAGCAAGCTCAGGCTATAGATAAGACACTGACTCCACTCAAGGACACTGCTCACAGTTAAAGAGTTGGCTGACAACCAGGAAAAGGAGCCTTGAATGTGCCCAAGCAGCTATGAGTTCTGCAAAACACTGCCAGGCATTAATGAAATGTGTCAGGTTTCTTTTCTCACAGGTAAAGAAGCACTACTCAAAGACCCTAGCAGCCTTGCCACTCCTTGGAACCAGGAGACTGGATCTATGTAAAGGTCCACCAACGAAAGACTGCTTTGGCTCCATGCTGGAAAGGCCCTTACCAAGTTCTGCTGACTACCAACACCACTGTGAAGTGCCAGGGACTGACTGCCTGTACCCATGATTCTCACTGCAAAACGATCCCTCCAGATCGGGAGAATTCTCCTACTGATGATTAGCCTATTTCTCCTTTTAGCTCCACTGTGCCTTCTGGACAGCAGGGAAAAAGTACAAGGTGAAGTGCTAGTAATCTCTCCCTTGTCCATTGACAGATCGACTGTGCCTTTGAATTTTTCTAGAAAAATAACAACCATTACAGGGTGATATGCTGGTAACCTCTCCCCTGCAGGATGCTGAACCATGACTGTTTTGGGAAAGAAAAAGGAACACTCACTACACTGAAACTGCCAAAGTCCAGTAATTCCTGACTGGAAAGGACATTAAGAACAGACCCTGGTGAAGAAATAAAGAATTATACACTGGCCGGAGGACATTTGTGTGACCCATGCTTGGGAATGTGATATTGATTGGATTTTGGGGTTTATTCTACAGGCTGCACCCTGTGTTCTGGATAAATCCTTCAGCATGTATTGCTCTCCCTAACTGGATTTTAAATAACAAGTACCCAAAGAGTTTGTTCTGCCACTAGAAATTTTACCTGTATTGAAACCATTCCAGTGACTAATAATGTAACTCCCTCCTATGCTATTAATGTTAATGCCTTTTGAAAGTACCTGAGAATAGTTAAATAAAAGATGTATTATAGTACTAAACCAAGGAAAGATGGTATTGAATATCACTGAGGCTGGGAAGACATTGCAGTGGGGTCTAGTATGTTTAGGAATTCAGGATTTCCTGAATGACCAGCTGATGGCCATTGGGAGTGATCTTGAGTACCAGACTTGACCCACTGCCCTTACAGACGCATCAGGAATACCATCTGATCTGTGATCATGGAGACATACTTGGACACTTTCTGGGTGAAAGTGTGGCTTCACAGGGCGGGGGGTTCACCCTCATAGGGGATGAATGCTGTACTTATGTCCCAGAAAACGCACAGGATATTAACAAGCACACATCCTGTCAGCCGAACAGGCTTTTGAACAGTGGAAGGCCCAGGAAAGGGAACCCACTATTTCTGATTCCCACTGGGGCTGGTTACCCAACATGGGGGGACTAGGGGGAGGCATTGTTCGCCTCCTGCTCACTGGTGTGGTGTTGTGTATCGTTACTTTCCTCTTGCTTGCTTGCTGTAAAGCACTCCTACATAGAATTTGTACCTCCTGTTCCCCAGGAAATCCCGCTATAACCCCCCCTCATTAATGACCCCAGCTCCCTACAGCTTAATCGCTTTTTGTCCTCAAAATATTAGAAAACTCAGCCAAAGAGTTTGTTGAGTCTTCTCAAAGGAGGGAGTTGTTGGTGTCACCAGGCATAACCCTAGGTAATTTGGGTGGGTGCAAGGCCACGAGTGTTGATGAATGTCATGGAGTCACTGGGCGATGCTGTGGAACTGCTCCCCACAAAGCCAGTCAGGATTTTGGGGAGCCTCCTCTCCCTTGGAGAAGACTTGTTCAGGGCAAGAAGCTCACACGGCTTCACGTCCTGGGTCTCTCCTTGGAGCATTCAGCATCCTCTGCCCCTCCGTGCGCTTTCCACAGCGAGCCCACCCAGGCGGGGTCCTGGGGAAGCCACAGGGTCCTGCACCCCCACTTTGCAGTCAGACGTGACTCTCAGCCAGCCAGTAAAACAGAGGTTTATTTGATGACAGGAACAGGGTCTAAAACAGAGCTTGCAGGTACCACAAACCGGACCCCTCGGCTGGGTCCATTCTGGGGGCAGTGAGCCAGACCCCCACGTCTGCCCTCAGCCAGCTCCAGACTAACAACCCCTTCCAGCCCCTCCTCTCTACTCAGCTCCTTGTCCGGGACACTAGGTCACCTGATCTCTTTGTCTCCAACACCTTCAGCTGGCACCTTTGCAGGGGAGGGGCCCAGGCCATCAGTTGCTAGGAGACAGAGTGTCAGGCTTTTAGGTGCATTGGCCCTTTGCTCTGCCAGATACTTAAGAACTGCCATGGGGACACTGAGGTACCAACAGAGTATTCAGAGAAAACATTAAGAACATTCCTTGTTCATCATATCTCTCCCCCCTTCGAGACCGAACTGAGCGAGGTCACTCCAGCCAGTGACCTGGGGAAGTTCGAACCCACCAACGTTCCCATGGATGCCCCAGCATTTCTCCCATTCCTTGGTGTGAGTGACACCAGGCAGTCCAGTCTCACGCCCTCCCTTAGGTCGGGTGTGCTTGATGGCACTCGCAGGCTGCATGTGGGAAGGTTTATGCAGCTTGAACCCTTTTGCTATCCCCAATACCCCTGGGGTTCAAATTGGGATGGGGTCTTTTCCCAGCACTCTGGGCTGCGATTCGGGCTCTCTTGGTTAAGAGCCCCCATCTTGGCCTTGGCTAGCTCTGGGCTTGGGCAGCCGCTTCCCACTTTGTGGCCCAGATACAACACCTCTGCCATCCCCCCTTGCACTTGCCAGCTTTTAACGTCAGTCCCACCTCCTTGAGGCAGCCCAGCCCTCTCTTCACCTGGGACACCTGTTCCTCCCAGGTCTGGCTAAAGGTGCACATGTTATCAGTGTCAGCCATGGCTAAGTTCTCCATCGCCCTCTGCTTGTCTAGAATCTCCCCAGGCCTAGGCATGGGGTCAGCATCAGACACTGTGATGGCTTTAAGCTTCTCACAGCCCCCACAAAAACAGATCATCCTGTCTCCCTTGGGGATCAGCCTCACGGGTGAGGCCCATGGGCTGTAAAATGGCTGGATCCCATCTAAAGCCAGCATGTCCCTGACCTCTCTCTCCAGGATCTGGGTTGTTTTCCCAGTGACTTTGAATGGGGAACACCTGATGGGGAGATTGGCTCCCATCTCAGGGAAGAGATCCCCCAAGGGGTCTTCCCCCTTCTCCATACAATCCTCCCCCTTCAGGTCCAGGGGTTCCCTCACTCTCCTCCCATCCAGCAGCTCAAATGGGAAGAACCCTGTGGATTCCTGGGGCACCACCAGCTGCCTCCCGATTCCCCCCCAGTTCTACTTCCTCTTGGGGAGCCCATTCCCGGTACAGGAATCCCTTCTCCTGCAGGACTCTGTCCCTGCAGCCTTCCCCAGGGGGGTTTGCAGCGCTGTGGCCAGCAAGTTCCCTCAGCTTCTCCAAGGAGGGATCCTTTTGCAGCTCGGCCTGAGATTCAGCAGCTGGAGCAGGGAGTGGGACCTGCTCCCTCTCGCTGGCTGGGCCTGGGGTGACAGCACCCCTGAGCCTTGTCCCTGGTAGCTTCCTCCCTGCTGTGTAATTACTTCCCAGCATCACGTCTGGACCAGGCCAACCTGTTTGGAAGCTGACCTGCCCTGCCTGGGTGTCCCCCCACTCAGCTGGGGTCTCAGCTCCCCCCGTGCTCAGCGCTGCCCTTGCTGGCCAGTGGGGGCAGGCAGCGAGCTCTCTGCTCTGGTCACAGCATCAGAGCCAGCGTGAGCCCCCTCTCTGGTGTGCAGGGGGGCGGGAAGCATCTCTCCCTCCCACTCAGCCCCAGGGGGCTGGTGACAGGTAGGCTGGTATCCGGAGCCCAGCAGCCCCTCCCCTCTGCCAGCCAGGTTATTTGCATTTTCACTGACCATTTCCATCCTAGCCAATTGGTTCCCTGGATTTGAATTCAAACCCTCGGCCGTTACAGGAGCAGGGCCTGGATCCTGTCCCAAGGGGAGACAGTCACCCTCCAACAGGGCCTCCAAGCCAATATCCTGGAGAACCCCAACCACCAGCCAGCCAGACCCCTCCTGGGTCTGCACAGGGATCTGGGCCATAGGCAGGGCGAGGGGCTTCACCCCAGGGAACTTTACCCAGGTCCCACAGTCCCTCAGCATCTGGGGCTGCACCACTACAGTTCTCTCTGTCCCAGGGTCTCGCCCCCCCAGGCGTGTTTCCCCACTGACCCCTGGGCAGCCCCGTATGTCTCTCTGCTTCACCAACACCAGTCCACGCTGCTGCTGCTTCTCCTGCAGCTTTTCCTCGGGCTCTTGCTCTCTCTCACAGTCCTCTCGCTCTCTCGGGCTCTGCTTCACTCCCATTCGTCTCTGATCCCCTGATGGGGAACCCGATCGTGAAGACTGTCGTCTGGTTGGGGACCAGACTCTCAGGGATGCCTGGCTGCTGCTCCAGCTGCTCCCAGATCCTCTTTTAGCCCAATCTGGGTCAGGAATCTGCTCCTCAGAGCGGTCCTCCTTCTTCAGCGGCACAATTAACTGTGCCTTGGTGAACGTCCCCATGCGTAACCCTCTCTTTGTCCACAGGATCACAATGTCCTTCTTAAGGAGATGGTGATAGGCCACTGCTTCACCGTTCCCAAGTGGCTCTTGACTCACAGGCCTGTGTGCTCTTGGCTCCCCCATGGTTTCCAGGAAGAATCCCTGGGGCGCCAGCCCTTCTTGTGATCACCACCTCTTTGCCACGGTCGAGCTGCAGACTCCTCCGCCCCTGGGACTGCTCCTGCAATCCCCAGGGGAACCCTGCTACTGCAAAAATCCTTCTCTCTCCCAGGGTCGAGTGGGAAGCTCCTCTGCCCCGAGACTGCTCGCTGCAGTCCTCAGGGGGACCCCATTACTCCAACAGTCCTTCTCGCTGGTCACACACTCCCAGAGGTTAACTGCCCCCTGAAACCGTCCCTCTCTGAGCCTTCAGCACGCCTGGTCCTCATTATCCCTCCTTTGTATTACTCCTCCCAGTCACTTACTGCAAGCAGCGCCATTCACGGGGTGCAGTACATCCCACCACTGCCACCAGCTGTCACAGAGTCACTGGGCGATGCTCTGGAACTGCTCCCCACAAAGCCAGTCAGGATTTTGGGGAGCCTCCTCTCCCTTGGAAAAGACTTGTTCAGGGCAAGAAGCTCACATGTCTTCACCTCCTGGGTCTCTCCTTAGAGCATTCAGCATCCTCTGTCCCTCTGTGCGCTTCCCACAGCGACCCCACCCAGGCAGAGTCCTGGGGAAGCCACAGGGTCCTGCACCCCCACTTTGCAGTCAGACGTGACTCTCAGCCAGCCAGTAAAACAGAGGTTTATTCAATGACAGGAACAGGGTCTAAAACAGAGCTTGTAGGTACCATGAACCGGACCCCTCGGCCGGGTCCATTCTGGGGGTCAGTGAGCCAGACCCCCACGTCTGCCCTCAGCCAGCTCCAGACTAACAACCCCTTCCAGCCCCTCCTCTCTGCTCTGCTCCTTTTCCGGGACACGAGGTCACCTGATCTCTTTGTCTCCAACACCTTCAGCTGGCACCTTTGCAGGGGAGGGGCCCAGGCCATCAGTTGCTAGGAGACAGAGTGTCAGGCATTTAGGTGCACTGGCCGTTTGCTCTGCCAGATACTTAAGAACTGCCATGGGGACACTGAGACACCAACAGAGTATTCAGAAAAAACATTAAGAACATTCCTAGTTCATCACAATGAAGCCATCCTGTTCTAGGCCAAAGCGAACCAAAGCCCCTCCATGTTGAACTTTACTCGAGCTAGAAAGCCAGCAGCTGCAAAATCAAATGTGTAACAGTAAGCTATCAGTTGCAGCACAGCCCAAACCGGTATAAAGCAGTAGTGATAAGGCCTCCGTGCCTCTAGCTGAAGGACAAGATAACTTGCAGAAGGAAAACTTACTAACGAGCTACCGCCGCCAAGATTGCTTACGTAACTGCTATAGGGAGAAGAAGGGGGAGGAGGAGGGGGTGGAAGAAGGCAAGAAAGAAAAAAAAAATCTAAAAAGAGAAAAGCTGCTTGTGTAGGCCTGCTTGATCTGAGACATACCAGTCTCCTTGCACCACTCTGAGATCTCAAATAAACTTTGTTTGCTTCTCCACCCTGGTGTGTTTATTGGTGCGGAGCACACTGGGCAACGACCCCCGCTGTTGCCCCCCTCGGGCACTCTGTGCCGGCAACAACTCCTTCTGTCCCTTTTACACAGAAACAAGCAGGATCTTAGTTCAAGGCCTGTAAGCAAGCTTGATCAAACTCAGGACCTCGACTGAAGCTTAAGGCCTGCTAAATTATCCCTCACAGCCTGTCTTCTGCTCTGTCTCTGAAAAACACCAAGATGGCTGCTGCAAATCCCCTTTTCACACTTCCACGTTCCCCCCAGGCTCTTCAGACCCTTCCAGTAACAGCAACTCTGAGCCAAATGCTAGAAAAAGAGCAGAATCAAAGGGGCCACTTTGGGGGATTGCCCCCCATTGCAGTGTAAACCTCTCTCCCTTAGCAACAGCCAGAGCTCTCTGGTGGCAACTCCAGAAGAATGAGCTGCCCTGGACTCCCCCAGCAGCCCTCCCCATCTCACTGGTCCAGCTACACTCCCCCCCTACCAGAGGCAGCAGTGACTCTGCTCTGACTCCGGTGTGGCAGAGATCAGAATCCTGCAGGGAAATCAGACCAGGGCCCTGGGCAGACCCCACCAGCACGGGTGTGTCTGACAGTAACACACTGGAAGCCGCGGGGGGTGGAAACGCTGGGTTTTGCCTTGCTGCCTCTGCGCCCTGAGGGGTTAATTACCCCCCCCCCCCATCACTCCCAAAGCTGGTCTGACCAGTTCCAGGAGAAGAAAAGCTTCTCTCCGCCCCTCCCCCTTGGTGTCGCATGGGACAAAGCAGCTGCCTGGGCATCTCCCCCACCTTCCCCCGCCAGTATCCCCACAAACCTCCTTCCCTCGCAGTGCCCCCCACTCACGTCTTCCCCCATTCCAGCCTCGCTCCCCTTAGCCCCACAATCCCCCCGATCGGCCCGCATCCCCCCATCTTCCCTTCAGTGCGCCCCCGCCCCCATCCCAGCCTGCCCCCCGCATCCCCAGTACCCGCCTCCTGCCCCCACCCCGCTCCCCCCGCCTGCCCTTACCCCCTGCACCCCTTTAGCCTCCGCCCCCTGCAGCCCGAGGGGCGGGTCTCTCTCACCTTCCCTCCGAGCGGGGCCCCCCGGGGCAGGGGCCGGGCCGGGCTGGGCTGGGGGCTCTGCCCTGGGAGAGGCTCCTGGGGAGCAGCGGGAAGGGCCCTGCTGGAGATTCCCCTCTCCCGGCTGCAGCCAGGGCTCCGGGCTCCCAGCACCAGCCGCCGGGGCTCGGGGATCTCGCCAGGAGCCTGGGAGCCAGAGTCACCGCAGCGGCTGCGAGTCACTTCCTGCTGCCGGGCCGGAGCCCAGCGCTCGCTGCCCCACAGCCGCCTCCCGGCCGCTCCTGGGTCCTAGCGCTGCAGGGGTCGGGCTGCAGCATCTCTGGGCGCATGTTACCAGCACCGGGTCACCAGACAGCATGTGTGAAAAATCAGGACGGGGTGGCGGGTAATAGTCACCTATATAAGACAAAGCCCCAAATAGCGGGACTATCCCTATACTATTGGGACATCTGGTCACCCAGCAGCAGTGGTGCAAAAGTTGGAGCTGGCTGAGCCGGACTTGTGGGAGAGAGAAACAAAAGGAAAAAGTAAGGGGGAGTGGGGGGAATGATGGATGAGGAGAAGGGTGACAGCAGAAATCCACCCTCGTATCCACCCAGGGTGCAGGGCCGGCCTCAGGGCCTTTTCCCTTGGCCCCTGCAGGCTCTTCATTCTGCACCCCCTTTGCCACTAATCTTTCTCCCCTTCTGCACCTTAACTCCTACACTGTGTCCCTAACCCTTACCTTTTTTCACCTTCACCCCAACCTCTCCACAGTGCCACCTTCACCTTAACCCCTGCACTTCCGAACCACCTTGGCCCCCAACCCCAGCCCTGCTCTGCCCGTGTGCCTGCCACACCGCTGTCCTGCCCAGGTCCCCCCTTTATGCCCAGCAACTCCCATGCCCAGTGGCCTCCCACCCACAGACTCCCCACACTGCATAGCACCCCATCACAGCCCCTCAGCCCCCAACTGTCCAGCATGCCATATTCCCGAGGGCTTCAACACCAAAAAATTAAAAATTCTGTACACAATATTTTAAAATTTTGTCCATTTTATTTGTCAATATTAGGGCCATCCCTAGCTATTAAAGGCCCCTACAGAAACCCCCTGTGGGGGGGAGGGGCAGATCTCCATGGGGAGGAAGCCCCAGGCCACCACAGGGGGATTGGCTTGGGAGACTGGGAGGAACCACCCCCCAGCACTCACCGGAATGATGTCTGGGGCTAGATCTCTGTACTTCTTGCCACCGGTGAGTGTAGGCCAGGCCCTGTTGCAGAGTCCTCAGTGGCAGAGCTGTGGTAGAGCACAGGCAGGAAGAGGCGGGGTGAGGCAAAGCAAGGGCAGCGGCTTTGGTGCCCCAAACTTCCTGGTGCCCTACATAGCTTCCTACTTTGTGGATGGCCCCCTGGGCCCTGGTCAATACATACATGTGGAGGCTCCAGAATGGCAGTGGCAAGCATTGGCCCCTGGCTGCATGGAGGTGGGAGATCACCTTGCAGACTGCCCCCTCCCCCCAGGAGAGGGACTTGGCAGTGACATACCTCTGTGTGCATGTCAAAAGGCCACAGGGAAACATTTTACATGGTGGCTGGCATGTCAGCCAGGACCCAAAATAGCTGATACCAGTGGCAGAGTCCAGCCCTCACAGGGCCCTTCCCTGCCAGGGCTCTGGTCCATCACCTCCCAAATGGCCTTTCATTCTCCCTAAAATGGAACATTTCCCTCTAGGCCTGAACCAGCAGAGCTTGGGGTGCGCAGTGTAGTAAGAACAGGAATTCTCTTCAGGCACCAGCCTTTTCTCTCTGTCCTTATTCATACAGGGCTTGTCTACACCACGGCATGTTTTAGCAATAAGTCAGCGTCTATGACGGCTAGCTCATTGAGTCAGACAAAGACACCCCTCCGTGCTCTCTTCCCTTCCCAGTCTGGCTCGCCCCAGCCATCCCCAGCCCGATTCCTCCTCCTTCACTTCACAAAGTCCCACGCTCGGCTCTACCAAGCTCTGCTCCAACATCCCTCTTCCCAGCCTCCAGAGCCTGTTCCCAGACTTGCTCAACCCGCCTGCTGGGCCTGACTCCCCCAGCCCTGCTCACTCACATGCTACAAACTTTTCCCCCTGGCTCTGGCTGGTCGCTAGGACCCCCACCACAGGCAGGGAGGGACTCCGCGCAGCTCTGAGCTCTGGGGAGGAGAGGAGGGGGGCGCTGGGTAGAGCCAGAGCCCTCAGCCAGCCAGCTGAGGGATAATTCAATTCCAGATGATGGAAACAGGGTCACTGAGCCCCCTTGGGAGATGCAGGCAATGTTGGGATATGTACATATATAACCCATATATCCATGGACCTAGTGTGGCTGGAGTGTGTTTCGACCTGAGTTCATGATTTGCATTTTGGCAACCAAACCGAGAACGGAAGGGAGAATTGGTCAAAAAGAACAGTTTTTTATAAACAGTTTTGTCATGTCCCTGGAAAAAAATGAGGAATCGGCAAGAAAGGAAATAACACCAGCGGGACGGCTTTAAAACAGTGTAAGAATTGGAAAAAATGGCAACCCTTGGATCCTGGCTTCCTGCCCAAGACTGTCTCCTTGGAGTTGCAGAGGAAGGCCCAGGACAACAGAGACTCCTCCTCCTCCTCCTTCATATAATAAAGGGTTCCACATTAAAGGGTTCCATAAGCTCATAGACCTTCCAAAGACAATGTGATCCGGCTGGTAGTCAGTATCCAATCCATCATTGCTCCGGATGGCTGCCAACACCACTGGTAATTTATTGTCCCAACCTTTGCCAGTAACGTGCACCACTTTGCAAAGGGCTTGCTTGACAGTCTGATCCATCCTTTCTACTGTCCCTGATGATTGAGGATGGTGGGGGATAGGTAGTAGTTGCTTTAGTCCTTGTCAGGGTCTCTTTTCCACTTTGAACTTTAGCATCCAGAAAGTGGGGACCTGCATGTCCCTTCTAAGCATAATTCCTAGCTTAGATCTGAGAGGCTGCCACCAACCAAAATATAGTGTTTAGTACACTTTCTATCCCCCAAAAACCTTCCCTGGGGAACCCTGAGATATACCCTAATCCAAACTCCTTGGATTCTAAAACAGAGAGGAAATAACCTTTCCCCTCGCTTCTCTCCCCCTCCCAGACTCTTCCTGAGACAGACACTGATCCAAACTCCTTGGATTCTAAAACAGAGAGGAAATAACCTTTTCCCCCCTCTGCTCTCCCCCTCCTAGACTCTTCCTGAGAGAGACACTGATCCAAACTCCTTGGATCCTAAAACAAAGAGAAATTAAAATTTCCCTCCTCCCTGGGTTACCCGGAGAGATACTGTGATTGAAACTCCTTGAATCTTAAAACAGAGAGGAAATTCACATTCCCCCCCTTCTCCTTTCCCCCACCAATCCCTGGCGAGTTCAGACCCAGTCCCCTAGGGTCTTACACAAAGACAAAATCAATCAGGTTTTTAAAAGAAAAGCTTTTAATTAAAGAAAGAAAAAAGTAAAAATTATCTCTGTAAAAAATCAAGACGGAAAATGTTTACAGGGTCTTCAGCCATATAGACTAGAGGGACTCCCTCCTCCTAGCATAAAATACAAGTTACAGCAAACAGAGGTAAAATCCTTCCAGCAAAATACACGTTTGCAAATAAACAAAGCAAACATAAATCTAATCCCCTTTCAATCTATTACTTACTATCTCAAACCTGAAAGACTGTTTCAGTAAGATTGGAGAAATCTGGTTGCATGTCTGGCTTCTCTTAATCCCAAGAGAGAACAAAGAGCAGAACAAAAAGCACAAAACAAAGACTTCCCTCCACCAAGATTTGAAAGTATCTTCTCTCCTGATTGGTTCTTTGGTCAGGTGTCAGCCAGGTTCACTGAGCTTGTTAACCCTTTACAGGTAAAAGAGACATTAAACCTTAACTATCTGGTTAGACAGTCCTAAAACTTTTAACATTTTTATAATTACTTTTCCTATGAAATGTGCCCCATCATATGAACCAATTACTTTTGGAGTCACGTATCTACTAAACAGGACTTTCCACAACTTCTTGGCAGTGGTCTCTGCAGAATGATTCCTGGTGGAAATTGCCTCCACCCAGCCACAAAAAGAGACATACCCCAGGGTACAATCTGGACAGTTGAACTGCCTAATTCTCCATCCCAGGGCATGTTTTAACCCAGGGTGAATAAAAATCAATGACTTTAAAAAAATAATCAAGAAAATCAGACTTCCGTTATTTATATGTCTGTCTGGTGATGTTCTCCTCCTAACACAGGATGGCATGAATGAAATAACCAAACAATGAAATAACCAAATGAAATGAAATGAAATGACCAAACAATCATTGTCTGATACAGCTGTAAAACTCATCTGAAAAGTTTTCAAAATAAATCACGGTTTAAAAATGTATAGTGTGTACCTAACAAAAATGGAATCTCCATCTACCTCTGCGTTGTAAAGAATATATACTAAGGTTATAACAACTAAGAAGAATATATTTTTAGGTAGAAAACCATGATTAAATCGAGTCTTCCAGACTAATGATTTAAATCAAATCCACCCTGCTGCTTCCCTGGGTGAACAACAAACCCCTCCACGCTCTGCTCACACACAGCCACCAGCCTTCAAAGTCACTCCTGGCTGCACTGAACTGAGTGCGACTAGCTACACACTCAGGAACTTCCCAATCGACACAGCAACATCAGCCAGTTTTCTCTCCCACCTTGCACCGCAGGAAAGTGCATCTTGGACAGCTCAGTCTGGTTACTGGGATGGATAATCTCAGTCATTAGTGGGTCACCCCCACAGAGGGGCTGGGTTAGGCCACAGCCTTGTTCTCTCCAGCCAAATCCCCCAAACACTTCAATGAAAATACACAGGTCCAGACAAAACACTAAAACCACTTTACTAACTGGAGCAAGGGGGTTCTCAGGGATTACAAGGGAGAAGGATGTCAAAGGTCAGAACTGGTTAAAACTATAAAGTTCTAAAATGCATTTTAAATCCTAAATTTTACCAATTTAAGGAAAAGGTGAAGCAAGGAGGTTTTTGAACTCCACCCGCTCTTGCAGGCATTTCACAGTTCTGAGTACACAGGTTGGATTTCCTTCCAGCCTTGGTCCGTCCTCCCCACTCCATGGCTCCTGTTGCCTTTCAACTCTTATTCTTGCCTTCTGAAAAGATGGGAGAGGAGAGGTGAAAATAGAGGCAATTCTCTCCCGTGCTTTTGTACCACTCTCCTCTTTGAGGTTCATTCCCCAGCCTGGGGGCAGGTGACAATCAGTCTGTGACCTAAGTGAGCATCCAGCCGTCCTTCCGGTGAATTGTAACTCTCTTGTTCCCGGCTCCACAGCTGGTGAAGGGCCGGCTGAGCAATTACTGGCCACTTAGCAGCTAGCTGGTGTGCAGGTGCCACTGTCTGTGGGGACGTCATCTGTGGGCGTTTTTCAGCTTTACAGCATATAACAAACATACAGCAAACTCTCCGAGCTCCATGGACAGTGCTGATAGACACATTAAAAGATGTCTATCATATTCAGCAGGAGAAGATTTATCATTTTATGAACATGGTGACCATAACAGTGTAGGCCAGTGGTTCTCAAACGAGTTTCATCATCGCTGCCTCACCTTCTTTGTGTCTTTAGTCATTACGCTCCCCACCCTCAAAAGTACATTTATCGCCACCCAGCTCTAATGGAAGAGTACATGCTGGCGATGTGACCAGCTCTGAAGCCCTCCAATACCAGCACAGAAGTGAGGGTGGCCACATGAAAAGTGATATTCCTCAATATCGCTGTCCACAGCAGACTTATCACCCCAGTGACACCCCTACTTCTGTGCTGCTGCTCCACCTGGGTTTGAGAGCCTGAGCATTTATCCCCACCTCCCACATGGGCCTGTTCCTTCTTCATCAGCCCCAGCCACTTGGGGATGACAGCCAGTGCTTTTTTTAAAACAAACAAACAACCCACACTGATCACACCTCCCTTGACAAATTCCTGTCCCTCCATTGGGAGGCTTTGCCCACAATTTGAGAATTGCTAGTGTAGAGAGTCACCGTGGGGATTGGTAGCCAAGATGGTAACATCTGCTCCTTTCCATCTCCGGGATCCCCAGAGAAAATGTCCGAGCAGGAGAGCGGAACAGATCTCATTGACATTAACCTTGTAAAACACATTTTGGTGATTTCAGCTATAAATATTCCCTCCATCTTTCAGACCCTGCCCCCAGCGAATTCAATGACACTGAGATAGAACTGGGAAGGCGGCATGGGTGAGGGATATAATCTCTGAATTACTGATCCCTGATTTAACAGAACACAGGAACCCTTTGCAGAGCTAAACATAGACTAATACAGTTACCCATCTTGGGATCATAGAATATCAGGGTTGGAAGGGACCTAAGGAGGTCATCTACTCCAACCCCCGCTCAAAGCAGGACCAATCCCCAACTAAATCATCCCAGTCAGGGCTTTGTCAAGCCTGACCTCAAAAACCTCCAAAGAACGAGATTCCACCACCTCCCTAAGTAACCCATTGCAGTGCTTTACCATCCTCCCAGTGAAAAAGATTTTCCTAATACTCAACCGAAACTTTCCTCACTCAGCTTGAGACCATTACTCCTTGTTCTGTCATCTGGTACTAATGAGCACAGTCTAGATCCATCCTCTTTGGAACCCCCTTTCAGGTAGTTGAAAGCAGCTACCAAATCTCGTCTTTCTTCTCTTCTGTAGACTAAACAATCTCCGTTTTATCAGCCTCTCCTCATAAGTCATGTGCTCCAGCCCCCTAATCATTTTTGTTGCCCTCCGCTGGCCTCTTTCCAATTTTTCCACATCCTTTTTGTAGTGTGGGGCCCAAAACTGGACACAATATTCCAGATGAGGCCTCACCAATGTTCAATAGAAGGGAACCATCACCTCCCCCAATCTGCTGGCAATGCCCCTACTTATACAGCGCAAATGTCAAGGAATAACACAACCACTGAGCCACTTATCGCCTCATAGAAAGCAACTAGTTTACTCAGATATGACTTGCCATCTTCTTCCAAGTCTTTAGAAATATACATTTACATGTCAAACTCTAGCTTATCTAAGGTGGACAAACTTTTATAATCTCTCTCTAAATGTTGAATCTAAGTTAATAACATGCAACTTGCTTAATTCTTTCTTGCTATGTGTCACAGAAGTTTAGATCCTGTGTGGATTCTTCCATATTTAATCAAGTGAAACCTCCATATGAAACTATTCCCGCAGTACAAGCGCCTCTGGAGTCTCTCTTGTGTGGATTGCCTGATGACGAACTAGATGTGACCTGTGTATGAAACTTTTCCCACAATCGAAGCACCTGTGCGGTTTCGATCCTGTGTGGATTGCCTGATGTTCAACAAGGTTTGACTTTCTTATGAAACTTTTCCCACACTCCAAGCACTTGTGTGGTCTCTCTCCTGTATGTAATGCCTCATGACGAACTAGGTGTGACCTCTGTATGAAATTTTTCCCACACTCCAAACACTTGTGAGGTCTCTCTCCTGTGTGTAATGCCTCATGATGAACTAGGTGTGACCTCTGTATGAAACTTTTCCCACACTCCAAGCACTTGTGGGGTCTATCTCCTGCATGTAATGCCTGATGGCGAACTAGATGTGACCTCTGTATGAAACTTTCCCCACAGTCGAAGCATCTGTGGGGTTTCAATCTTCTGTGTAATGCCTGATGTTCAACAAGTGTTGACTTTATTATGAAACTTTTCCCACACTCCAAGCACTTGTGGGGTCTGTCCCCTGTGTGGATTGCCTGATGATGAACTAGGTGTGACCTCTGTATGAAATTTTTCCCACACTCCAAGCACTTGTGGGGTCTCTCTCCTGTGTGGATTGCCTGATGTCTAACAAGATCTGACCTTTGTATGTAACCTTTCCCACAGTCCAAGCACTTGTGGGGTCTCTCCGCTGTGTGGATTGCCTGATGATGAACTAGGTGTGACTTCTGAATGAAATTTTTCCCACACTCCAAGCACTTGTGGGGTCTCTCTCCTGTGTGGACTGCCTGATGTTTAACAAGGTCTGACTTTCTTATGAAACTTTTCCCACACTCCAAGCACTGGTGGGGTCTCTCTCCTGTGTGGATTGCCTGATGTTCAACAAGGTTTGACTTTCTTATGAAACTTTTCCCACACTCCAAGCACGTGTGGGGTCTCTCTCCTGTGTGGATTGCCTGATGTTTAACAAGGTCTGACTTTCTTATGAAACTTTTCCCACACTTCAAGCACTGGTGGGGTTTCTCCCCTGTGTGGATTGCCTGATGTCTAATTATCTGTGTCTTCGAAATGAAAGATTTCCGGCACTCGAGGGATTCAGAGGGTTTTTCTCCACTGTGGCTTCTCCCGTGGTTTTTAAGACCTGAGAGCTTATGGAAGCTTTCCCCATGGTCCAAGCATAGAAGGGGTTTCTCTTCAGTATGGATTTTCTGATGTGTCACAAGCTGTGAGCTCACAATGAATCCTTTCCCATACTGAAGGTAGTGCCAGGGTGCCTCTTCCTTGACAGTTGTCTGCTGCACTCTGGGATCCTTGTCTCCTCCCCCACCATTACTAGATTCATCCACTTTCTTCCCTGGATGGTTTCCCAGAAGCCTCTCTGACCTGTGCCAACTTCCCCAGGATTTTGCCTGCTCCAAGCACCAGGGAAAATTCCCTTCAGCTCTTTCCACAAAGGTCACCTGCGGTTCCACTTCCTGGGGAACTTCCTCATTGTCACTCCCTCGCTCAGAACCTGCTGGGAGAGACACAATCCAGACAGGAATCATTGTGATGGGGAGAAAAAGGAATAGCACAAAGGGAAAACCCAACATAGACTGAGCAATTGGACTCCTCCTCCACATCCCACCCAAACACTCACAAGGAAGGAAAGCTGGGAAGAAAACTTCTGCAGATAAGAGACTGGGTGGAATGGCGTAAGCTATATCTGATGACTGCAGCCCTGTCCTGGCTGAAATGAGGAAGAACTGAGGGTTCTTACTCACACCATATTTGGGGATTGTCAACTTTTTCCTTCATTCCCTGGATGATTTCTGTGTCAGTCCTCACCTGTATGGTTGCATCTCGGAAGCCTTCTTTCCTTGCAGCCCTGGAGATCGGGCAACCAAAGCTCTTCTCCTCGTTCCAGCCGCACAATCAGCTCAGGTTTGGGAAGGGGGAATCCTGCGCAGAGGGTGAAATCAGACCAGATCAGAGTGCACGGAGTATTTGTCAGAAAGGGCATACTGTGAGTGGAACCTGTCCCTGTGCTCTGCTGGAGGAACATGGAATCCAGGAGGAGTGTAAAATGGTCACTGAGCCTTCTTGCGCAGAGGAAGTTGTCTGAGGAGGTGAGCTGAATTGTTATACTACACCTTCACTAGGCGTTCTCAGGATCTGTGCACTCTGGGGGCCTTGCTGACTCACACACGGCTCTGGACTTAAACCCCTGCCTCTTTCTAAACCTGCAGAGACCAAAGCCCTCCCCAGGGCTGGAGCTAGTCCCAACGAGGGAGGTGAACAGGGATTGTGTGTGCAGCCAAGAAACAACACAGACATGACAATGACAGATTTATGCCACTTTGAAAGCTGGAGGGGTGGGGATGGTTTAGCTTGTCCATTGGCTTTTGACACCCATGTCCCACTGGAGGGGGCACGGAGATGCAAGTCTCTCTCATACGGCAGCTGTGCATTATGGGACCCACTCACCTCTGATCTAACTGACATGGGAAGAACATGACCAGATATAGAAAAGCAGACCCCACGGCTTCTAGTATCTGAGGGGACAGGAATCCCTTACCCAGCGAGGTCACCATCTCGTAGTTCTCCTGCATGACGTCCCTGTAGAGGGCTCTCTGAGCGGGGTCCAGCAGAGCCCCCTGCCCCTGGGTGAAATACACAGCCACCTCCTCGAAAGTCACCGGCATCTGAAACACCAAAAGGACCCAGTCATTACCTGCTGCTCCAGCCACAATCCCACTAGTCACGTGAGAGGAAGGATAAAGAAATGGAAGCTCGGGGAGGGCCAGAGTTGCAGAATCCCACCCCCACCCTGCTCAGAGCAGCCAGGAGGCTTCGGGGGTGGGAGAAGGTGAGAGCTCCTTGTCCCCCCCAGTACATGGAGCAGGGCAGGGTCTTCTCATTTCCCACACACCTGCCAGCCACAGGCTGATGCGGGAAGCAGAGCTCTGAGCCAGGGACAGGGAAAGGAATCCAAAGAGCTTCACTGCATATTTCACAGCAGTCTCTGGCCAGTGGGGTCTCACTCCAGCACTGGGAGCCTGGAAAATGTTCCCAGCCCTGTCCAAGGGAGTTGTATCCTGTTTGAGAAATGAGGAAATGTCCCGTCTCCCATCCCCCATCACCAATGGGCCCACTCAGAAAATCAGCAGGTTTATCACACCTGGTCTCTTTCCTGCCCCTACTCCCTCAAGAGCTCTGAGAAAATCCCCTACCGCAGCTGGCTCCATCACAGACATTTCCCTTCCCTGCGTTCTGGAAGATGGGCCCATCTGGACCAAAAAATGGACGTGATTCCTCAGCCTGTCGGGGTGAGAGGGGAGGTTACAGAAGGGTCACACCCCGATTCTCCCCAGACTCTTCAGACCCTCCCAGTAACAGCATCTCTGAGCCAAATGCTAGAAAAAAAGCAGAACTAAAGGGGCCACTTTGGGGTATTTCCCCCCACTGCCCTGTAAACTCCTCTCCCTGAGGAACAACAAGAGCCCTCCGGTGGCATCACCTGAAGAATGAGCTGCCCTGGACTCCTGCAGCAGCTCCCAGGGACAGGCAGGCAGAGGCAGAGCCCATTGACCCATCCACACTCCCTGCCTGCCCAAAGCAGCAGTGATTCCCGGGGGGCTGAGATGTGAATCCTGCCCAGAAATCAGACCAGGGCCCTGGGCATACCCCAAAACTCATGGGACAGAGACCCCGCCAACACGGGGGTGTCTGACAATAAAAACACGCTGGGAGCAGAAGTGGGGGGCTGGGTTTCTGCCTCTGTTCTCCTCCCGCCTCCCCACATCCCCCCTTCCCTCGCAGTGCCCCCCACTCACATCTTCCCCCATTCCAGCCTCGCTCCCCTCAGCCCCACAATCCCCAAGATCCGCCCGCAACGCCCCATCTTCCCTTCAGTGCGCCCCCGCCCCCATCCCAGCCTGCCCCCCGCAGCCCCAGCACCCGTCTCCTGCCGCCACCCCTGCACCTCTTTAGCCTCCGCCCCCGCAGCCCGGGAGTGACGGGGGGGGGGCGGGTCTCTCTCACCTTCCCTCCGAGCGGGGCCCCCCGGGGCAGGGGCAGGGGCAGGGGCCGGGCCGGGCTGGGGGCTCTGCCCTGGGAGAGGCTCCTGGGGAGCAGCGGGAAGGGCCCTGCTGGAGATTCCCCTCTCCCGGCTGCAGCCAGGGCTCCGGGCTCCCAGCACCAGCCGCCGGGGCTCGGGGATCTCGCCAGGAGCCTGGGAGCCAGAGTCACCGCAGCGGCTGCGAGTCACTTCCTGCTGCCGGGCCGGAGCCCAGCGCTCGCTGCCCCGGAGCCGCCTCCCGGCTGCTCCTGGGTCCTAGCGCTGCAGGGGTCGCGCTGCAGCATCTCTGGGCGCATGTTACCAGCACCGGGTCACCAGACAGCAAGTGTGAAAAATCAGGACGAGGTGGCGGGTAATAGTCACCTATATAAGACAAAGCCCCAAATAGCGGGACTTTCCCTATACAATTGGGACATCTGGTCACCCAGCAGCAGTGGTGCAAAAGTTGGAGCTGGCTGAGCCAGACTTGTGGGAGAGAGAAACAAAAGGAAAAAGTAAGGGGGAGTGGGGGGAATGATGGATGAGGAGAAGGGTGACAGCAGAAACCCACCCTCGTATCCACCCAGGGTGCAGGGCCGGCCTCAGGGCCTTTTCCCTTGGCCCCTGCAGGCTCTTCATTCTGCACCCCCTTTGCCACTAATCTTTCTCCCCTTCTGCACCTTAACTCCTACACTGTGTCCCTAACCCCTACCTTTTTTCACCTTCACCCCAACCTCTCCACAGTGCCACCTTCACCTTAACCCCTGCACTTCCGAACCACCTTGGCCCCCAACCCCAGCCCTGCTCTGCCCGTGTGCCTGCCACACCGCTGTCCTGCCCAGGTCCCCCCTTTATGCCCAGCAACTCCCATGCCCAGTGGCCTCCCACCCACAGACTCCCCACACTGCATAGCACCCCATCACAGCCCCTCAGCCCCCAACTGTCCAGCATGCCATATTCCCGAGGGCTTCAACACCAAAAAATTAAAAATTCTGTACACAATATTTTAAAATTTTGTCCATTTTATTTGTCAATACTAGGGCCATCCCTAGCTATTAAAGGCCCCTACAGAAACCCCCTGTGGGGGGGAGGGGCAGATCTCCATGGGGAGGAAGCCCCAGGCCACCACAGGGGGATTGGCTTGGGAGACTGGGAGGAACCACCCCCCAGCACTCACCGGAGTGATGTCTGGGGCTAGATCTCTGTACTTCTTGCCACTGGTGAGTGTAGGCCAGGCCCTGTTGCAGAGTCCTCAGTGGCAGGGCTGTGGTGGAGCACAGGCAAGAAGAGCTGGGGTGGGGCAAAGCAAGGGCAGCGGCTTTGGTGCCCCAAACTTCCTGGTGCCCTACATAGCTTCCTACTTTGTGGATGGCCCCCTGGGCCCTGGTCAGTACACACATGTGGATGCTCCAGAATGGCAGTGGCAAGCATTGGCCCCTGGCTGCATGGAGGTGGGAGATCACCTTGCAGACTGCCCCCTCCCCCCTAGGAGAGGGACTTGGCAGAGACATACCTCTGTGTGCATGCCAAAAGGCCACAGGGAAACATTTTACATGGTGGCTGGGTTGTCAGCCAGGACCCAAAATAGCTGAAACCAATGGCTGAGTCCAGCCCTCACCGGACCCTTCCCTGCCAGGGCTCTGGGTCATCACCTCCCAAATGGCCTTTCATTCTCCCTAAAACGGAACATTTCCCTCTAGGCCTGAACAGCCCAGCAGTCCTTGGGGTGCGCAGCGTAGTAAGAACAGGAATTCTCTTCAGGCACCAGCCTTTTCTTTCTGCCCTGACGCAGACAGGTCTTGTCTACACCACGCCGAGTTTTAGCGACGTCAGCATCTATGACTGCTAGCTCACTGAGTCAGACAAAGACACCCCTCCTTGCTCTTTTCCCTTCCCAGTCTGGCTCGCCCCAGCCATTCCCAGCCCAGTTCCTCCTCCTTCACTTCAATAAGTCCCACGCTTGGCTCTACCAAGCTCGGCTCCGACACCCCTCTTCACAGCCTCCAGAGCCTGTTCCCAGACTTCCTCAACTCCCCTGCTGGGCCTGACTCCCCCAGCCCTGCTCACTCACATGCTACAAACTTTTGCTCCTGGCTTTGGCTGGTCTCTAGGGCCCCCACCATAGACAGGGAGGGACTCCATGCAGCTCTGACCTCCTGGAAGGGGCGTGGGGGGCTAGGTAGAGCCAGAACCCTCAGCCAGCAAACTGAGGGATAATTCAATTCCAGAGGATGGGAATAGGGTCACTGAGCCCCCTTTGGAGATGCAGGCAATATTGGGATATGTACATATATAACCCATGTAACACGTTATAGGGCTTGTGACCTAGTGTGGCTGGAGTGTGTTTCGACATGAGTGCATGATTTGCATTTTGGCAACCAAAGCGAGAACTGAAGGGTGAATTGGTCAGAAAGAAATGTTTATAAAAAACAGTTTTGTCATGTCCCTGGAAAAAAATGAAGAATCGGCAAGAAAGGAAATAACACCAGTGTGACGGCTTTAAAATTGTGTAAGAATTGGAGGAAATAGCACCCCTTGGATCCTGTCTTCCTGCCCAAGACTGTCTCCATGGGATTGCAGATGAAGACCCAGGACAACAGAGACTCCTCCTCCTCCTCCATATAATAAAGGGTTCCACAGTCTCATAGACCTTCCAAAGAGAATGTGATATGGCTGGTAGTCACTATCCAATCCATCATTGCTCCGGATGGCTGCCAACACCACTGGTGTTTTATTGTCCCAACCTTTGCCAGTGACTTGCACCACTTTGCGAAGGGCTTGCTTGATAGTCTAAGCCATCCTTTCTACTGTCCCTGACAATTGAGGATGGTAGGGGATAGGTAATTGTTGCTTTCCTCCTAAAGCTATTAACATTTTTATAATTTCTTTTCCTATAAAATGTGCTCCATCATCTGAACCAATTACTTTTGGAGTCCCATAGCTACTAAACAGGACTTTCCACAACTTCTTGGCGGTGGCCTCTGCAGAATGATTCCTGGTGGAAATTGCCTCCACCCAACCAGAAAAATAATCTATTATCACTAATAAATACTCATTCCCTCTTTGGCTCTTAATATAATCAACCTGTATTCTACTCCATGGCCCTGCAAGTCTTTGGTGCCACAAGGGTCCCAAATTCGGTGGTCTATTCCCATCTGCTGCACACCTTACGCAGTTTTCAACCAAATTTTCTACATCTTCTCGCACCTTAGGCCATATTCCAAACTGTTTTTACCTTAAAAGAGTATTTCTATTCCTCGATGGGCCATAGACTGACACAGGTTAATGATCTCTTCTCTTTAAAGTTTCTCAGGTACCCACTTTTCCTCTCCTGTTTTCTTATTCACTGCAGAACCCCCTTTTATACTCCAGGTTCCCCATCTTTAGGTTCAGCCTCCTGTACTATGGAGCCTTGGACCCTTTAAATCACCTCCCAAATCCTGGGGTTTCCGGCTGCTGCTGCTACCCTAGGGCTCAGGCAGCAGGGCTTCGACAGCGATTTAAAGGGCCAGGGGCTCTGGCTGCTGCTACTGCAGTAGGGCCCTGGGCTGTTTACATCACTGCTGGAGCCCCGGGGCTCCTGGATGCTGCCGCAGCTCCTGCCATGATTTAAAGAGCGTGGGGCTCCCAGTCACTGCTACGGTAGCTGGAGTCCCGGGCCCTTTAAATCTGAATGTAAAGGGCCCAGGGATTTAAAGACCCCACCAATTCCGGTTGAGGCCCCTCCCCCTGCTCAGGACTCCGGCATATCGCTAAGTCCTTTCAGATACTTTCACCCCTGACCATTGGGAAGGAAACAGACGCATGGGGGGGGAAGGCTGGCGGCAGAACCGAAGTGGAAGCAGTTGAGGATGTCGGCTGGTTCCTCTTCTCTGCTTTGCCCTGCTCAGCTTCCCATTCAGGATCAGGATGATGAAAGCCCAACGGTGCCATGTGGGTCCCAGGAGACAGTGGGTGTGAGACATACCCCACGGTACAATCTGGACTGTTGAACTGCTTAATTCTCCATCCCAGGGCATGTTTTACACTGCTTCCCAGGGTGAATAAAAATCAATTACTTTAAAAAAAATAATCAAGAAAATCAGATTTCTGTTATTTAAATGTCTGTCTGGTGATGTTCTCCTCCAAATACAACATGGCACGAATGAAATAACCAAACAATACAGTAACCAAATGAAATGAAATGAAATAACCAAACATTCATTGTCTGATATAGCTGGAAAACTCATTTGAAAAGTTTTCAAAGTAAATCACCGTTTAAAAATGTATAGTGTGTATGTTCCAAAAATTTATCTTACATCTATCTCTGCATTGTGAAGAATATGTACTAAAGTTATAACAACCAACAGGAATATATTTTTAGGTAGAAAACCATGATTAAATGGAGTCTTCATGACTAGTTATTTAACTCAAATCCACCCTGCTGCTTCCCTGTTTGAACAACAAAACCCTCCACGCTCTGCTCACACACAGCCACCAGCCTTCAAAGTCACTCCTGGCTGCACTGTTCTGAGTGTGACTAGCCAGACACTCAGGAACTTACCAAACGACACAGCAACATCAGCCAGTTTTCTCCTCCCAGCCTTGCACCGCGGGAAAGTGCATCTTGGACAGCTCAGTCTGGTCACTGGCCTGGACAAACTCAGTCATTAGTGGGTCACCCCCACAAAGAGGCCAGATTAGCCCACAGCCTTGTTCTCTCCAGTCAAATCCCCCAAACACGTCAATGAAAACGCACAGGTCCAGACAAAACACTAAAACCACTTCAGTTACTGGAGCAAGGGTATTTTCAGGGATTACAAGGGAGAAGTATGTCAAAGGTGAGAACCGGTTAAAACTACAAAATTATAAAATGCATTTTAAATCCTAAATTTTACCAATTTAAGGAAAATGTAAAGCAAGGAGGTTTTTGCACCCCACCCGCTGTTGCAGGCAGTTCACAGTTCTGAGTACACAGGCTGGATTTCCTTCCAGCCTTGGTCCGTCCTCCCCACTCCACGGCTCCTGTTGCCTTTCAAGTCATATTCTTGCCTTCTGGAAAGATGGGAAAGAAGACGTGAAAATGGAGGCAATTCTCCATTGTGCTTTTGTACCACTCTCCTCTTTGAGGTTCACCCCCCAGCCGGGGGGCAGGCGACAATCAGTCTGTGGCCTAAGTGAGCGTCCAGCCGTCCTTCCGATGAATTGTAACTCTCTTGTTCCCGGCTCCACAGCTGGTGAAGGGCCGGCTGAGCAATTACTGGCCACTTAGCACCTAGCTGGTGTGCAGGTGCCACTGTCTCTGGGGAGCTCATCTGTGGGCGTTTTCCAGCTTTACAGCATGTAACAAACATACAGCAAACTCTCCGAGCTCCATGGACAGTGCTGATGGTCCCATTAAAATGTGTCTATCATATTCAGCAGGAGAAAATTTATCATTTTATGAACGTGGTGACCATAATAGTGTAGGCCAGTGGTTCTCAAATGCGTTTCATCAGCCCCCCTCCCTGCCCTGCCTTCTTTGTGTCTTTGGTCATTATGCTCCCCACCTTCACAAGCACATATATCGCCACCCAGCTCTAATGGCAGAGTACTTGCTGGCGATGCGACCAGCTCTGAAGCCCTCCAATAGCAGCACAGAAGTGAGGGTGGCCACGTCAAAAGTGATATTCCTCAATATTGCTGTTCACAGCAGACTTATCACCCTAGTGATACCCCTACTTCTGTGCTGCTGATCCACCTGGGTTTGAGAGCCTGAGAATTTATACCCTCTTCCCAGACGGGCCTGTTCCTTCTTCATGAGCCCCTGCCACCTTAGGACGACAGCCAGTGCTTTAAAAAACAAAAAACAAAAACAACCCACACTGATCACACCTCCCTTGACACATTCCTGTCCCTCCATTGGGAGGCTCTGCCCACAGTTTGAGAACTGCTAGTGTAGAGAGTCACCATGGGGATTGGTAGCCAAGATGGTAACACCTGCTCCTTTCCATCTCTGGGATCCCCAGAGAAAATGTCCAAGCAGGAGAGCGGAAAAGATCCCATTGACTCTAAACTTCCAAACACATTTTGGTGATTTCAGCTATACACATTCCCTCCATCTTTCAGACCCTGCCCCCAGCGAATTCAATGACACTGAGATAGAACTGAGAAGACGGCATGGGTGACTACTTTAATCTCTTAATTACTGATCAGTGATTGAACAGAACACAGGAACCCTTTAGATAGCTAAACATAGACTAATACAGTTACCCATCTTAGAATCATAGAATATCAGGGTTGGAAGGGACCTCAGAAGGTTATCTACTCCAACCTCCTGCTCAAAGCAGGACCAATCCCCAACTAAATCATCCCAGTCAGGGCTTTGTCAAGCCTGACCTTAAATACCTCCAAGGAACGAGATTCCACCACCTCCCTAAGTAACCCATTGCAGTGCTTTACCATCCTCCCAGTGAAAAAGATTTTCCTAATACTCAACCGAAACTTTCCTCACTCAACTTGAGATCATTACTCCTTGTTCTGTCATCTGGTACTAATGAGCACAGTCTAGATCCATCCTCTTTGGAACCCCCTTTCAGGTAGTTGAAAGCAGCTACCAAATCTCGTCTTTCTTCTCTTCTGTAGACTAAACAATCCCCGTTCTCTCAGCCTCTCCTCAGAAGTCATGTGCTCCAGCCCCCTAATCATTTTTGTTGCCCTCCGCTGGACTCTTCCCAATTTCTCCACATCCTTTTTGTAGTGTGGGGCCCAAAACTGGACACAATATTCCAGATGAAGCCTCATCAATGTTCAATAGAAGGGAACCATCACCTCCCCCAATCTGCTGGCAATGCCCCTACTTATACAGCGCAAATGTCAAGGAATAACACATCCACTGAGCCACTTATCACCTCATAGAAGGCAATTAGGTTACTTGCCATGACTTCTGACATGACTTGCCATCTTCTTCCAAGTCTTTAGAAATACACATTTACATTTCAAACTCTAGCTTATCTAAGGTGGACAAACTTTTAAAATCTCTCTCCAAAAGTTGATTCTAAGTTAATGACATGCAACTTGCTTAATCCTTTCTTGCCATGTATCACAGAAGTTTAGATCCTGTGTGGATTCTTCCATGTTTAATGAAGTCAGACCTCCATATGAAACTTTTCCCGCAGTCCAAGCACATCTGGAGCCTCTCCTGTGTGGATTGCCTGATGACGAACTAGATGTGACCTGTGTATGTAACTTTTCCCACAGTTGAAGCACCTGTGGGGTTTCGATCCTGTGTGGATTGCCTGATGTTCAACAAGGTTTGACTTTCTTATGAAACTTTTCCCACACTCCAAGCACTTGTGGGGTCTCTCTCCTGTGTGTAATGCCTCATGACGAACCAAGTGTGACCTCTGTATGAAACTTTTTCCACACTCCAAGCACTTGTGAGGTCTCTCACCTGTGTGTAATGCCTCATGATGAACTAGGTGTGACCTCTGTATGAAACTTTTCCCACACTCAAAGCACTTGTAGGGTCTCTCTCCTGCATGTAATGCCTGATGACGAACTAGATGTGACCTCTGTATGAAACTTTCCCCACAGTCAAAGCACTTGTGGGGTTTTGATCTTGTGTGTAATGCCTGATGTTCAACAAGGGTTGACTTTCTTATGAAACTTTTCCCACACTCCAAGCACTTGTGGGGTCTCTCTCCTGTGTGGATTGCCTGATGTTTAACAAGGTCTGACCTTTGTATGTAACGTTTCCCACAGTCCAAGCACTTGTGGGGTCTCTCTCCTGTGTGGATTGCCTGATGATGAACTAGGTGTGACCTCTGTATGAAATTTTTCCCACACTCCAAGCACTTGTGGGGTCTCTCTCCTGTGTGGATTGCCTGATGTACAACAAGGTTTGGCTTTCTTATGAAACTTTTCCCACACTCCAAGCACTTGTGGGGTCTCTCTCCTGTGTGGATTGCCTGATGTACAATAAGGTTTGACTTTCTTATGAAACTTTTCCCACACTCCAAGCACTTGTGGAGTCTCTCTCCTGCGTGGATTGCCTGATGTCTTATTATTTGTGTCTTCGAAATGAAAGATTTCCCGCACTCGAGGGATTCAGAGGTTTTATCTCCACTGTGGCTTCCCCCATGGTTATTAAGATCTGAGACTTTACTGAAGCTTTCCCCATGGTCCAAGCACTGAAGGGGTTTCTCTCCAGTATGGATTCTCTGATGTGTCACAAGCTGTGAGCTCACAATGAATCCTTTCCCACACTGAAGATAGTGCCAAGGTGTCTCTTCCTTGGGATTTGTCTGCTGCGCTCTGGGATCCTCCTCTCCTCCCGCACCATTAATAGATTCATCCACTTTCTTCCCTAGGTCGTTTCCCTGAAGCCTCTCTGACCTCTGCCAACTTCCCCAGGATTCTGCCTGCTCCAAGCACCGGGGAAAATTCCCTTCAGCTCTTTCCACAAAGGTCACATGCGGTTCCACTTCCTTGGGAACTTCCTCATGATGATTCCCCTCCTCATTCTTACTCCCTCGCTCAGCACCTGCTGGGAGAGACACAATCCAGACCGGAGTCATTGTTCTGGGAAGAAAGAGGAATAGCACAAAGGGAAAACCCAATACAAAGACTGAGCAATTGGACTCCTCCTCCACATCCCACCCACTCACAGGGAAGGAAAGCTGGGAAGCAAACTCCTGCAGATAAGAGGCTGGGTGGAATGGCGTGAGCTATATCTGATGACTGCAGACCTGTCCTGGCTGAAATGAGGAAGAACTGAGGGTGCTTACTCACATCCTATTTGGGGATTCTCAACTTTTTCCTTCATTACCTAGATGGTTTCTCTGACACTCCTCACCTGTATGGGTGCATCTTGGAAGCCTTCTTTCCTTGCAGGTCCGGAGATCAGGCACCCACGGCTCTTCCCCTTTTTCCAGCCGGACAATCAGCTCAGGTTTAGGAAGGGGGAATCCTGTGCAGAGGTTGAAATCAGACGAGATCAGGGTGCATGGAGCACTGGTGAAGTATTTGTCAGAAAGGACATTCTGTGCGTGCAATCTGACCCTGTGCTCTGCTGGAGGAACATGGAATCCAGGAGGAGTGTAAAATGATCACTGAGCCTCCTTGCGCAGATGAAGTTGTCTGAGGAGGTGAGCTGAATTATTACTACACTTTTACTAGACATTCGTAGGATCTGTGCACTCTGGGGGCCTTGTTGGCTCACACACGGCTCTACACTTAAACCCCTGCCTCTTTCTAAACCTGCAGAGACCAGAGACCTCCCGAGGGCTGGAGCTGGTCCCAACGAGGGAGGTGAACAAGGATTGTGTGTGCAGCCGAGAAACAGCACAGATAGGACAATACCGGATTATTCTCCTTTGAAAGCTGGAGAGGTGGGGATGGTATAGCTTGTCCATTGGGTTTTGACACCCATGTCCCACTGGAGGGGGCACGGAGATGCAAGTCTTTCTCATAGGGCAGCTGTGCATTATGGGACCCACTCAACTCTGATCTAACTGACATGGGAAGAACATGACCAAATTCAAACACACTGACCCCACAACTTCTAGTATCTGAGGGGACGGAAATCCCTTACCCAGTGAGGTCACCGTCTCGTAGTTCTCCAGCATGACATCCCTGTAGAGGGCTCTCTGAGTGGGGTCCAGCAAAGACCCCTGCCCCTGGGTGAAATACACAGCCACCTCCTCAAAGCTCACCGGCATCTGAAACACCAAGAGGCCCCCACTCAGCACCTGCTGCTCCAGCCACAATCCCAATAATCACGTGGGAGTAAGGATAAGGAAATGGAAGCTCTGGGAGGGCCAGAGCAGCAGAATCCCATCCCCACCTTGCTCAGAGCAGCCAGGAGGCTCCAGAGGGTGGGGGAAGGTGGGACCTCCTTGTCCCCGCAGCACACGCAGCAGGGCAGGGTCTTCTCATTTCCCATACACCTGCCAGCCACCGGCTGATGCGGGAAGCAGAGCTCTGAGCCGGGGACAGGGAAAGGAATCCCAAGAGCTTCCCTCGCCAGTGGGCTCTCACTTCAGCACTGGGAGCCTGGAAAATGTTCCTAGCCCTGTCCAAGGGGGTTGTATCCTGTTTGAGAAATGGGGGAATGTCCCCTTTCCCATCCCCCACCACCAATGGGCCCACTCAGAAAATCAGCAGGTTTCTCACACCAGGTCTCCTTCCTGCCCCCGCCCTCGCAGGAGCTGTGTGAAAATCCCCTACCCAAGGTGGCTCCATCACAGACATTTCCTTCCCTGCGTCCTGGAAGACAGGCCTATCTGGACCGAAACATGGACGCGATTCCTCAGCCTGTCGGGACGAGAGGGGCGATGGGGGAGGTTACAGAAGGGGCTTCAGTCCATGTCACAGCCTGATTTCCCTCAGACTTCAGATCCTCCCAGTAACAGTATCTCTGAGGTAAATGCTAGGAAAAAAGCAGAACTAAAGGGGCCACTTTGGGGGATTTCCCCCCACTGCCCTGTAAACTCCTCTCCCTGAGGAACAGCAGGAGCCCTCTGGTGGCATCACCTGAAGAATGAGCTGCCCTGGACTCCTGCAGCAGCCGCCAGGGACAGGCAGGCAGAGGAGGAGCCATTGGCCCATCCACACTCCCTGCCTGCCCAAAGCAGCAGCGACTCCTGGGGGGCTGAGATGTGAATCCTGCCCAGAAAGCAGACCAGGGCCCTGGGCAGATCCCAAAACTCGCGAGATACAGACCCCGCCAGCACGGGGGTGTCTGACAATAACACACACTGGGAGCGGGGTCGGGGGCTGTCCCCCTCCAGCCACCCCACACACCCCATTTCCTCCCAGTGCCCCCCACTCACATCTTCCCCCATTCGAGCCTCGCTCCCCTCAGCCCCATAATCCCCCCGATCCCCCTGCATCGCCCCATGTTCCCTTCAGTGCGCCCCCGCCCCCATCCCAGCCTGCCCCCCGCAGCCCCAGCACCCGCCTCCTGCCCCCACCCCGCTCCCCCCGCCTGCCCTCACCCCCTGCACCTCTTTAGCCTCCGCCCCCTGCAGCCCGGGGGGCGGGTCTCTCTCCCCTTCCCTCCGATCGGGCCCCCCCCGGGGCAGGGGCCGGGCCGGGCTGGGGGCTCTGCCCTGGGAGAGGCTCCTGGGGAGCAGCGGGAAGGGCCCTGCTGGAGATTCCCCTCTCCCGGCTGCAGCCAGGGCTCCGGGCTCCCAGCACGAGCCGCCGGGGCTCGGGGATCTCGCCAGGAGCCTGGGAGCCAGAGTCACCGCAGCGGCTGCGAGTCACTTCCTGCTGCCGGGCCGGAGCCCAGCGCTCGCTGCCCCACAGCCGCCTCCCGGCTGCTCCTGGGTCCTAGCGCTGAATAGGGTCCAGGGCAGCATCCTTGGGCGCATGTTACCAGCACTCAGTGACCAGACAGCAGGTGTGAAAATCAGGACAGGGATGGGGATGGGGGGTAATAGGCACCTATATAAGACAATGCCCCAAATAGCGGGACTGTCCCTATACAATTGGGACATCTGGTCACCCTCCCAGCACTGATGCAAAAGTTGGAGCTGGCTGGGCTGGCTGAGCGGACTTGTGGGAGAGAGAACCAAAAGGAGGAAGAGAGGAAGTAAGGGAGAGGGGGGGAAGGAAAATGATGGATGAGGGGAAGGGTGAAAGCAGAAACCCACCCTCGTATCCACCAGGGTGCAGGTCCGGCCTCAGGGCCTTTTCCCTTAGCCCCTGCAGGATCTCCATTCTGCACCCCCTTTGCCACTAATCCTTGCCCCCTTCTGCACTCTAACCCCTACACTGTGTCCCTAACCCCTACATTTTTTCACCTTTACCCCAACATCTCCACAGTGCTATTTTCACCTTAACCCCTGCACTTCCCTGCCACCTGCACTCCCAGCCCCAGCCCTGCTCTGCCCACCGTATGCCTGCCACACCGCTGTCCTCCCAGGTCCCCCCCCTTATGCCCAGCAACCCCCATGCCCAGTGGCCTCCCATGCACAGACTCTCCACACAGCCCAGCACCCCTTCACAGCCCCCCACCCCGCAACTGTCCAGCATGCCATATTCCCGAGGGCTTTCAACACCAAAATATTAAAAATTCTGTACACAATATTTTAAAATTTTGTCCATTTTATTTGTCAATACCAGGGCCATCCCTAGCTATTCTCAGCCACTACAGAACCCCTGTGGGGCGGGGGGAGACATCCATGGGGGGGAAGCCCCATGCATACACAGGTGGGTTGGCTTGGGAGATGGGGAGGAATGACCACCCAGCACTCACCGGGTGGATGGCTGGAGCCGGGTCTTTGTACTTCTTGCCACCGGTGAGTGTAGGCCAGGCCCTGCTGCAGAGTCCTCAGGGGCGGAGCTGGGGTGGAGCACAGGAAGGAAGAGGTGGGGTGGGGCAAAGCAAGGGCAGGGGCTTTGGTGCCCCAAACTTGCTGGTGCCCTACATAGCTGTGCACTTTGTGGATGGCCCTGGTCAGTACATGCATTTGAAGGCTACAGAAGGGCAGTGGCAAGCATTGGCCCCTGGCTGCATGGAGGTGGGAGATCACCCTGCAGACTTCCTCCTCCCCTCATCTCCCCTCCTGGCTCCTAGGAGAGGGACTTGACAGTGAGATATCTGTGTGTGCCTGTCAAAAGGCCACAGGGAAGCGTTTCACATGGTGGCTGGTATGTCAGCCAGGACCCAAAATCCATGTGAATGACTAAAAAGAAATAGCTGATACCAATGGTTGAGTCCAGCCCTCACCGGGCCGTCACCTGCCAGGGCTCTGGGCCATCACCTCCCAAATACCTTTCATTCTCCTTAAAACGGAATATTTCCCTCTAGGCCTGAACAGCCCAGCAGACCTGTAGACTTCCTCCTCCCCTCCTAGGAGAGGGACTTGGCAGTGACAGACCTCTGTGGGCCTGTCAAAAGACCAAAGGGAAACATATTACATGGTGGCTGGCATGTCAGCCAGGACCCAAAATAGCTGATACCAATGGTTGAGTCCAGCCCTGATTGTCCCATTAAAATGTGCCTATGATATTCAGCAGGAGAATATTTATCATTTTGTAGACGTGGTGACCATAATACCGTAGACCAGTGGTTCTCAAATACGTTTCATCAGCCACCCTCCCCCCCACCTTCTTTGTGTCTTTGGTCATTACGCCCCCACCCTCACAAGCACATATATCGCCACCCAGCTCTAATGGCAGAGTACATGCTGGCGATGCGACCAGCTCTGAAGCCCTCCAACAGCAGCACAGAAGTGAGCGTGGCCACGTGAAAAGTCATATTCCTCAATAACGCTGTTCACAGCAGACTTATCACCCCAGTGACACCCCTACTTCTGTGCTGCTGCTCCACCTGGGTTTGAGAGCCTGAGAATTTATAAAAGCAGCAAAGAATCCTGTGGCACCTTATAGACTAACAGACGTTTTGGAGCATGAGCTTTCGTGGGTGAATACCCACTTCCTCAGATGCAAGTGGGTATTCACCCACGAAAGCTCATGTTCCAAAACGTCTGTTAGTCTATAAGGTGCCACAGGATTCTTTGCTGCTTTTACAGATCCAGACTAACACGGCTACCCTCTGATACTTGAGAATTTATATCCTCTTCCCAGACGGGCCGGTTCCTTCTTCATGAGCCCCTGCCACCTGGGGACGACAGCCAGTGCTTTTTAAAAAAAAAAAAAAACAACCCACACTGATCACACCTCCCTTGACACATTCCTGTCCCTCCATTGGGAGGCTCTGCTCACAATTTGAGAATTGCTAGTGTAGAGAGTCACCGTGGGGATTGGTAGCCAAGATGGTAACACCTGCTCCTTTCCGTCTCCGGGATCCCCACAGAAAATGTCCGAGCAGGAGAGCGGAACAGATCTCATTGACACTAACCTTGTAAAACACATTTTGGTGATTTCAGCTATAAATATTCCCTCCATCTTTCAGACCCTGCCCCCAGCAAATTCAATGACAGTGAGATAGAACTGGGAAGGTGGCATGGGTGAGGGGTATAATCCCTGAATTATTGATCCCAGATTTAACAGAATACAGGAACCCTTTGGACAGCTAAACATAGACTAATACAGTTACTCCTCTTAGAATCATAGAATATCAGGGTTGGAAGTGACCTCAGGAGGTCATCTAGTCCAACCCCCTGCTCAAAGTAGGACCAATCACCAACTAAATCATCCCAGTCAGGTATTTGTCAAGCCTGACCTTAAATACCTCCAAGGAACGAGATTCCACCACCTTCCTGCGTAACCCATTGCAGTGCTTCACCACCATCCTAGTGAAAAAGATTTTCCTAATACTCAACCGAAACTTTCCTCACTCAACTTGAGACCATTACCCCTTGTTCTGTCATCTGGTACTAATGAGCACAGTCTAGATCCATCCTCTTTGGAACCCCCTTTCAGGTAGTCGAAAGCAGCTACCAAATCTCGTCTTTCTTCTCTTCTGTAGACTAAACAATCCCCGTTCTCTCAGCCTCTCCTCAGAAGTCATGTGCTCCAGCCCCCTAATCAATTTTGTTGCCCTCCGCTGGACTCTTTCCAATTTTTCCACCGCCTTCGTGTAGTGTAGGGCCCAAAATTGGACACAATACTCCAGAGGAGGCCTCATCAATGTTAAATAGAGGGGAATGATCACGTCCCTCAATCTGCTGGCAATGTCCTTTCTTGTACAGCCCAAAAGACAAGGAACAACACATCCAATGCTTTTCCCTCATACACAGTCAGTTACCTCGTCATAGAAAGCAATTAGGTTACTCAGACATGACTTGCCATCTTCTTCCAAGTCTTCAAAAATACACATTTACATGTCAAACTCTAGCTTATCTAAGGTGGACACACTTTTAAAATCTCTCTCTAAAAGTTGAATCTGAGTCGATTACATGCAAGTTGCTTAATCCTCTCTTGCCATGTGTCACATAAGTTTAAACCTTGTGTGGATTCTTCTGTGTTTAATTAGGTCAGACCTCCATATGAAACTTTTCCCGCAGTCCAAGCATCTCTGGAGTCTCTCATGTGTGGATTACCTGATGATAAACAAGGTGTGACCTTCTTCTGAAACTTTTCCCGCAGTCCAAGCACTTGTGGGGTCTCTCTCCTGTGTGGATTGCCAGATGTCTAACAAGGTTTGACCTCTCTGTGAAAGATTTCCCACACTCCAAGCATTTGTGGGGTCTCTCTCCTCTGTGGATTGCCTGATGTTGAAGAAGGTGTGACCTTCTTATGAAACTTTTCCCACAGTCCAAGCACTTGTGGGGTCTCTTTCTTGGGTGGATTGCCAGATGTTGAACAAGGTGTGACCTTTTTATGAAACTTTCCTCTAAGTGCAAGCACCTATGGGGTCTGGCTCCTGTGTGGATTTCCTGATGTTTAACAAGGTTCGACTTCCTTACGAAACTTTTCCCACAGTCCAAGCACTTGTACGGTCTCACTCCTGTGTGGATTGCCTGATGTTTAACAAGGTTTGACCTCTCTGTGAAACTTTTCCCACAGTCTAAGCACTTGTGGGGTCTCTCTCCTGTGTGAATTGCCTGATGTTGAACAAGGTGAGACCTTCTTTTGAAACTTTTCCCACAGTCCAAGCACTTGTGGGGTCTCTCTCCTGGGTGGCTTGTCTGATGTGGAACAAGGTGTGACCTTCTTATGAAACTTTCCCCTATGTCCAAGCGCTTGTGGGGTCTCTCTTCTGTGTGTAACGCCTGATGACGAACTAGGTGTGACCTCTGTATGAAATTTTTCCCACAGTCCAAGCACTTGTAAGGTCTCACTCCTGTGTGGATTGCCTGATGTTTAACAAGGTTTGACCTCTCTGTGAAACATTTCCCACACTCCAAGCACTTGTGGGGTCTTTCTCCTGTGTGGATTGCCTCATGTTGAACAAGGTGTGACTTTCTAATGAAACTTTTCCCACAGTGCAAGCATTTGTGGGGTCTTTCTCCTGTGTGGATTGCCTGATGTTTAACAAGGTGTGACCTCTGTATGAAACTTTTCCCACAGTCCAAGCACTTATGGGGTCTCTCTCCTGTGTGGCTTAACTGATGTCTAATTATTTGTGTTTTCGATATGAAACATTTCCCACACTCGAGGGACTGAGGGGCTTTTTCTCCAAAGTGGCTTCTCCTGTGGTTATTAAGATTTGAGAGCTTATTGAAGCTATCCCCATGGTCCAAGCATTGAAGGGGTTTCTCTCCAGTATGGATTGTCTGATGTGTCACAAGCTGTGAGCTCACAATGAAACCTTTCCCACACTGAAGGTAGTGGCAGGCTGTCTCTTCCTTGGGATTTCTCTGCTGTGCTCTGGAATCCTCCTCTCCACCCCCACCATTAATAGATTCATCCACTTTCTTCCCTGGATGGTTTCCCAGAAGCCTCTCTGACCTGTGCCAACTTTCCCAGGATTCTGCCTGCTCCAAGCACCGGGGAAAATTCCCTTCAGCTCTTTCCACAAAGGTCACCTGCGGTTCCACATCCCCAGGAACTTCCTCATGATGATTCCCCTCCTCATTCTCACTCCCTCGCTCAGCACCTGCTGGGAGAGACACAATCCAGACCGGAGTCATTGTTCTGGGGAGAAAGAGGAATAGCACAGAGGGAAAACCCAACACAAAGACTGAGCAATTGGACTCTGCTTCCACATCCCACCCAAACACTCACAGGGAAGGAAAGCTGGGAAGCAAACTCCTGCAAATAAGAGGCTGTGTGGAATGGTGTGAGCTATATCTGATGACTGCAGCCCTGTCCTGGTTGAGATGAGGTAGAACTGAGGGTGCTTACTCACACCATATTTGGGGATTCTCAACTTTTTCCTTCATTCCCTAGATGGTTTCTCTGACACTCCTCACCTGTATGGATGCATCTTGGAAGCCTTGTTTCCTTCCAGGCCTGGAGATCGGGCAACCAAGGCTCTTCCCCTCGTTCCAGCCGGACAATCAGCTCAGGTTTGGGAAGGGGGAATCCTGCGTAGAGGGTGAAATCAGACCAGATCAGGGTGCATGGAGCACTGGTGAAGTATTTGTCAGAAAGGACATTCTGTGAGTGGAACCTGACCCTGTGCTCTGCTGGAACGTGGAATCCAGGAGGAGTGTAAAATGGTCACTGAGCCTCCTTACGCAGAGGAAGCTGTCTGAGTAGGTGAGCTGAATTATTACACTTTCACTAGACATTCGCAGGATCTGTATGATCTGGGGGCCTCGCTGACTCACACACGGCTCTGCACTTAAACCCCTGCCTCTTTCTAAACCTGCAGAGACCAGAGCCCACCCCAGGGCTGGCGCTAGTCCCAAAGAGGGAGGTGAACAGGGATTGTGTGTGCAGCCGAGAAAGAGCACAGATAGGACAATATTGAATTATTCCCCTTTGAAAGCTGGAGAGGTGGGGATGGTTTAGCTTGTCCATTGGGTTTTGACACCCATGTCCCACTAGAGGGGGCACGGAGATGCAAGTCTCTCTCATAGGGCAGCTGTGCATTATGGGACCCACTCACCTCTGATATAACTGACATGGGAAGAACATGACCAGATTCAGACATGCAGACCCCACGGCTTCTAGTATCTGAGGGGACAGGAATCCCTTACCCAGCGAGGTCACCGTCTCATAGTTCTCCAGCATGACATCCCTGTAGAGGGCTCTCTGAGTGGGGTCCAGCAGAGCCCCCTGCCCCTGGGTGAAATACACAGCCACCTCCTCGAAGCTCACCGGCATCTGAAACACCAAAAGGCCCCAGTCATTACCTGCTGCTCCAGTCACAATCCCACTAGTCACGTGGGAGGAAGGATAAAGAAATGGAAGCTCTGGGAGGGCCAGAGTAGCAGAATCCCACCCCCACCCTGCTCAGAGCAGCCAGGAGGCTTCAGGGGGTGGGAGAAGGTGGGAGCTCCTTGTCCCCCCTGCACACGGAGCAGGGCAGGGTCTTCTCATTTCCCACACGCCTGCCAGCCACAGGCTGATGTGGGAAGCAGAGCTCTGAGCCAGGGACAGGGACAGGGACAGGAATCCCAACAGCTTCCCTGGCCAGTGGGGTCCCACTCCAGCACTGGCAGCCTTGAAAATGTCCCCAGGCCTGCTGAGGGGGTTGTATCCTGTTTGAGAAATGGGGGAATGTCTCATCTCCCTTCCCCATCACCAATGGGCCCACTCAGAAAATAAGCAGGTTTATCACAGCCTGTCTACTCCCCCGCCCCCTCTGGCTCCCGCCCAGGAGCTCCCTGAAAATCCCCTACCCAAGGTGGCTCCATCACAGACATTTCCCTTCCCTGCATCCTGGAAGATGGGCCCATCTGGACCGAAACATGGACGTGATTCCTCAGCCTGTTGGAGTGAGAGGGGAGGTTACAGAAGGGGCTTCAGTTCAAGTCACACCCTGATTTCCCCCAGACTCTTCAGACCCTCCCAGTAACAGCATCTCTGAGCCAAAAGGTAGAAAAAGAGCAGAACTAAAGGGGCCACTTTGGGGGACTTCCCCCCACTGCCCTGTAAACTCCTCTCCCTGAGGAACAGCAGGAGCCCTCTGGTGGCATCACCTGAAGAATGAGCTGCCCTGGACTCATGCAGCAGCCCCCAGGGACAGGCAGGCAGGGGCTGAGCCCATTGGCCCATCCACACTCCCTGCCTGCCCAAAGCAGCAGCGACCCCGGTGGGGCTGAGATGTGAATCCTGCCCAGAAAGTAGACCAGGGCCCTGGTCAGATCCCAAAACTCATGAGACACAGACCCCGCCACCACGGGGGTGTCTGACAATAGCACACACTGGAAGCAGGGTGGGAGTCTGTGGGGCTGGGTTTTTGCCTCCATTCTCCTCCCGTTTTCCACACACCCCCTTCCCTCGCAGTGCCCCCACTCACATCTTCCCCCATCCCAGCCTCGCTCCCCTCAGCCCCATAATCCCCCCGATCCCCCTGCATCGTCCCATCTTCCCTTCAGTGCGCCCCCGCCCCCATCCCAGCCTGCCCCCCGCATCCCCAGCACCCGCCTCCTGCCCCCACCGCGCTCCTCCCGCCTGCCCTTACCCCCTGCACCTCTTTAGCCTCCGCCCCCTGCAGCCCGGGGGTGCCGGGGGGGGCGGGTCTCTCTCCCCTTCCCTCCGAGCGGGGCCCCCCGGGGCAGGGGCCGGGCCGGGCTGGGGGCTCTGCCCTGGGAGAGGCTCCTGGGGAGCAGCGGGAAGGGCCCTGCTGGAGATTCCCCTCTCCCGGCTGCAGCCAGGGCTCCGGGCTCCCAGCACCAGCCGCCGGGGCTCGGGGATCTCGCCAGGAGCCTGGGAGCCAGAGTCACCGCAGCGGCTGCGAGTCACTTCCTGCTGCCGGGCCGGAGCCCAGCGCTCGCTGCCCCACCGCCGCCTCCCGGCTGCTCCCTGGGTCCTAGCGCTGAAACCGTCACTCTGCAGCATCCCTGGGTCCGGCTCCTGTTCCACTCCCAGGCTCTAAGGACAGAAGGGCCCATCATGAGCATCTAGCCCAGGGGTTCTCACGACCAAATTTGGTGGCCTCAGAGTGTGTCCAGTAACTCTCGCTGGTGCCTGTTCTGACACTTTCCCCTAAAATTCTAACTAACTTTAGGAGAAATCAATAGACACACACAGAGGTAAGCAGGGGAACGGTCTTCCCAGTGTGGGGAAGAAACTTTTCTGGCGTATTCACCACCAAGATGGAATGGAATAGCAAACTGAGCTGAGTCCTCGCTCCCACTCCCTTTACCCAGAGACCTGCCTGACCTCGAGGACTCCCCTTCCACGATCATCCCTGAAACCCTGACAAGGCTGGGCCCAGGATTCCTGAGGGGGCTTCTGTTGTTGCAATCACTCAGGACAGAGGCTACGGTGTCGCATCCCCACTCTGGGGTGCTCTCTTCACTCTGGACCCATTCCTGATGTCACCACTCAGGATTACATAGAGTTCAGAACAAATACGATTTATTAAACAGCAAGTAATAGAAAACATAAGGAAATAATAGGAAAGGAAAACATGATGTCATCTCATGCTGCCCAGGGTCCTCCCCTTGCTCTCCCCAGCTGCTCACCACACCCTGCTCCAGACCCAGCTGCCCTCTGCCTCAGTGCTTCTGCTGCTTTGCCTCCAGCCCAGCTCTGGCTACCCCTCTCCCCTTAGCTCTGCCCTTCTCTGGCAGGCAGCTCCAGCTCACACAGATGACGGGCTCCTGACTCCCTCATTGGCCTGCCTGTCCTGTCAACGAAGCTGACCTAGAACCTTGGCCTCTCCCCATTGGCCCTGGGGAGTAGTCTCAGGGTTTTCATTTCTCATTGGCCCTTCCTGTCTTTTGTTACTGGGAGAGGCCAACCAACCCCCCCCCCCCAACTAAGTTTCAGTAAGGTGCCAACAGTCATGTGGGCAGGCATCTTTACAGAGTATGTGAGCTTCAAAGCATCCTTCAGGTAAATTATACGTTTCTTTGTTTACTCTGTTCTTCTTGTTGGTGATGGACAGCCAGATAAGAGTTTTCCAACACCCACAGTTGGTCCTTTTTCGTCTCTGAGGAGTTTGAGTGGGATAATCCCCAGAACCGACATAGTTCAGTAACAAAAACTTTGACATATGTCTGGGTCTTTATGGACAGATCCTTGATTTTGAGCCTGCTGAGCGGGTTATACCATAACAGCAAATGTCCAGGGGTGTTTGCAGAGCACAAGCGCTGAAGCTCAGAAACATCCCTGATTAGTCACCTTCCCAACTAGCCAATTGCCTTGCATCCACAGCTGATTGATTGCTGCCAGATCCCCACCCGCCCCAGGCTTAGGCTTTCAGCCCTGGGAGGTGGGGAGGTCCCGCAGGTCCGCCCTGACTGACAGCTGTTGCCACTGCCCTGCCACTCTGACAGCGGCCAACACTGCCCTCACCTCATGAGTACCCCCTCCAGCACCCCACTGCACCCTCTCCAACACCCCTCACTCAAAAACCCCCACCAGTTCCCACCCCCCATCAGTGTCCTCTTTTGGGGCACCTGCAGTGTGGTCAGCCTAGCAACAAACATACATTAAAATCTCACCATTCCACATGCACTGGTGTCACACGCATTTCAAGGGCACAATATTCAGCAGATCATGAGTTTTCCAATGATCCCTTCACCGGCACACTTGGCACACAGTATATCATAATCATACACAAGAGGTGAACATGGGGTGCAGAGGTTATCACAAGAGGGATGCAGTGTGGGGAGAGTGGGGCAAAGAAACTCTCTGTCATCCCAATGCAGGACATGGCGGGACATGGGGAGGGCGTGACAGGCTGGCTATCGAGGGCCATGAAGGCAGGCAGGGAGAGGAGCCCCTCTGCAGGCTTGGCCCAGTCCACTGGAGCTGCTGGGGAGAGGAACCCCTCCTGCACCCCAGCCCTGGACTACAGGAGCTGCCACGGCAGGGGAGAGGTGCCTCTCACCTGGCCCCAAGCCGCTGTTGTGAGAGAGGGCTGGGGGGTGTCCTCTCCCCACCGCAGTCTGCACCCCAAACTCCTCATCTGCATCCCCATCCCACAGTCCACACGCCTACCCAGAGCCTTCACCCACTGCACCCAACCCTCTGCCCAGCCCTGAGCCCCCTCCCAACACCCCAATTCCCTCATCCTCAGCCCCATCCCAGAGCCCACACCTGCCCCGGCCACCCAGCCCTGAGCCCCCTCTCACACTCTGAACCCTTCAGCCGCACCCCCACCACATGAATTATGTTCTGTGCACCAGTATGGAGATGATGGGTCACATACTGGTGCATAGAACCAAATGCATTCCGCACATGGATGTAAAAGATGAGGGAACACTGGTCAGAGCACATAAGATGCTCAGAGTGAGTTTACACTAGGAAATCTGGTGGAGAGTCACAGAGATCTGTTGGCTAATCCTGCCTTGGTGCATGGGGAAAGCCGCAGACAGAGATCAGCACTTCTCACACATCAGACACTTCACACAGGAGAGGGACTTCATAAGTGCTTGGACTGTGAGAAAGGTTTCAGATTCAAAAATTAAGATGATGTTTAAAAAAAAAAGGAGCTCAGGCAAGCATACCAGAAAACCAAAGAGGCAAATGGATGCTCTGGGCCAGAGCCCCAGACACGCCACTTCTATGATGAGCTGCATGCAATTCTAGCAGAGGGCCCTACCACTACCCCACCTCTATCCATGCACACCTGCAAGGGGGGAGTCTCACACGACAGAGATGAGGATTTTGGGGATGAGGAAGATGAGGAGGAGGAGGTTGAGGATAGTGCACAGCAGGCAAGTGGAGAGACTGTTCTCCCTGAGAGCCAGGAACTTTTTGCCACCCTGGAACCAATCACCTTCCCAGCCCTTTGAAGGTGGGCTCCTGGACCGTGAAGCCAGAGAAGGCACCTCTGGTGAGTGTACCTTTGTAAATATAATACATGGTTTAAAAGCAAGTGTGTTCAATGATTCATTTGCCCTGCAGACTTGGGATGCATTTGCAGCCAGTACAGCTAGTGGGAAACGCTGTCAATGTGTATGGGGATGGAGCGGAAATCCTCCAGGGACATTTCCATGAAGCTCTCTTGGAGGTACTCCAAAAGCCTTTCCAGAAGGTTTCTGTGCAGTGCAGCCTTATTCTGTCCTCCATGGTAGGACATTTTACCACGCTATGCCAGTAGCCTAATATCATTGCATAACAAAGCCTGGCAGCATAGGGTCCTGGTGTTTGCTGGCATTCAAGCAACACCCGTTCTTTATCTCTCTGTGTTATTCTCAGGAGAGTGATAGCATTCAGGCGCACCTGACTGAAATAGGGGAATTTTATTAAGGGGACATTCAGAGGCAGGCCCGGCTCTAACATTTCTGCTGCCCCAAGCAAAAACAAAGAGCGCCGCCCCCCCCGAGCATCGCATCACACCGCCCAAGTCCCCACCCCCGAGCGTCGCCCAAGTCCCCGCCCTCCTGAGCATTGCGATGCCCAAATCCTCACCCCCCGAGCGTTGCACAGCCCAAGTCCCCGTCCCCCTAGCGTCGCCCAAGTCCAAGCCCCCGAGTGTCGCACTGCCCAAGTCCCCGCCCCCCGAGCGTCGTGTCACCCAAGTCCTCGCCCCCCCGAGCGTCGCCCAACTCACCGCCCCCCCGAGCGTCGCGTCGCCCAAGTCCCCGCTCCCCCGAGCATCGCACCGCCCAAGTCCCCACCCCCGAGTGTCGCGTCGTGCTGCCCAGGTCCCCGTCCCCCATGTCGCACCGCCCAAGTCCCCGCCCCCGAAGCATCGTGTCACCCAAGTCTCCTACCCCTCCCGAGCACCGCACTGCACCGCCCAAGTCCCCGCCCTCCCGAGTGTCGCGCCTTCTAAGTCCCTGCCCCCCTGAGTGCCGTGCCGCTGAAGCCCACCCCACTCCGCCCCCCCAGAACGGTGCCCCGCCTCCCAAGCCCGGCCACCCTCAGCGCCGCGTGGCCGAATCGAAAAAAAACAAAAACAAACTCGAGTGCCGCCCCCTCCCGAGGTGCCGCCCCAAGCATGTGCTTGGTGGGCTGGTGTCTGGAGTCGGCCCTGTTCAGGGGTATCTGTTCCTGCTGCGCTGTTTGCCTGTGGCTGAAAAGAAATCCTCCCCGCAGTTAGCCATGTGATAGGAGAGGGGGCCATTCACACTGAGCTGTTTGCATTAGGCTAGCAGGGATCTTCCTGGATACCAGCCACACAGTGGGAGGAGGGGTGAAGCGATCATCCCAGATAATTGGAGGCGGGGGGGGGGCAGTTAGTTGGATTTCTGCTGCCCATTAACCCGAAAACCGCAACACCTCCTTTTAAATGGCCAACTCAATGGGCTTTGCTTGGTATGGGAAAGGAGGGCGCTGCTCTTTGAAACCATTCCCACATGTTATGAAGGTTGAAGAAGCTGAAAGACTATGGGTTACCATGGCTGCCTGCAAGCTGAATTCTGTTGCCCAGCCCTGCGTGTGTGATCTCCAGGGCCGGCTCTAGGCCCCAGCGCACCAAGCACGTGCTTGGGGCGGCGTGCCACAGGGGGCGCTCTGCTGGTTGCCTGGATGGCGGCAGGTGACTCCGGTGGACCTCCCACAGGCGTGCCTGCGGAGGGTCTGCTGGTCCTGTGGCTCTGGTGGAGCATCCGCAGGCACACCTGCAGGAGGTCCACTGGAGCCGCGGGACCGGCGAGCGGCAGAGCACCCCCCGCGGCATGCCGCCGTGCTTGGGGTGGCGAAATGGCTAGAGCCGGCCCTGGTGATCTCTCACACCAAACCAGCAGGCACTCAATATAAGAGGCAATATGCAACCTTGTACTGAAAGCACATGTGCTATGTAATGTGAATAGTTTGGTTCACCACGAAAGAGTCTACCCATTGTTCTCTAAAATGTGTTTTTTTAAATACTATTTTCCCTTTTTTCCTTCCCACAACTGCAAATGCTTCAACGCTTTCCCTATCATCTCCATCCCAGAGGTTAGTGCAGATAAGAAGGTGAAAAAAAATGCACCTGCGATGTAATTGTCTCTGAGCTCATGCAGTCCCCCTGCACTGAAAGACCTGAGCAGAATGCATGGAGGCAAACAATGTTAGAGTCCAGGAAAGTGGTAAATGAACATGAGGACAGGAGGGATGATCAAGATGAGAGGTGGCGGGAGTGCGATGAGAGGAGGCAGGGTGCAATGCTGTGCCTACTGAGGGATCAAACTGACATGCTCCAGCGTCTGGTGGAGCTGCAGGCAAGGCAGCAGGAGCACAGACTGCCGCTTCAGCCCCTGTGTAGCCGCCCGCCCTCCTCTCCAAGTTCCATAGCCTCCTCACACAGACTCCCAAGAATGCGGGGGGAGGCTCTGGGCACCCAACCACTCCACCCCAGAGGACTGCCCAAGCAGTGGAAGGCTGGCCTTCCATAGTTTTGAAGTGCAGTGTGACCTTGTCCTTCCCTCCTCCCCTCATCCACCACCCTACCTGGTGCTTCCCTCCTCCCCTACCCCTTCTGGGCTACCTTGGCAGTTGTCCCCATGTCTGTGTGATGAATTAATAAAGAATGCATATTTTGAAACAACAATGACTTTTTTGCCTCTGCAAGAAGTGATTGAAGGGAGGAGGGCGGTTGGCTTACAGGGAAGTTGAGTGGACCAAGGGGGTGGGTTTTCATCAAGGAGAAACAAACAGAACTGTCACACTGTATCCTGGCCAGTCATGAAATTGTTTTTCAAGGCTTCTCTGATGTGCAGCACATCCTGCTGTGCTCTTCTAATCGTCCTGGTGTCTGGCTGCACGTAATCGGCGGTCAGGCAATTTGCCTCCACCTCCCACCCACCATAAGCATCTCCCCCTTACTCTCACAGATATTGTGGAGCACACAGGAAGGGAATATTGGTTTTGCTGAGGTCTAACCGAGTCAATAAACTGCACCAACATGCTTTTAAACATCCAAATGCACATTCTACTACCATTCTGCACTTGCTCAACCTAGAGTTGAACTGCTCCTTACTACAGCCCAGGCTCCCTGTGTACGGCTTCATGAGCCATGGCATTAAGGGGTAAGCTGGGTCCCAATAACTATAGGCATTTAAACATCCACAACAGTTATTTTCTGGTCTGGGAAGTAAGTCCCTTCCTGCAGCTGTTTAAACAGACCAGAGTTCCTGAAGTTGCAAGCATCATGTACCTTTTCTGGCCATCCCACGTTGATGTAGGTGAAACATCCCTTATGATCCACCAGTGTTTGCAGCCCCACTGAAAAGTACCCGTTGCAGTTTATGTACTGGCTGACAAGGTGATCCAGTGCCAAGATAGGGATATGCATTCTGTCTATCACCCCACCACAGTTAGGGGATCCCATTGCAGCAAAGCCATCCACTATGACCTGCACATTTCCCAGAGTCACTACCCTTGGTAGAAGCAGCTCAGTCATTGCGTTGGCTACTTGGATCACAGCAGTCCCCACAGTAGATCTGCCCACTCCAAAGAGATTCCCGATTAATGAGTAGCTGTCTGGCATTGCAAGCTTCCAGAGGGCTATCGCCACTCGCTTTTCAACTGTGAGGGCTGCTCTCATCTTGATATTCTTGTACTTCAGGGCAGGGGAAAGCAAGTCAAAAGTTCCATGAAAGTGCTCTTATGCATGCAGAAGTTTTGCAGCCACTGGGAATCATCCCAGACCTGCAACACTATGCGGTCCCACCAGTCTGTGTTTGTTTCCCAGGCCCAGCATTGGCATTCCATGGCATGAGCCTGCCGTATTGCCCACCAGGATATCCAATTGCTGGGACTTGCGCTTTGAGAGAAGTTTGTGTCCATATCCTCATCACTCTCATCTCCACGTTGCCGTCGCCTCCTCACCTGCTTTTGCAGGTTCTGGTTCTGCACATACTGCACAATAATGTATGAGGTGTTTACAATGCTCATCACTGCTGTGTTACCAGATTTACCCATTATTTTGGGGTATGCTCATTTATTCGGGTTACTCTTCTGGGGAAGGGGATTCTGTAATTCTATCAATGTGCTTCTTGTGTCACATGTATTTTCATATGGAGCCTTACTTCTCCCCTCTGCAAGGCCCCTCCCAATGGAGCTGTCCTGCAGGACCTCAGTTCCCTAGGGCTGGGTTACTCCAGCCCCAGAACCGGATGAACACACACCCACCCACCCACACATTAACAGAGCAAGTCTGAGCGGACCGGGTCAATCAGCACTGTCAAGCTGTTACCCTTATGTGTCCCAGATTCAGCATGTCCCTATCCTCACTCTCACATCACAATTGTACCAGCAGTAACCTACTTGATGAGCAAACCCCACTGTATTCTGGGCATTGCAGGGAGCTTTAGCTTAGGTAAGAGAAGTGTTGCTGTAGAGTGAATGGGGGAAGCTAAAAACACAGAAGAGTCAAGTTCAGCAAGAGAGAGAGAAGCAACCAGCTGAACCATAAAAGTTATTTATTGAATAATAGTGATCACTACAAAAGGAGCTTAAACCAACATAACCTACATTATTACAGGTTAATACCTAAGGTAGAAATGAAAATGAAGAGAGAGAGAGAGAGAGAGAGAGAGAGAGAGAGAGAGAAGGGGATCGCATCGCTCGCTGAAGCTTGAACTGGTCGGGCTTCCCAGGTGATACTACCCAAGATCCACAAACCCGGAAATCCTGGACACCCCATCATCTTGGGCATTGGCACTCTCACTGAAGGACTGTCTGGATATGTGGACTCTGTACTCAGACCCTATGCCACCAGCACTCCCAGCTATCTCCGTGACACCACTGATTTCCTGAGGAAACTACAATGCATTGGTGACCTTCCAGAAAACACCATCCTAGCCACCATGGATGTAGAGGCTCTCTACACAAACATCCCACACATAGATGGAATACAAGCTGTCAGGAACAGTATCCCTGATGATGCCACCGCACAACTGGCTGCTCAGCTCTGTGCCTTTATCCTCACACACAACTATTTCAAATTTGATGACAATATATATCTCCAGATCAGCAGCACTGCTATGGGCACCCGCATGGCCCCACAATATGCCAATATTTTTATGGCTGACCTGGAACAACGCTTCCTCAGCTCTCGTCCACTCATGCCCCTTCTCTACCTACGCTACATTGATGACATCTTTGTCATCTGGACCCATGGGAAGGGGACTCCGAAAAAATTCCACCACGATTTCAACAGCTTCCACCCCACCATCAACCTCAGCCTGGACCAATCTACACGGGAGGTCCACTTCCTAGACACCGCGGTGCAAATAAGTGATGGTCACATTACCACCACCCTATACCAAAAACCTACTGACCGCTATGCCTACCTTCATGCCTCCAGCTTCAATCCTGGGCACATCACATGATCCATTGTCTACAGCCAAGCACTGAGGTACAACCGCATCTGCTCTAACCCCTCAGACAGAGACCAACACCTACAAAATCTCCACCAAGCATTCTCAAAACTACAATACCCGCACGAGGAAATAAGGAAACAGATCAACAGAGTCAGACGTGTACCCAGAAGCCTCCTACTCCAAGACAAACCCACGAAAGAAACCAACAGGACTCCACTGGCCATCACATACTGTCCCCAGCTAAAACCTCTCCAATGCATCATCGGGGATCTACAACCCATCCTGGACAATGATCCCACACTTTCACAGGCCTTGGCTGGCAGGCCTGTCCTTGCCCACAGGCAATCTGCCAACCTGAAACATATTCTCACCAGTAACTGCACACCGCACCATAGGAACTCTAGCTCAGGAACCAATCCATGCAACAAACCTCGATGCCAACTCTGCCCACATATCTACACCAGCGACGCCATCACAGGACCTAACCAGATCAGCCACACCATCACCGGTTCATTCACCTGCACATCCACCAATGTAATATACGCCGTCATATGCCAGCAATGCCCCTCTGCTATGTACATTGGCCAAACTGGACAGTCACTACGGAAAAGGATAAAGGGACACAAATCAGATATTAGGAATGGCAATATACAAAAACCTGTAGGAGAACACTTCAACCTCCCTGGCCACACTATAGCAGACCTTAAGGTGGCCATCCTGCAGCAAAAAAACTTCAGGACCAGACTTCAAAGAGAAACTGCTGAGCTTCAGTTCATCTGCAAATTTGACACTATCAGCTCAGGATTAAACAAAGACTGTGAATGGCTTGCCAATTACAAAACCAGTTTCTCCTCCCTTGCTTTTCACACCTCAACTGCTAGAACAGGGCCTCATCCTCCCTGATTGAACTACCTAATTATCTCTAGCTTGCCTGCATATATATACCTGCCCCTGGAAATTTCCACTACCTGCATCTGAGGAAGTGGGTATTCACCCACGAAAGCTCATGCTCCAAAACGTCTCTTAGTCTATAAGGTGCCACAGGATTCTTTGCTGCTTTTACAGGTGATGCTGGTAGCTGAGGGTCCTGTGGGCAGGAGACAGGCATAATCCTCAGCATGATCAGTCAGGAGAATATGGAGTCCCAGTGGAACTGATGCATAGTTTGGAACTAAGTATCAGAAGAACACTGACTGGAGGGTGATTGGGGATTTTCATAGAGAAATTACAATGGTTGAAGGAGAACACTAGATTTGTTTATAGGTAAGCTCATGATTCAAGGGTTTTCTTTAGGTTAGATTAGTGGTCCCCAACCTTTTTGTCTGGCGGGCGCCAGACAAAGGCCCATGGCGGCAGCTGAGCATCCACCGAAATGCCATCCAGTTTCGACGGCATTTCAGTGGCGATGCCGCTCGATGACGCCGCTTGTCAGCGGCAAGCGGCGTCATCGAGAGACATGGCATTTTGGCAGCATTTCAGCGGCTGCTTGACCGCCAGCCAGGATGTGGGCGCATTTAGATGCCCCCGTGAGCGCCATGGGCTAGACAATAGGAGCTGATCATTCTTGGCTATGGGAGGTGTTTTCTTCCAGGGAGCTCACAATGCAACTAGGCTGCTTCACTATTTGGATATCAATTAAGGATTCATTATTAGAATTGGTCTGATAATTGCTGAGCTGGGTGTGGGCAGACATAGGTTCATTAGCATCTAGAGCAGAGATTCCCATGATGCAGTGGTTCCATGTTTTTTCTGGTCCCAGAATTCAGTGTGGTTCTCTGTTCTCCATTCTGTATGTAAATTGAGATGTCTTCCTGTCCCATCTTTCATGCAGTTGAGGCTAGGGGAGTTATGTATGCTCTCCACTCTGTATGCTAATGGAGATGTCTTAATCTTGTCACCCTTGTCAGGAGAGGTCTAGGTGTGTCTCCCAATGCCCTTCACTGCTCTCTGCAAGTTTTTTTCCTCTGATGGGTTCAGGGCCAGTGCAAGGAAGTTTCGTGCCCTAGGCAAAACTTTCACCTTGCACCCCCCCAGTTAACCCCGCCCCCCCCACGGAAGCTAACTCAGCCCCCCATCCGGGGAGCCCCCTCCTACAGCAGCTAACCCCTCTCCCCCGGCAGCTAACCCTGCCTGAGGAGACCTCCTGCGGAAGCTAACCCTGCCTGAGTAGCCCACCCCAACTCACCCCGGCTCCGCCTCCTCCACTGAGCACGTCAGCGCTGCTCTAATTCTCCTTCCCCCCCCCCCCCCCCCGCGTGCAGCTCTGATTGGAGGAGACTTAGAGCTGGGCTGTGTGCTCAACTGAGGAGGCAGAATGGACGTAAGCTAGGGTGGGGAGCAGTTCCCCTGTGCGCCCCCCCCCTCGTTATTGCGGGCAACTCTCCCCGTGCACCGCCCCACACAGCTCACCTCCACCTCCTCGCCTGAGGGGGCTTTTAGGCGCCCCCAACCAGTAGGCGCCCTAGGCGGCCGCCTAGTTTGCCTAAATGATTGCACCGGCCCTGGATGGGTTTTGGTTTAAGCAAAGGCTGGTGCAGGGTGGGTGAGTGTGTCTTTCATGAGTCAGGCTGGATACTGCACCCTGGTTCCCCAAGAACACAGAGGTGTCTGGTATCAGCTGTGGTGATCTGAGTGGGTTCCATGCTTGTGGTGCTATGGCATCTGCATGGGAAATCCAAGGAAAAGAGTGCAAAATGATTGTCTGCCGTTGCTTTCACAGAGGGAGGGGCGACTGATGACATGTACCCAAAGCCACCCGTGACAAATTTTTTGCCCCGTCAGGCATTGGGAGCTCAACCCAGAATTCCAGCGGGCAGCAGAGACTGTGGGAACTGTGGGATAGCTACCCACAGTGCACTGCTCCGAAAGTTGACTCTAGCCACGGTACTGTGGCTGCACTCCACCAATTGACTGTGCTTAGTGGGGACACATGCATTGGACTTTATACGATCTGTTCTGAAAAATCAACTTCTAAAATATTGACCTAATTTCCTAGCGTAGACGTACCCTGAGGGAGTCAGGAGTCCGTCCTGTGTGGGAGCTGGAGCTGCCTGCTAGAGAATGGGAGAGGCAGAGCAGGGGCTTGGGGGAATGGATGGGGGCGGAGGCAGGTTGAGCATCTACCAGCCAGAGTGGAAGTTGGGGCCTATGACAGCAGTGCTGAGCCAGAGGGAGGCTGGAGCAGTCCGAAGCTGGGTGCAGTGAGCAGCTGGGAAAAGCGAGGGGGAAATCTGGGCAGAAGGCCCAGCACAGGGAGATACCCAAAACCAAGGGTCACACAAAATCTGATAACCTCTGCCCACAGGAGAGTTAATCCGGCCCTGCTCACAGAGTGGGGTGACGTGTTTTCCTTTCACCTTTCCCATTTTTCCCATATTTTTAAATTACTTGCTGTTTAATCAATTGTATTTGTTGTGAACTCTATACAGTAGTCAGCGAAGCGTCCAAGGCGAAGAGAGCACCCTGGAGTAGAGACACCCTAGTCTCCTTCCTCAGAGACCACAACAAGATTGCAGGTTAAGTCCCCTCAGGAATCCTTGGTCCAACACCGTCAAAGTCTCAGGGACTAGTCCTTGAGGTCAGGCAGGCTTCTGGGTCAAGGGAGTGGGAGCAACGACTCCGATCCTTCTGCTATTCTATTCCACCAGGGTGGTGTACAAGCCAGGAAAGTTCCCCACAATAGCCCTCCCCGCTTACTTAAATCCATATTTATTGGTTTTTTCAATCCAGGCCTTAAAAACTTCTAAGGAAGGAGATTCCAGCAGCTCCTTGGGGAACGCATTTCAGTGCTTCCCCACCCTCCTAGTGAACCAGTGTTTCCTAATCTTCAACCTAGATCTCCCCCATTGCAATTTGAGACCATTATTCTGGCCAAAAGGCATTACACTCCCCTTCGGGGAATCAAACCCGGTCTCCAAGGTAACAGGCGGGGATACTCACCACTATACTAAGAGAAAGTGGTTTAGAATGGTACTGGGCTAGATGCTCCTGATGGGCCCTTCTGACCTTAGAGCCTGGGAGTGGAACAGGAGCCGGAGCCAGAGATGCTGCAGCGCGACCCCTGCAGCGCTAGGACCCAGGAGCGGCCGGGAGGCGGCTCCGGGGCAGCGAGCGCTGGGCTCCGGCCCGGCAGCAGGAAGTGACTCGCAGCCGCTGCGGTGACTCTGGCTCCCAGGCTCCTGGCGAGATCCCCGAGCCCCGGCGGCTGGTGCTGGGAGCCCGGAGCCCTGGCTGCAGCCGGGAGAGGGGAATCTCCAGCAGGGCCCTTCCCGCTGCTCCCCAGGAGCCTCTCCCAGGGCAGAGCCCCCAGCCCGGCCCGGCCCCTGCCCAGGGGGGCCCCGCTCGGAGGGAAGGTGAGAGAGACCCGCCCCCCCCGGCACCCCCGGGCTGCAGGGGGTGAGGATAAAGAGGTGCAGGAGGTGAGGGCAGGCGGGGGGAGCGGGGTGGGGGCAGGAAGCGGGTGTTGGAGATGGGGGGGCAGGCGGAGGCTCACTGAAGGGAAGATGGGGCGATGCAGGGAGATTCTGTGGATGAGGGGAGCGAGGCTGGAATGGGGGAAGATGTGAGTGGGGGGCACTGCGAGGCAAAGGGGGATGTGGGGAGGCAAAAACCCAGCCCCACAGACCCCCACCTTGCTCCCAGTGTATGTTACTGTCAGACACCCCCGTGCTGGTGGGGTCTGTATCTCATGAGTTTTGGGGTCTGCCCAGGGCCCTGGTCTGATTTCTGGGCAGGATTCACATCTCACCCCACTGGAGTCGCTGCTGCTTTGGGCAGGCAGGGAGTGTGGATGGGTCAATGGGCTCAGCCACTGCCTGCCTGTCCCTGGGGGCTGCTGCAGGAGTCCAGGGCAGCTCATTCTTCAGGTGATGCCACCATACAGCTCTTGCTGTTCCTCAGGGAGAGGAGTTTACACTGCAAAGGGGGGAAATCTCCCAAAGTGGGGGGACAAGGAGCTCTCACCTTCTCCCACCCCCTGAAGCCTCCTGGCTCCTCTGAGCAGGGTGAGGGTGGGATTCTGCTACTCTGACCCTCTCAGAGCTTCCATTTCCTTATTCTTCTTCCCACGTGACTAGGGGGATTGTGGCTGGAGCAGCAGGTAATGACTGGGGGACTCTTGTTTCAGATGCCGGTGACCTTCGAGGATGTGGCTGTGTATTTCACCCAAGGGCAGGGGGCTCTGCTGGACCCCGCTCAGAGAGCCCTCTACAGGGATGTCATGCAGGAGAACTATGAGACGGTGACCTCGCTGGGTAAGGGATTCCTGTCCCCTCAGATACTAGAAGCAGTGGGGTCTGTGTGTCTGAATTAGTTCATGTTCTTACCATGTCAGTTAGATCAGAGGCGAGTGGTTTCCATAAAGCACAGATGCTATGTGAGAGAGACTTGAATCTCCGTGCCCTCTCCAGTGAGACATGGGTGTTAAAACCCAATGGACAAGTTAAACCATCCCCACCGCTCCAGCTTTCAAAGGGGCATAAATCCAGCATTGTCCTGTCTGTGTTGTTCCTCAGCTGCACACACAATCCCTGTTCACCTCCCTCGTTGGGACTAGCTGCAGCCATGCAGATGGCTCTGGGCTGTGAAGGTTTAGAAAGAAGCAGGGGTTTAAATCCAGAGCTGTGTGTGAGTCAGCAAGGCCCCCAGAACACACAGATTCTGGTAACCCCTGGTGAGGGTGCAGTAATAATTCAACTCACCTCCCCAGACAACTTCCTCTATCCATGGGAGGCTCAGTGATCTCTTTCCCATCTTCTTGGATTCCACGTTCCTCCAGCAGAGCACAGGGACAGGTTCCACTCACGGAATGGCCTTTCTGACAAATACTCCGCCAGTGCTCCATGCACCCTGATCTGGTCTGATCTCACCCTCTCTGCAGGATTTCCCATTCCCAAACCTGAGCTGATCACCCAGCTGGAACGAGGAGAAGAGCCGTGGGTGCCCGACCTCCAGGCCTACAAGGACAGAAGGCTTCCAAGATGCATCCATACAGGTGAGGACTGACACTGAAACCATCTAGGGAATGAAGGAAAAAGCTGAGAATCCCCAAATATAGTGTGAGTAAGCACCCTCAGTTCTTCCTCGTTTCAGCCTGGGCAGGGCTGCAGTCATCAGATATAGCTCACACCATTCCACCCAACCTCTTATCTGCAGGAATTTGCTTCCCATCTTTCCTTCCTTGTGAGTGTTTGGGTGGGATGTGGAGGCAGAGTCCAATTGCTCAGTCTTTGTGTTTAGTTTTCCCTTTGTGCTATTCCTCTTTCTCCCCAGCACAATGACTCCTGTCTGGATTGTGTCTCTCCCAGCAGGTGCTGAGCGAGGGAGTGAGAATGAGGAGGGGAATCATCATGAGGAAGTTCCCGGGGAAGTGGAACCGCAAGGGACCTTTGTGGGAAGAGCTGAAGGGTATTTTCCCTGGTGCTTGGAGCAGGCAGAATCCTGGGGAAGTTGGCACAGGTCAGAGAGGCTTCTGGGAAACTATTCAGAGAAGAAAGTGGATGAATCTAGTAATGGTGGAGGAGGAGACGAGGATCCCAGAGCGCAGCAGACAACTGTCAAGGAAGAGGCACCTTGGCACTACCTTCAGTATGGGAAAGGATTCATTGTGAGCTCACAGCTTGTGACACATCAGACAATCCATACTGGAGAGAAACCCCTTCTA